>NW_020172779.1:7358969-7457762 GCF_003031525.2 Neophocaena asiaeorientalis asiaeorientalis
GGAGGGAGGGAGGGAGGCCCAAGAGGGAGGGGTATAGGTATACATAGAGCTGATTCACTTCATTGTACAGCAGAAACTAACACAACATTGTAAAGCAATTTTTCTCCAATAAAAAAAAATTGTTAAGTTGAACAAAGTACCACACAAAAAAATTAAATGGTTCTCTTAGTTATCATTTTCCTGGCTATATAACATTCTATTACATGGCCATATGGCAATTCAATAAACTCTTCTCCTATTGTTTAGACCAATTCTCACCCATCCCTTTTTTTATAAGGCCTACAAGCTAAAAATGTTTTTACATTTTTAAATGGAGAAAAGGAAATCAAAAGGGTAATATTTCATGACATGTGGAAATTATATGAAATTAGAATTCAAATTTCCATAAATAAAGTTT
The DNA here is from genome assembly GCF_003031525.2 of Neophocaena asiaeorientalis asiaeorientalis. Lineage (NCBI taxonomy): Eukaryota > Metazoa > Chordata > Mammalia > Artiodactyla > Phocoenidae > Neophocaena > Neophocaena asiaeorientalis. The sequence continues at coordinate 7,359,367 of NW_020172779.1, forward strand.
TATTGGAACCCAGCCACACCCATGTATTCACAACTTTGTCCAAGGCAAAATTGAGTATGAGAGGCAGACACTGCATGACTCACACACACACACAAAAAATTACCATCCAGCCCTTTATAGAAAAAGTTCACCAACCTCTGGTCTATACAGTTCCAATTTTTCACCATTTGAAAACAATACTCCCATGATACCTTCATGAATAATTTTTCCTTCTTTTTGATTATTATCATGGGATAAACTCCCAGAAGTGGGCGTGAGCCAGCGGTACGAGCACTTTGATGGCTCTCTAGATGTGATGCCAGATTGCTTTCCACAAGGACTGTACCAATTTCCACTGGCTCTGGGGGTGTAGGAGGATGCCAATTTTCCCTCACTCTCCTCTGATGACATCCTACCTCAACCTTGGAATGACCTGAAGCTGTGAGTACCCGCATCTCTCAGCTGCATGGATGACTGTGCATGTCATCATAACCCAATTCACAAGGCAGGCACCTTCCTCAGACACTTGCTTTGTGAAATGATGTGCCCATAACTTAAAATTTTCAGAGCTGAGACTTCCCCTGTTCATTTTCGGAGACCACAAACACCCCTCTGGATCATCGTTATCTTTAACAGAACCAGTGCAGGGGTAGGCTCGTATTCCCTGTTTCTGGATGTAACTAAGATTCAAGAGATGAGCATAACTTAGAAAAAGTCAGACGTTCATCACCTCTTCACCTTTCCTCTTCATGTACTTCCCCAGCACTCTCATTTTCAATATGGAGAAATAAATGTCCAGTGTGATATATTTATTGTTCCAAGTTGCGTGGCTAATTAATAACACATGTATGACTTGAATCTCCTTCAAGTGTTTCTGCCATTATCTTCTGTAGTTGATCAGCGTGGTAAGCGATACTGAATGAATTAAGCTCTCCCGAGGTTTGCCTCAGTCATGTGCAATGATAAATTAACCTCCTAGTAGCCAAATATGAAGGGCTAGAGCTCTGATGAGTCTCAATTTTATGGATCCACATAATGTACTTGAAGAGTCGTAAATACACAGAAGACAAACTTGTTCAGCAAATAATAAGGCAGCAACTTCCCTCTTTAAATCCTCGCAGTGACTGGTAGAGCCTGGCTGAGATGCTGCAGGCGAGCACAGAGGAGAGGAGTAGGGAACAGGCAACCCGGGTTTCTTGAATATGTGGCATCTGTCTCCATACCGTGATGTTCATAATTTGTCTTTCTTTTCATTTTCTATGTTGAAGACAATTTACAATTCCATGTTGTCACCAAAGAGTAGAAGCAATGGCTTAATTTTCCCGCTATCCTGTTGACAGCTCGGCCACGTTACCGACAGTCACAGATGCTTTTCTAGCGGGAAAGTGAGCACATTTTCCTCCCCACGCCACAGTCCTGCTGTCACTAGGCTCATGTCCACGGACTACCTTGGCAAGATCTGGAAAGAAATCAGAGGAAAGAGCCCTCCCCACTCCACCCCGGGCTCCCAGTAATTGCCAACACAAATCCTTCCTGTTTCCAGACTGGCACTAGTAATCACAGGCACGTTTCCGCTTCGGCAGCCGCGGACTCCTACATGAATCTCCTCTGAAATTTGTCCAGGAAAGGGAGCCGGAACCCTAGGCTTAACTTCTATCCCCACCACGTAGATTTCACTAGAAAAGCCCCTTGAAAAACCTTCCCCTCCTTCTGCTGAATCTGTACACAAAGGCAGAATTGAACCTCACACATGGAAATCAAATCCTCACACATGGATTATTGAATATCAAAGCCCCCCCCCCACGGGGCAGTCCCAATTCTCCAGCCCGCTCCACAACTCATCCCCTGCGCTGCCTTTAGTCTGACAGCTTCCACCTGGACTCCAAAGCCTCCCTCCTGGACTGGTTTCCCACTCGTAATTAAATTCAAATGCATTTGCCTCACAAAAGACCCTTAGTAACACTTATTCAACAACTGTTTTCTGAGCACCTACTGTGGACCAGGCTTTCTGCCTCTCTCTCTGAGGATTTAAAAATTCGTAAGACCCAGTCCCTATTTACGATCCAGAGAGTAAGAGACAGATACAAGAAAAATGACAATTCTGTGTATCGTAACAGTGCAACTTAATGAGATCTATCAAATCCTAAGTTCTATGTGCTTTTCCTAACTCATTCACTGTATGTATGACCCAAGGGCTTGGGCTTTCAAGTGAAAAGAAAAGCAGCATTCAAATCCCAGCTCTGCTGCATATGAGCTATATAATACGAGGGAAATGACTTAATGTCTCTGGGCCTTCACCTCCTCATCTGACGAATACACTGGTCTTGGAGACACACTGGTTATCAGGTGTGTTGTGCGGTATCACGTCGGGAGAGTGCGTTGAGCACCCTGATTATAGATCATCCTTCCAGCAACCAGCAGAGGCAGTGTGGCGGTTGTCTCACATAGGAAGCAAAAAGACAGAGCTGTGTGGGAGACAGGGGCCCTAGGCTGAGCCGAGGTTCTCTTCTCATCGGTCTGGATATGCCTGTAGGATGGGGGGCTGCGGGGGAGGGGAGGGCGGAGCACACGAGTCTATTTTGTGAGGGACGGAGAAACCTCCTGGAAAGGGGTTCACCATCTGCAGCGAGAGAGACAGGCAAGCGACTTGGTCCAACATCAATGCCCCACCCAGGCTCAGAGGAGATCTTGAGGCTACCCAGGAGCCTTCTCTGGGTTGGGCTGCCACTAGGCTCCCAGGAACTTGCACCTGACCTTAGGGAGAGGGACTGCAAGACACAAAGTACCGTTTCCTCAGTTAATCTCACTGAGTCCCAGCACAGGGCTGCTCTCCATCGAGACAGAAGTGAGAGGGAGGGACCCAAGGATGGAGAGGCAGTCTCCCCACGCCACTGGAACCACGGCAAGGCTTCTGCACCCCAGCGATGGCCCTGGAGGCTCAGCAGGCTGAGGGGTTTGGGCTGGCCTAGCAGTGGCCTTGGTAGTTAAGCAACTTAGCCTCAGAGACCTAGGCGAGGGACATCATTGCAGGAACCCAGAGCCCACACCAGAGCAGGAGACCAGGAAGAGGGCCGGTGACACGGACAGTGTGACAAAGGGTCCGAACTCCTAACCACACAGGAGCCACCACCAGCTTCCAGAGAGCGGAGGCGATTCTCAGAAGACCTCCAAGGGAGGCAAAGCCACAAAACAGTACTGTCCCCGCTGTCAGTGTGACTTGGGTTTTGTACCCTCGGTTTGGAGCAGCCAGGGACACCCAGTTTGTAGCTGCGTGCTCTCAGAGGTGTTACAAGTACACTGCTGGGAGCAAACTGGTTGTCATGTGGATTCCATGCCTGGGAAGTAAAGAGAAACGAAAGGAACCCCCCGCCCCCCCCCCGACCTCCCCCCATTGCCTGGAATGTTTAACCAGTGGCGTTAAGTGCCCAGGGCCCACTGCAGTGGTAGAGGAGGGACACGGAGGACCACTGGGCAGAAAGACACAGCAGGATCAGGGAGGAAGTCGGGGCATAGTGATGGGGCTGCCGTAGGAAGAGAACTTGGAATCTTTTCACCAGCAAAGAAGTGAAACGCAATGGCCTGGATGCACTTGGTTTTCCAAGACCACTCTGAAGAAACTCAGCTTTATATCTCTAATAATGACAAGGGAGCAGCCAACCTGCAGGGCTCATGGATACCAGCAGCACAAAGCACAGGAAGTCTGTGCCCACCCGGCAGCTGACAGAAGCAGGCGTGGCTCTGCGGGATGTTGATTAGGCTCCAGCTCCCTGACTCTGGCTGAGGACACAGATCTGAAGCAGCCCGTGCTCTGGGCAGATTCCCTTTGAGCTCTCACCCCACCGTCCGGTGTCTGCCAGGAGGAGTTTGCTGGTACGCTCTAATAGAGCTGGAAGCCACAAAGCCCAGCTGTCCGGCCAAGTGACCAGTTAGCGCCGAGTCTTGCTTGAAGCCTATGCAAACAAAAACTCCCTTTCGGGCTTCCCTGGTGGCGCAGTGGTTGGGAGTCCACCTGCCGGTGCAGGGGATGCGGGTTCGTGCCCCGGTCCGGGAGGGTCCCGCGTGCCGCGGAGCGGCTGGGCCTATGAGCCATAGCCGCTGAGCCTGCGCGTCCGGAGCCTGTGCTCCGCAATGGGAGAGGCCACAGCAGTGAGAGGCCCGCGTACCGCAAAAAAATAAAATAAAATAAAAACTCCCTTTCATTCTTGATGTAGACAGAAGAGCTTCTCTCAGACTTTCCCCCATTAATTTCTCTGCCCCAGAGAAAAGAAGAAGTCTTTCTTTTCCCAACATAAAACACCAAGACTCTTCAGGCATTTGTGCACTCGTGGAGCCCAGGTCAGGCAAGGCTGGTGGTGGGCCCGTGATTAGAAGCCAGGTACTTACAGAGGAGTCCACTCGGCTCACCGCAGAATGGTTTCCCTGAGACATTTTCTTTTCCTTCCAGAACAAAACCCTCTTCCTCGAAAAAAGACAAAGCCACAGGGTCCAATGGCCCACAAGAGACCAGTCTTATCTATTTGCATTTCCTTAGCACCCAGCGTCTGGGCCCATCAGGAATGTCTGTTACATGAACTGAAAGAAAAAGAATAGAAAAGCTCCAGAAATAAAGGAGGCGCTGCACCCTGTCTTCTTCCCCTCAGAGGGGTAAAGGCCTATGTCAGGAGTCAGCAGACTTTTACTGTAAGAGGACAGATAGTGAATATTTTAGGTGTTATGGGCCCATAAGCAAAATCACGATACTATATGGGTATGTACATAACAAAAAGAAAACACATTTCCATAATTTTTTTCCAATCACTTGAAAATGTAAAAACCATTTTAGCTCCTGAGGGCCATACAAGAACAGGCAGCAGGCCAGATTTGGCCTACAAGCCGTAGTAAACCAACCCCTGGCCTGTGTCCTCAGCTACATCACCCAAGGTCCATCTGCCTTTTTTGCATTTAAGTGTCTAATTTACTGAGCTTTATTTGATCAAGGCAGAAGAGAATGAGATGCAATGAACTGTCATCAATTTAATTTCCAAATCATTAGATGCTTTTGTTCAACCCATGCTCAAATTATAGGTACAAACAGCCAATACACACAGAATTAAATTCAGCTTTTGATCCATACCAGCTCAAACTATGTTTTTAAATGTACATAAAATGATTGGCAAACCATAGAATTTTCACCTAAGGAAGGACATTGATTTTTTTTTAAAGATCCTAAGTCATAATAATATGTCAGGGGGAAGGAATTACCCAGAACCGCATCCATAAACTATTAGAATAAAGAATAATGACCAAGTTGGATGACCTTACTCTTTAGAATCAACACACCTGGGTTCAAGAGCTGACTCTGTCTCTCATCACCTGTGTTACTTTGGGAAAATTACTTAACCTCTCTGATCCTCACTGTCTTCTCTGGTAAAAAGAAAATAACAAAATCCATCTTATTGCAGGATTAAAAATAATATGGGAAAAGCAGCAGGCCCATGTACCTTCACTAAATTGTAGCCATTATTTCCATTAGATCGTTAGCAGTGAGGACACCGGGAGTGCATGGCCTGTACCTTGGCAGGTTAGACACCTTCCTCCGCGATGAATGTGAGAGAGGGCTGGGCAGCCCCACGTTCCACACCAGTGTCCTAGGATGCCAGAGAGCCCCATGTTTCTCAATACACCAGATGAAGGCATTAAAAACAAACCTCAGCTAAGCATCACTGATTTTAATGCTACCTAGACAAGAGCTTTTATTTACACAATCTCGTATAATCCTCACTGCAGCCCTGGAAGGTGATCTAGGCAGATGTCGTTATCTCTATGTTACAGGCCAGAAAACAAACAAAAAGGTGGACTTGGAGTCAGAGACTCTGAGGTCAAATCCCAAATGTGTCACATGAGTTGTGCGACCTTGAGCTTGTTATTTGACCTCTCTTAACCTCGGTTTTCTTCTCTGTAAAATGGGTCTCTGGTATTATGAGAGATTTCTATTTGAAATGCCTAGCACATCATCTGGAACATGGTAGAGGCCAATAAATAAGAGTTTATGCTGTATGACCAGATGACAAAATCAGACTTATGTGGCATATATTAATGTAAGCTTCTTCAGGCCATTTGTGGCCAAAGATACCAGAGAAGATGACCTAAAAGTCTCATAGTCTTTGCAAAAATGGTTCTCAGGGGGTTGGTAAATTCTTTGAGTCTCTGAATACACAAAATTACAGCCAAATCCCAGAGCTGTTGATCTGTTGGAATGCCTTGGTCAGATTAATAGATAGTCTCGGATTCTCAATATTCTCCTCTTTTTCCATTCAAATCTGGAAGACTGATGCTTCTATATCACACAGCCCAATGTGGTCTAACTCCATTAGTGATCCGCAAATCAAGGGAAACACATAAAACAAACACTTGATCTTCTCTCACTAACACCTTACAGAAATGCATTCGAAATATTACTCAGCTATTCGGCACAATTTTCCTGAGCACCTACTATACACCAGGTTTGTGCTAGACACAACAGATACAAAAACACATAAGACACACAGACTATGCTATGGTCTAGAGGGAGAGAGAGATTTGTAAACAGGTACAATGCGATGTGATAAAGGTCATAATAAGAGAAAAACTGAAGTGCTATGGGAATAACTAACCTTTCCCAGTAGAGTCAAAGAAGGCTTCACACAGAAGATAGCGTTGATCTAAATTGTAAAGAATGAGCTTGTCCGGTAAAGCAGAGGTTCTTCAGGGAGAGGCTATAATGCCAACAAAGGCCCAAAACACTTAGGGAGACAAGACTGGGGAAAGTTAGTCACTAACAGCTTGATAGATGGGGCAGATGATTTGGGCGGCAAGTAACAGAAAATTCTAACTCACAGTGGTTTCATCAATAAGGAAATTTTACCTGATTCTCTGCAAGTACATACACCCTGAGTTGATGGGTTCAGCCACTCAGCAGCCTCTTATTTTCACCAGCTCTCACTAGGTTATGCTGATAATGAAACAACTTTAGAATTTCAGTGGCATACACGTGGTCATTTAGCTCTCACAATATTATCCACTGGGCTTGACCCAGCTCATCCAGTCTCAGCTCCATTCAGCGTTCACGTCTGATTCTGGAGCCCAGGTCATAGGAGTAGCCATTCTCTGGACCATGCCATTATCATTCCTGCCGGAGAGCAGAAGCCAGAGAGCTCCAGACACCCTACACAATCATACTCCAAGGCAAATGGCATTATCTATTGACAGACATTGGTGAAAGCATGTCACCAGGCCAATGCCAAAGTTGGTAGTGTGGGTCAGTATGGCAAGGGTGGGGTGGCAACAAAGAACTATTAAATGGAAATAATAATAATAATACAATCTACCGCCATCCTCAAAAATCTCGATTCCCTCTGCCTCTCTGCTTGGCCATCCACGGTGTCAGATTTATCCTGAGGCTGCCCACAGAAGCTGGGTCTACAGTCTCCCCGTCCCCCTCTAGCGTGGAATGGGAGTTCTTGTGTGGGACCCGGATAGGGCCATTGCAGGTCCTGATAGTCCCTGGATGAGTGACAGGCACCAAGGACTGTTATGTGCTGATTGGGCAAGACTAGTTAGGATCGATCCGTGGAGCTAGAAATGAGGCCACAGCCTCCCTGAGTCCAAGAGGGTGGAGAGCTAAGCAAATCAGGATTCTGTTAGGAAGAAATACAAAGAGATGAATTCCCAGCCGAAAGCTTCCAATGTGCCACAGGTACGCGTGCTAATGACGGGGTTTTATCCTGTGGGACCAAAGTTGTCTACAGAGTGATGAGGTGACACGATCTGATTTTCGGAGGTGTCACTTTCTCCTCATTTTCCTCTCACCTCTCTGACTGCCTCTCAATGTCCAATGTTCCTCCCAATCTAGGGGTTGCTATTTCCCCAAGATTCTATCTTTCAGGGCTCTGCTCGTGTTTCCCAGGTTTCAACTTACGTTATCAATTCCAGATCTACATCAGTGATACTGATTCCCCTCTTCAGCCCAGTGTCTATTTGTAAGTGGCCAGTGATCTTTCCCACCTCTTCCCCGTCTTCGTAATTCGCACCCTATTCACCCGGATGCAGGTCCTTAGAGATCCCTCCCTAGACTTGACCCCCGCCACTGGTCAGTTACCATGTGCTCTCTTCTTTGCTTCCTAAATACCGCGGTGTCCTCTGCTTGCCCAGGCTGATCATCTGTCACCTGGATTACCGGAGTACCCTCCTCAGTGGTCTCCTTGTTTTCTGTTTCAACCCCCTTCAAGCCGTTCTCCACTCTGCAAATAGAGGGATCTTTCGAAAACATGTCTCATCTTGACACCTCCCCGCCCGCACGGCTCCTCACTATGTGCAGGCTACGGTTCACACCTCTGAGCACGGCACTGAACACCGTGCATGACCTTACGCCTACTTACCTCTCGAACTCCATCTCCCTCATCTCCCTCCTCTAACCCGCTCCTCTCATAAAGTGCCCGTAACCCAGCCTTGCCCAACACACTGCAGTCCAAGCCTCTCACACCTCTGTGTTCTATGCCTTCACTTATGCTGTTTCCTCACCTCTTTCCTGCCTGGCTCACTTCTACCTAAGCTACAGCCCGGGCGGCTCTGTGCTTCAGCGCTCCCTTTGCTCTCCTCCACCGTAGAAATCATCAAAATGTATTGATAGCATATGCTCACTTCTGTTTCCCTCAATAAGCCTCTCCTGGAGGGCAGGGACTTCAACTAGATCCTCTCTGCATCCTCAGAACCCAACATAGACCAAGTACACGTGCACCAGAGAAATGCATGAGACCCAGAGAGATCCATCTATTCTCTTAAGGTTGTGCGTTCATTCATTCCATAAATATTAGTTGGGTGCCTACTGTGTGCTAGGCACGGTTCAGGGCGTTGTGGATGCAGCATTGATTAATACAAACAAAAGCCTCTGCTGTCAGAAAACTTACATTCTGGGCGTGGGGGACAGAGGGAGTTACATTCTAGTAAAATTTTACACCATTACTAGAGGCAGGGACAGAAATTATGGAACGTAAAGCGTAAAATGTCCAACACATTCATTTTTTCCCTCATCATTCATTCACTTATTCAATTAGCAGTCAATTAATGAGCAACTACTCCCTACAAGCCACTTTATTCAAACACTTCACACACACACACACACACACACACACACACACACACACACACACGTCAAATACTGTTTTAGTGTCTCCTCCCCCACAAAATTGTAAGCAACGTGAATTGCTTAGTAAATATTTGTTGAATTCATAGTATTTGGACAGATGGTTAACTATGAAAGGCTGGCCAGCAAGGCTCAGTCTGCCCCTTCAATATGTTCTGATGTATCTCAGTTTGTAAGGAAAAAGTCAGAAACAAAAGTAATTGCTCAAATACTAACCACCATCCTCCAAGGGCTCTTGTTTAGAGGACAACAGAGCTGCCTACTAAGTCAGACTTCTTTTTTTTTCCCCTGAGAATTTTGCAGAAGCTTCAACCATCTTGTTCCTGAGTCCTGGAGCCAGTCACATCCTCCAACCTTCCCCTCAGAAACAAGACAAAAGCCAAAGAGAACAAGAAGAGCCAAAGGAGCTCCTTCGCACAGAAGGCAGGGATCCTGCAATGCCTGGAACAGTGCCTGCGGCCAGCACCGACAGAGCTGAAACTCCTCCATGGAGACTGTCGTCACCAGTGAAGCCTTTCCAAGGGGAAAATTCTTGAAGTTCCATCTCCCCTCTGGAAACTCTGGCACAGAGTTCCACCTGTCCTCAAGGGAGACGTGCATGCCACTGTGATCCCATGGATCTCCATCTGGGGTTTCAAATCCCCTTCATGTACAGTTCTCCCAGCCCAGGCGCTCTTTGAAATTGATGGGAAGCCCACATCTAATTCCAGATTCCTCCCTAGGGCTCCTGTCTCTCCCCCAGGACTGTTCTGTCATTCTCTGATTAAGGAATTAAGTGAAGGCTACAGAGTGCAGGCAGCCCTGAGGAGGAGCTTGTGTCTTTCTTAGTATCAAAGGCTCTTAGAAGTGGAAAGAATCTTAAAGGTCCACAACAGCTCTTTATTCAACAGATGAGAAAACCAAACCCCAGATGGATTAGTCTGCTCGGGCTGCCACAACAAAATACCCTAGACTCGGGGGGCTTCAACAACAGAAATTTCTTTTCTCACAGTTCTGGAGGCTGGAAGTCCGAGATCAAGGTGCCGGCAGGATTGGTTTCTTCTGAGGCCTCTCTCCTTGGCTCACAGATGGCCACCTTCTCTCTGTGTCCTCACCAGGACTTTTCTCTGTGTGGGTACATCCCTGGTGTTTCTTTGTGTGTTTAAATTTCCTCTTCTTACAAGGACACCAGTCCAATTGGATTCCGGCTCACTCTACTGGCCTCATTTTAACTTGATCACCTCTCTGAGGCCCTGTTTCCAAATACAGTCACATTCTGAAGTACCAGAGGTTAGGGCTTCAACATGTGTACTTGCCAGGTGGTGGGAAGGAGGCCACAATTTGGCCCACAGCCCCAGAGGTCTCCCAGGTGTCCCAGGCCTTCCCAACTGGCTCTTCTCAACATCTAGGTCTCACAGAAGCCGTCTCTGTCCCTCAAATTCAATGGTATATACCCTCGGTCACTCTGTCCCCAAGACTCTTCAAATGGTCCCCGACTTCTGATGGTTTGACTTACAATTTTTCAACTTTACGATGGTGTAAATGCAATACACATTCAGTAAAAAATAGATTTAATTTTGCATTTTGACCTTTTCACGGGCTAACAATATGCAGTCTGATACTCCCTCGTGACGCTGGGCAGTGGCAGGAAGTCAGCCCCGCGATCACGATGATGACCAGCCAGTACACTGACAACCGTTCTGTACCCACAGAACTGTTCTGTTTTTCACTTTCAGTACAGCACCAATAAATTACACAAGATATTCATCATTTTATTATAAAATAGGCTTTGAGTTAGATGATTTGGCCCAAATGTAGGCTGGGCGCATTTAAGGTAGGCTAGGCTAAGCTATGATGTTCGGTAGGTTGGGTATATTAAATGCATTTCGACTTATGATATTTTCAATTTACGACTGGTTTATCAGGACACAACCCCATCATAAGTGGAGGAAGATCTGTATTTCCTTTTCTTCATAACCCTTATCATTTTTCACCATGAGAATAACCATATGCAAGGTTTTAGAAGAAAATCCATATTCCTTATCTTGGCTAACAAAGCCCTAATAGGATGTAGCACCGGCCACCCTCTCCAGTAGCAGGTCCATCACTCTCTCCCTCTCCCTCCAACTCCAAACACCCTGAACTTCCTTCTTGCTGTTCCTTCAAAGAACATTCCAACCTCGTTCCCACTTCAGGGCCTTTGCACGTGCTGTTCCCTTTACTTGACACCCTGATACGCCCTCTCCTTAGATGGCCCCTTGCCATTCAGTTTGAGTCATTAATATGACCTCTTTAAAAGGCTTTCAGGGGAGGGGGAGAGAGATAAATTGGGAGATTGGGATTGACATATACACACTACTATATATAAAATAGATAACTAATAAGGACCTACTGTATAGCACAAGGAACTCTACTCAGTACTCCGTAATGACCTACGTTACATTTAATAGAATCTAATAAAAAGAGTGGGTATGTGTATATGTACATCTATAACTGATTCACGTTACTGTACAGCAGAAACGAACACAACGTTGTAAATCAACTAGACTCAAATAAAAATTAATTAAATAAATATACGTAAATAAATAAATCAAACAAGAACAGTTATGAAAATACCAACCTTCTTGTGACAGCAAGATCAAACAAGGTTGCCTAGAACATTCTCCCCACTCAACTCTCTCTGTTTTCTTGGCTAACTTTTTACTCAACTTTCTGGTAAAAAAAAATTAAAAAATTAAAAATAAATTGCTCTGACTCACTTTCAAAAAAGAAAAGATCAAACAAGGTAATGAATATAAAAGCACTTTGCCAATTGTAAACTATCTAAAATAAATAAATCATGTTAACAATTTTTTTTAAAAAAAGGCTTTCTGTGACCAGCCAATCAAAAGCAACCCCCGAGTTACCAACACATCTGAGCTTTCTGCATAGCACTTGCCCCACCTGATATTTTCCTTGTTACTAATTCATTTACTTGTTAATGTCTGACTCTCCCTCTCCCCTTCCCTCCACTCAGCATGTAAGTGACAGGAGAACAGGAGCTTTTTCTGTCTTGTTCCCCCACCATGTTCTCTATGCTTAGGATAGTACCTGGTCCATAGTAGGTACTCAAAAAGGTAATAGAGGGCTTCCCTGGTGGCGCAGTGGTTTAGAGTCCGCCTGCCGATGCAGGGGATGCGGGTTCGTGTCCCAGTCCGGGAAGATCCCACATGCCGCGGAGCGGCTGGGCCTGTGAGCCATGGCTGTTGAGCCTGCGCGTCCGGAGCCTGTGCTCCGCAACGGGAGAGGCCACAACGGTGAGAGGCCCGCGTACCGCAAAAAAAAAAAAAAAGTTAATAGAATAATAGAATGAATGAATGAATGAATGATGCACTAGACCAACTTTTCTCAACCTCAACACTATTGACAGTTTAGACCAGAAAGCTCTTTGTTGTGGAGGACTGTTCAGAGCAGTGGAAGATGTGTAGCAGCATCACTGACCTCAGCGACTAGTTGCACCTTACTTTCACAGTCACAACAACAACCAAAAATGTCTCCAGACATTGCCATACTTCCCCTAGCAGGGAGGGGAAGACAAGATCACCTCAGTTGAGAACCATTCACTAGGCTTGAGCTTCCAGGTGGAAGAAACCATGTATCAGAAACCAAATACCTAGTACCTGCACATAGTAGTTGCTCAATAAATGTTTTTTTAAACATCTTTATTGGAGCATAATTTCTTCACAATGGTGTGTTAGTTTCTGCTTTATAACAAAGTGAATCAGCTATACATATACATATGTCCCCATATATCTTCCCTCTTGTGTCTCCCTCCCTCCCACCCTCCCTATCCCACCCCTCTAGGTGGTCACAAAACACTGAGCTGATCTCCCTGTGCTATGCAGCTGCTTCCCACTAGCTATCGGTTTTACATTTCGTAGTGTATATATGTCCATGCCACTCTCTCACTTCGTCCCAGCTTACCCTTCCCCCTCCCCATGTCCTCAAGTCCATTCTCTAGTAGGTCTGTGTCTTTATTCCTGTCTTGCCCCTAGGTTCCTCATGACCTTTTTTTTTTTTTGGATTCCATATATATGTGTTAGCATACGGTATTTGTTTCTCTCTTTCTGACTTACTTCACTCTGTATGACAGACTCTAGGTCCATCCACCTCAATACAAATAACTCAATTTCATTTCTTTTTATGGCTGAGTAATATTCCATTGTATATATGTGCCACATCTTCTTTATCCATTCATCTGTCGATGGACACTTAGGTTGCTTCCATGTCCTGGCTATTGTAAATAGAGCTGCAATGAACATTTTGGTACATGACTCTTTTTGAATTATGGTTTTCTCAGCAATAAATGTTTATTGAAGAAGGATTAGTGTTTCATAAGTTGCTAAAAATAGATCAAGAATTGTTCCAAGACCCATTCTTTCAATAGGATGTGGCTATTTACTATTTATGTGATCGTAGGTAATTCACTTTAACTTTGCCAAGTCTCTGCTTCCTCACCTGTTAAACAGAAATACTAATAAAATTCCTACATTGTGATTCTGCTTTCTAAACCATAAAGTATGATACCAATGTGCTATTAATTATTTATTTGTTCCCAAGCTGTGCATTTTCACATCACCTCTTGCTAACTCTTGCCTGAAATAACTTCAAAAGAGAATGTTTGCACCTAATGGCAAAGCCCTGTTTTAGCATTTACCTGATCTCTCCTCTCTCAAGAAGGTGGGGGCACTTCCTGGGTTTTTTTAAAGTTCTGTCCCTTCCTCTCACCTTCTTCCATTTAAGTTCAGACTCATAAACAAGGTCTCTGTCTCCAACAGCTCTTCGGGAAAGGTCTGCCCTGGACAACATTGTCAAGGGAGACCTGGGTTGTTTGTAATGTTCTTACTTCACCTTCTTCAGAAGTATTTTCCTCCATAAATATTATCCTTCCTTCAGACTCCATAGATGTTCCAGTTTCCCCTCAAGAAGCTTACAGAGAGAATTAATCTCTACCTCACTCATCCAGGGATACCATCTTGTTTTTATTTCTAACACAGCACATCTCAAAGTCTACTTTGGTTCAAAGGACTAGATGGATCTTCAGTTCTAGCTAGATGGTGAGCTCCTTGGGGAAGGGGTGGGATTTCAGGGTATCAGGGCAGGGGGATTATAATATGCTTCTCACCTTCCTCTGTCACCACATCCCAGAGGGAGAAAGAAATTAACCATCAGAAATAACATCCCCTAGGAATCATGAACCTGCTCTTTAGATTAGGAAAGACAAGTCATACTTCCATGAATTCTAAAATTCCATGAATATAATTTACAGGATGAGGTTTTTTTTTACCAAAGCAGAAAAACAAAAAACAAACAAAAACCCACAGGGACAAACAAAGACACGCTATGTGCGCCATCTCATGGAGAAGTCAACCACTGCCTCTTGAGCATATGCCCTTCCATTCTCTGGCCTCATCCAAGGACACGAGCGAGGAGAACACTGGGAAAGCTTGGGGACAACTATCATCACTATCATCGACACACTTCCACACACACACATACGGTTGGCCCTGCTGCCTGCATGTCACAGTCAGTGATGGCATCCGTGCCCATCGTAGCTTCAGCCCCCATCCCCTTGTCAGTCCAGGTGAGGGCAGCTGCATCAACAGACAAGGTCTGAGATGAATTTTGCTACCTATAGTGGATTGGGCTGTGCTGGGATAACCTGGGCTCACCACATGGCCTCTAAACCACAGAAGCCTCAACCCCAGCCCCTGTAGTACAGGCTGGCCATCCCGAGACCTGGGTCCTGTCTCCGTTCGACCCTTCCCTGAGCCTGAGCTCTCTGAATGAAAACCCATACCCACACCCCAATGTTCACTGCAGCACTATTTACAACAGCCAGGACATGGTAGCACCCTAAGTGGCCATTGACGGATGAATGGGTAAAGAAGATGTGGGCTGTGTGTGTATGTGTGTATATATATAGTGAAATATTAGCCATAAAAAAGACTGAACTAATGCCATGTGCAACAACATGGATGGACCTAGAGACTGTCATACTGAGTAAAGTCAGACAGAGAAAGACAAATATCATAGGATATCGCTTATATGTGGAATCTAAAAGAAACAGAAATAGGGTCACAGATACAGAAAACAAACTTATGTTTACCAAGGAGAAAAGGTAGGGGGAGGGATAAATTGGAGATTGGGATTGACATATACACACTGCTATATATAAAATAGATAACTAATAAGGACCTATTATACAGCACAGGGAACTCTACTCAGTACTCTATAATGGCCTATATGGGAAGAGAATCTAGAAAAGAGTAGATATATGTACATGTATAACAGCTTCACTGTGCTGTATAGCAGAAACTAACACAACATTGTAAATCAACTATACTCCAATAAAAATTAATTAAAAAAAAAAGAAAACCCGCACCCAGTGTAGCTCATGCTGTATCCACCCTACCCAGGCCCTGCAGCCCAGAGCCCCAGAGTATTGCCAACCTCCTGGAACCTCCCACTGTGAGGAGGGGACCTCCCTTTCAGAGTGGACCTCGCCGTCCAAACACAAAGATGCACAAACACACAAGAACTTGCTGCATCCATTGGGCACTGTGGGTTGGGTCCCCAGGCTGCCTCCTGGGCCATTTGCCCCTGCTAATTGGTTTTCCTAGCACTCTTCCATGTCAGACTCTCTCTCCATCACTGGGGCCATGCTATTGCGATCCAAACATACCTCACACCTGAGCTCTATGAGTTACAGCACGTCCATCCAAGCCAAACACCCCAGTGTGCCTCACATTTGTCCTCTGGCCAGTTCATGATAATAGAGGAGAGACTTGAGACCAGTAAAGGAAGACTGGGCATTTTTGCCCAGAAGGTTGTTTGAGTCCAGTAAATCAAACTATTGTGTAGTGTCTGACGACGTAACCTTATACATAATCAGGAAGAGGGATACTGGAGTAAGGATCACAAACTCAAACACCTCCCAGAGTCAGGAGGGTAAGTGAACGAATGGCGGGGGTCAGGTGAAAGACACTCTAGGCCACAGCCAGCTGGCCGTGGCCACTGCGATGGTTGACTCTATGTGTCCACTTGGCTGGGCTACGGTACCCAGATATTTGGTTAAACATTACTCTAGATGTTTTTGTGAAGGTGCCTTTTGGATGAGGTTTACATTTAAATCTGCAGATTGCAGCAGATTGCCCTCCATAATGTGACGAACTTCGTCCAATCTGTTGAACAAAGACTGACCTTTCCCTAGTAAGAAGGGACTTTGCCAGCAGACTGCCTTTGGACTCAGATCCCAACTCTTCCCTAGGTCTCCAGCCTGCTGGTCTACCCTGCAGATTTCAGACTTGCCAAACTCCTTGTTGGTTCTGTTTCTCTGGAGAATGCTAGCACGCACACCTCAAGGGACCAGCTATTACTCAGATCCAGCCAATCCAAACAAGAATGGGTTCAGACCATGACCAGCCTATGGGCCATCAGTTAGGATGTCTGAGCTAACATTGAGACAGATATAGCCAACGCTATTCTTGGACAAAACTGCAGTATCTCTGCTCATCCAACTCAAAGACATCATATCCTGCTCTCACACCTCCTGCACAAGCACCCTTCCCATTCTCTCCTAACCACAGTTCTCCCCACCCTTCCTCAGCACTGGAAAGAAAATAGATAACATAACATTTATACAGGCCAGGAACATAATCAGCAAACACAACCATCCTCCCCAGTTTACAGATAAGGAATAAGCTAAGAGAAGTTTAGTAACTTGCCCAAAGTCACACAGTAAGCAGAGGTGTGAGCATCAGATCCTGGACTGAGTCCAGAGGTCGAGGCCCCCCAAGCTGACTTAGAGGAGACACTCTTAAAAATATCCATTTTCAGGAACTCAGCCTGGTTTGCTCATCTCCAATAAAGATTATAACAACAGTCTTCTGCAAACAGCCAGAGGTACTGTCACTGTTCGTCACATAAAACAGGCAACACACATGTAAAACTCATTGGGTTTCTCTAGCAGAATGACAATTTTATCGCCACAGCATAAGCTGAACATCCTCCACACAGCTGCAGCCACAGCAGTAAATCTAAAAGTGAAATCTGATCCTGACACACCCCGTTTGAACCCTTCCTGCGGCTTATTAGGATTTGCTCTAGGAGCCAGAATAGGGCTGAATCTTCAGATGAAGACCAAATGGCCACACCAGTGGGGGAACGAGGTGATGCAGAGGCTGGGTACTTGCCTGGGCCAGGTAAACCATGGAATCTGGGGAGATTTGAAAGAGAAGGATGGGTGACCATCTTCCTACATGGTCCTTCTTGCTAGTTAAGAGGATGGACTGTGGCCTGGCTTCCCTGTACCTTTCCCAATCTTCCATATGTAAGTTGTCATCATTCCCCTTCCAGGAAGATAAAGCCTCTGAGCTTTACCCTGCAATCCCCAGAAACACAGGTAGGGGGAGGTCCTCTATCTCTCCATGGATCTTGTTTCTCATTGTAGGTGAAAGGATTACTCCCACTCAAGCCATTTCTCAATCTGACCTTATATGGGACATCACAAGGCCTACAGGTTGGCTCCAGGGTGATTTTTGGCAAGAGAGGGGCTGAAAGAGACCAGGCTTTCTGCCAAATTCTGTTCTTATGAAAAATCAGTCATCCCATTCTGACCAGACATAGAAAATAGTCTGTAATAAATGTTTCCTGAAAATTTCAGGGAAATTTTTCCATCTTTCCATGCTAAGGTTTTAAGGGCATCACTGAAGCAGAGTACTATTCATGCAAGCTATGGAAATCAAACATCTAATCAAGCCAAAAACAAAACAGAAAAGGAATGCCCAAAAGCTCTGTTCCCTTCATCTATGTACATTTCTGGTTGTCACAAAGGTCAAAGATTAATTTCATAAATCTGTTTGGTATGTCGAGATGAGACTGCCGCAGAATCCAACTGTTGGGAAAAGATGATCTGATTTATATATTCGGTAAGAAACGCAGCCTCAGTTATACAATCATGTCCGCCCCCAGAAGGATGCCTGGGAATTAGAATATGGGTGCTGGAAGGGCCTCAGAGTTCTTTCAAACAGGAGGAGACTGAGTCCCTTCAGGATACGTAAGTTATTTGGGGGAATACAGACAGTTCTGAGCAAAAGGACGTATCCTGATATCAGAGTCATTTTTCTTTTCCATACAGCAGTGATCTTCAAACTGGACTATAATCACCTGACGACCTCCCAAGGCCTCTATGGGTACAGATAAAATAGTTTTAGAGGAAACAAGCTCCAGATTTGCAACTTTCAAATGTGTATTCTTTTATAAAATTGATCTGTGTTGAAAGCATCTTGAAGCAACAAGCCAATTCTCTTTTCCCAGCCTCCTTCCCCATTCTTTACCCATTCTAAAAAAAAAGACCCACTTTTCAGCCATACAAAGGATGCAACAAACCCAAGGTGCCCAACAAAGGAATAATTGACAATTTTGATATCTGCAGAGCCTCCATGAATAGGGAAATATAACCCCCACCCCATATTTATCAGTAAGAAAAGCATCTCCAGTAATATTTTACTTGTGAATAATATGTATTAAAATATACAGTATATAGACATACTTTATTTTGATCAATTGTGAACTAATAATAATTATGATCAAAGCTCAATCCAAAAGAAATTTGTTTTGAAACTTGGAGTCTTGGAGTCACAGGAAGTAATTTGTTTCAATGTTTAAACATATTTTTGTTGCAGAAAAGCTGTATAGGTTGATAAATAAAAGTCTTCCAAACATGAAACTATGTTACAGTAAGAGAAGAATTCTGTGATGGAAGAAGAATGAAATGTGATTTCTAAGGTGAAAAGATGTGGTGTATAGAATTTCCCGCTATTAAGTGACAGCCTGTTCATGTTTTTTTTTAAATCCAATGATAGTGGGTATCAAATCACTGTGGTATCTATATGCCACTGAATTACTTTAAAAGAGTGATGCATTATTTTATATTAACATTGCAATATTTGTAACATAATAGAAATTTCATCCTTTGCCATTATTTAAATTTACGAGTTAAAAACTTATAAGTTAACTTAAGAAATATGTAAGCGGGGACATAATTTTTCAAAATACTTTCAGGGCATAAGGGAGCAAAAGAACTTCGAAGACCATTGCTTTTTACTTTCTTTTTGGATGAGCAGTGGAATAGGTGGTGAAGAAGAAAGGACTCTGGCCTCAGAACCCTGTCTGCTCTGGGGCCAGTATGCCAGTCTGAGCAGTATGTTTGTAAGCAGAGACTGGCCAGATATCCAGCGCACCCATTTCTTCCTGGAAACACTGCTAAACCACATTTCCAACACTGCACCTGGGTAAAGAGGGTCTTTCCTGCTCCTGTAAATTTGTTTAACAAAGTTAAACAGATGTAAATTTGCCTTAAAAGAAAGGGCCTTCTCAGAGCCTTCGATATTCTAATACTCAATTAAAATCTCTAGCATTTCCCTAAGCTTATGTGCTTATGGGGCTCCCTATCCCAGAGTATATATTTACATCTGCTGAACCCAGTGTGATTTCTCTGAAGCCTCTGAGGATGCCCCAGGCTGTCTTCTCTCCTGGGCTTTTCTCAGCTGCTCCCTTCATCACAATTGCTCTAACCTGTTTCCATGGATCCCAAACTGCCCCATCCTTGAAGATGCAGTGCCCCACCTCCTTTATGCGGCTTTCCCGGGAGCCACCACGCGGCCGTCTGCCCAAGTCCCGCCCGATCTGAGCCCCTCTGCATCTCTATTAGAGCCCTCCTCACATTCTACCTTGTTAACTCCGTCTGCATCCCATCATCTACACTAAATGATAAGGCCTCTGATGGCAAAAAACAAGTATCATTTATCTTTGCAGCTGCCCGTCCGAAAATTATAGCACAGTACAGGCTCAACAATTTTTTACTTGTAATGATTGACACTTCAAAGCAGAAATCAACAAAGCTGAACTTCTAATGATCTAACACATATGGTCTGGCTTTTCCATTGATCGGGTGACCCTAAGATGTTTGCAATATTCAGTATATGCTGGTATGCCACGTCAAGGCCAAGTTTCCTTGAGCAATCACTGGCAAGTAATGCCTTGGAATATAGATTTTTTTAATGTCATTGCCTCATTACTTTAGCTTAATATGTTTCTGGCTAAGAAGCAAATTTCATGAGTCACAAACCACTTGCTTATGGCACCAGTAGCCACCTTACCCAACGTACTAATGAAGAACTGTCATTTGAAACAGCAACAAAGGAAAGATCAAGTTCAGACCCATGCTGAGTTTTGGGAACAGTTGGTCTTTTTGCGAGCCAGGTTGACATTACAGAGAGTGTTTGTTCTGGCCATGACCACCAAGTATTCAAAAAGAGGAGCTCATATTTTCCCCTGCCCTTCAATCAGAGTACAGTAATGATTGAACAAACGTTCTAATTCAATTACCCAGTTGGCATCTGCTGAGCAGTAACTATATGCCCGGCACAGTAACCTGTACCTGGTATTTGCTTTTTAAGAAGGGTAATTCCATCAAAAATAGTCATATAAGCAAATAAATATATATGCAAAATAGAAACAGACTCACAGGTATAGAAAATAAACTTGTGGTTACCAAAGGGAGAGGGAAGAAGGGAGGTGGAAATTAAGGGTATAGGATTAACAGATACGAACTACTATACATAAAATAGAAAAGCAGCAAAAATACACTGTATAGCACAAAGAATTATACCCATTTTCTTGTAATAACCTATAACGGATTATAATCTGCAAAAATACTGAATCATTAAATCACTATGCTGTACACCTGAAATTAACACCGTATTGTAGATCAACTATACTTCAATAAAAAAATAATAATAAATTTTACAATAATTTTTTTTAAGTTGTATAAAGAGATATGCAAAAGGCCCCTGTGGCAGAGGCTATCACTTGCCTATAACAGTTTTCCCCTTCCTCATTAGAAACAACACTCCAACTTTATTTGGGGCAGAAATGCACCCAGCTAAAATGCCAAATTTCCTGACATCCCTTTCAGCTCGATGTAGCCATGAGACTAATTTCGGCCAAAGGTAGTTAGCAGAAGTGTAGGGGGCTTCCAGGAGGATTGCTTTAAAAGGAACCGACTCAGCCAGGAAGCTTGTCCTTTTTGCCCTTCCTCCTATCCTCTCTCCTGGAAATAGCTGGCTCTCCAGCAGCCCTCTTGGGCCATGAGGTAAACTTGAGATGGAAGCCTTGGAGCAAAAAGACAGAAGGCGGCTGGCTCTCAGGTGCTTCTATAAGGCCACCATACCAGCCCTATCATGCCTATTTCTGGCTCTCAGGTGATTCTATAAGGCCACCATACCAGCCCTATCACGCCTATTTCTGGTCTTCGTTTACATGAGAAAGTGAAACCTTAAAAATAAATTATCGTTTGGCAGTTTCTATTATAAAGAGCCAAATCAGATCCTTGGCCCTTGAACTTGGCAGGTTCATGGTCCATTATACTTCAGCCTACACATTAAAGCAGATCTCAGATCAACACTGCCTTCTCTGGGGGGGTGACTCAATCTTCTTTATGCATTCTATTTACTTGAACTTGTTCATTTCCCTTGTTCTGGAATTTCTTGTTTCCACTCCCAACTTTGATAGCTGCTTCAAGCCCCTTCATTTGGGAAAATGCGTGGGTTGCCCTGCTGGCTTCTAAATTTCAGCCTCTTTCATGGCTCTTGTCTCTGCATGCTGCCTTGAATCTGGGGTCCCCTGATGACTCAGGTGAGGAAATCTCTCCAATAAGCCTCCAGCACTAGAAACCCCAACAGAAGAGCTGAATTTTTGCCTCCTTAGCACTCTAAAGGGAGAAAGTCTAGAGGTCTACAGCTGGACGGTAGGTACCAGAGTCACCACATCCAGTTGTACAAGTTGTACATTACACCATTCCAGGGGGTCACCAATCACATCATAGTCTATCATGTGTCTATGCGTGGTCTCTGCTGTCTAATTAGTCCTGTACTCAAAGCTCAGCAGGCACAATCAGAGTGGGGCTAGCAATGCTGAGCCCATTGGTCCACGGGCCAAGGTGTCATCTCCCTGCTACTGTGATTCCTTATTGCTAATAATACCACATCCAAAAAAGCCCAGGAAACTATCGTAAATAATAAAACTTTATCTTCCCTGTGCTGAGCAAGGTGTCATCTCCCTGCTACTGTGATTCCCTTATTGCTAGTAATACCACATCCAAAAAAGCCCAGGAAACTATCGTAAATAATAAAACTTTATCTTCCCTGTGCTGCTATACATCCGAAAAGCTGACTCATGTCACACACCGCCCCACCCCCCAAACTGGAAAGAGTCGGGTATGAACAGTTTCAAGGTGGGACTTCAAGCAAGTCATTATTGCCGTTCTTAGTGATAATAATAATAAATGCATAATTATCACAGCACATTCATTCTATGTTTTCTCATTTAACACTCACAACCCGCTCTGAAGTGGAAGCTATTATTAGTACAATTTAATAGATAGGGAAGGGAGATTCAGAGAGATTAGATGATTTTGCTAAGATTTCTTCATCTAGAAGACAAAGAGCAGTGCTTAAGTCCAGGGTTTCCAGTTACCAAGCCATGTTCCTTCAACCATGAGTTCACGCATTAATGGTTTAGGAGCTGATCATTATTCTTATCCCCATTTTATTAGTCAGGAAAATTAGAAAAATAGATAGCTCCATGCATTTGTCCAAGGAAAATGGCAGAATCTGGACTTTGGGCCCAAATCTTCTCTGGCTCCTGGGCTACTTCCACCACCAGGATGTTATAGTTTTCAAATCACTCTTGCTCACGTGACCTTCAAACTAATTCATCCAACCCCAATTCCCTGGCTTCCTTTGCTCGGTTCTGGAAAGAGCATCCCAAAAGGATTGTGCTATAAAGTACACTGGAGTCCGATGAGGAATGTCATGGAAGTGTATTTTCGGGGTTCTCCAGCTCACCTTGCATTTTCAGGGGCCACCATGTTTCCTGGGTGCACAATGGCTGCTCAGCACACCAGGCACAGGTCCCTGCCCCCCAGCAGGAGGACACATTCTACTGGGGGAGACCAGAGCCAATCAGTGCAAATTGAGCCAACTTTAATTCACCAGTAAAGGTTGAAGGGAGGACCGTGTTGACACCAACTTGTGATCAACTACTTAGTTCAGAGGAAAAGAGGGCAGAGATGATCATCAATGTCTGCCACAAGGACATTGATAATAGAGACTGGGAAGGAGTAAGTATTGTTCGCTACAGGCTTGATGACCCAGATACATAAGGATGGAATGGTTTCTAATGCAGAGACATCTAAAGTAGAGTAAAAGGCTCAGGACCATCTCCAGGTAGGTTCTGGACCAGGACCAACTAGATTTTAACCTCATAATACTCGCCCCCTATCCTCTCTCCTCTCCCCTCTCCCTACACCCATTTAACACTCATAAATTTGCACACATATATGCACACACACACACACATGCACTTGACTCCTACGAAATCAGGTCTAAATGAGCAAATGAAGGTCAGGAAAATTTTAAAGAGCAAACAACACACACAATGGTTATGTGCAGAAGGAAGTACGTGTGAAGGCAGGATTAGGGTGGTCCTATCAGCTTTGCTTCTGCTAATAGCTTACTAGAGGAAGAGACTTTTAGAATGGAAGCAGTTTTATTGGGCTTGACAGAGATGGAATCCCAGATAGTCCCAAAGAACAAGATGAGATTTTGAGATCCAAGGGGCACCTAAATATTGAACAGCAGAGTCAGAGCTGTCACTCACAAGCAGCACTAATATTTGCTCCAGCCAAAAAGCCCACGTCCCAGGCTGAAGCCAGTTCCTGGAGAGCACATCTGGGCAAGAGCAAGGGAGGAGACACAGGAGGTCTCAGAAAAGAATTAAGGGAGAAGTTTTTCTGTCAAGATCAGTTTTTACTGGTCCAGGTCCTTGTCTTTAGCAGTTCTTTCCTTGAAGACATGACCTTTGGCACCAAAGACCTTTTCAAGGTCATGTCTCAACTTCATCCACTAACCAGCCATCCCCAGTGGGAAAATGAGGTCCAGAAAGATGAAGTGGCTTATCCAAGAATATATGGAAAATGTATGTCAGAACCACAGCCAGAAGTCAAGGTTACATCTGTAGAAGCCTATTTTTCAAGTACCTGCGAGAGACCCACCGCTTTCACCCTGACAGCTGTCACCTAGAGTCATCACCCAACTTCTCAAGACTCCTCAGTATGTGGAGACTCCCATAGACCCGTGTATCAGACAGGATTTGGTTTGACTGCACATAACACAGAAGCTAAAAATAAGAGCGTGCATTGCTCACTGATGACTATCTAGGGATGGAAGGGAAGTTATACAAAGTTGTCTGGGTCTCAGCCTCCTTCTGGCTCACCACACCACCAGCTCTTGATCTCATGGTCCAAGATGCTCGCCTGAGCTGCCGCTTTACACCTTTGACAATAGCATGGAGGAAAAATAAGAAAAATGGTGTGTCTCTTCCCTGTAAGGATGCTTCCTGAATTCACTGACAACAGTTATATCACTGGTCAAAACTTAAGTCAACCATAGGCTCCTTCCCGGCTGCAAGGGAGACTAGGGAAGGCAATCATTTAATCGTTGGCAGGATGCCATCTCCCTAATGATGAAGGGAAGCCAGATATGGAGGGACAACAGCGGCCCAGGCCATATCCAGGGGTGGTCCTTAAGTCTCCAGCCCCATTAAGGAAAATAGGTAAGATAAGTCAGATGAGTTAAGCCAAAGAAGATTCATACCCTAATGGCACCTGCAGCAAGAAGACTGTGAATTAGCAGAGAGGAGAAAGGAGAGACTTTCACATGGAAGAAATCTCACAAGCAAAGGTCTAGAATAAGAGATATTAAAAGCTAATAGTAGGAGGTGAAACAGTCCTTGGACCAATGGAGAGCAACTGGAGGAACAAGGCAGAGAGGCAGGGTGGAAGAAGCATCTGATAACTTATCAAGACCTAAATACACACATCTTATTTTTTTTTACATCTTTATTGGAGTATAATTGCTTTACAATGGTGTGTTAGTTTCTGCTTTATAACAAAGTGAATTAGCTATACATACACATATGTTCCCATATCTCTTCCCACATCTTATTTTTAATCGTTCGTTCAACCAACATTTTACTGAGCACTTGCTATGTGGAAATAACTATGCCTCCTTGACTAAAAAGGAATGAAATAGACACTGAACTCATGGGTTTTACACTCCAGAAGAAAAGAAAAACAAGTAAGCAGACCATTTCAGTATGGGGTGTTGCGGACAATGCTAGAGAAGGTTCTGGGCTACGGAAGCACCAAGAAAAGGCCCCTACGCAGACTTAGAAGTCAGGGAAGGCAAAGGCTGCCTGGAGGAAATGCTTACAGCCACGCAGCACAGAGTTAAGGGCACAGGTTCTGTGACTGCTTCCCCAGGTTCAAATCCTGCCTCCACCTCTCACTGGTTCTATATCCTGGTATTTTCTCTAAGGCCCCAAGCTCCCTATCCATAATATAGGGATGCTAATGATAATCACAGCACCTACTTGCTAGGATCGCTTAAAGGATCAAAGGAGATACTCTCCGTGAATCACTTAGCATGGCATCTGGCATATAAATAAGTGCTCTGTATAGATGAGCTAATAATATGATGACTATTACTAGCCCTAAGCTAAGAGTTACGATTAAGTGGGGAAAGGGAAAACAGAGAGATATCCAGGCAGAAGAAACAGCATCTTCAAAAGGCTGAATCCCAGAGCATCAGAAGGAAGGAGCACCATGTGGGGAGTGCTGAGGCAGTAGGCTGAGGAGGTAAATGGGACCAGATCAGGCAGGTCTTGGAGGCCAGGTGAACGCATTTGGTCTTTACCCAAGAGCAATAAGGAGCCATCAGAGCAAGGAGGCCAATGTAATCAGGATGTCACCTTAGAAAGATCACTTCAAATGCCACATGGTGACAGATTGACCAGAGGCAACACTAAAGGTCAGGTGCCAATCAGTAGGTGGTAATCGCAGTGACAGATCATGGCAGCTTGAACCAAGGTGTTAGCAATGAAGGTAGAATGGTGGATGGATTCAAAAGCTATCTAGGGGGACTTCCCTGGTGGTCGAGTGGTTAAGACTTCATCTTCCAATGCAGGGGGTGCATGTTCAATCCCTGGTCGGGAGCTAAGATCCCACATGCCTCGAGCCCAAAAAAAAAAACATAAAGCAGAAGCAATATTGTAACAAATTCAATAAAGACTTTAAAAATGGTCCACATCAAAAAAAAAAAACTTAAAGAAAACAAGAAAGCTATCTAGGAAGTGGGATCTATAGGACCTGCTCACCACAATCACATCCAACTTCACACATGCTCTTGGTACAGCCTCTCGAACAATCAAAACCCTACATAAAGCTTGGAAATTGTTCTAGTACCCATCATGACCAGCCCTTCTCATCAACAAGGAGACAGAGTATCACCTAGAAACAGCATAATTCTTCATCAGCAAAAGGCACATATGATTTCTAGGTGGTAGAACTAGATAATAGGCAGTAAGATAAAAATGATTTCAGGAGTTTAGAAATATGCTGCTAGGAGCTGAACCAAAATAAATCCAGAGAAAAACAACTCCATAATAGCCCTCCATGCCTAACAGATTGTCCCATTACAGCTTCTGAAGGCTTCACGTGAGTCATAGTGCTGTGTATATGGTGTGCTATTTGGTGACCCCATAATTTATCCTCTAATCTAGGACACTTCGAAGAATGAAGGTGACTTCTATTAATATTACATCAGGACAACAGAAAACTGGGAGTTTTCCAGCCAAACCAAGTTGCATAGTTGTTCATCCTTTTGGCTAACATTAACCCCCTTCCACCTACACACACACACACACACACACACACACACACACACACACAGATTTTTGTGACAACAGTCCCTGATGTCTTTCTGAGGAATCACAGATCCTCCAGTAGTAGGTAGCCTTACTGGGACTATCAGTGAAAATGCCAGGAGTTGAGCCCAGCATGCAAGCTAGGCCAGCTGAACTTAGGACTTTGAACTTGACCGGAAATGGCACAGAAACACGAGAAAAATCCCATTCATTCCAGCAGCATCTCGCAGTGAGACCACTGCAGCATTCCTGCCTCCTAAACCCCTGGAGCCCTCATCATACCTGTTCTTTTATGAACCTGTTCTCCAGTCCTTCCCATCCATTCTGTGAGCTGCCTGATGTCATTACAATAAATTCCTTTTCTGCTGCTAAGAATCCCAATTGATAGAATTACCATAAGCTTTAGAGTACATAATTCTCACTCGAAATTCCACACCTAGCATTCACTTACTCTGTGTCTTTGGCCTTAAAATAATAATAATGCATAAAATATAAAATATAATAATGCATACCGTAAAATAATATAATAATACAACGCATACCTTAAAAGTAATACAATGCATACCTTATAAATTAGTTATAGAAATAAATGAGATAATGTATGCTAAGCCTGTGACTCAGTACCTGGTTCAGTTCAGAAGTAAGCCATCAACCCATGACAATTTCTTTCCATTCTCTCTCAAATCTCATTCTATAGATTTGATTTTGATATTTCCTATCAATATTTAGAGAAGGGGTAATCATTAGAATGACTTTAAGTGTGTTTAAGCCAAGCTGGATCTTAAAGTCCAACTGAGATTAAGTTGTACTACTGAAAAAGTATAAGGAAAAAAAAACAGATAAATGGAACAGGTGATTGTAAGTTCCCCATCAGTAAGGAGAGTCCAGGTTATGCCGCAGTAATAAACAACCCCAAAATCTCAGTGGCTTTTAACAACAAAGGTTTATTTCTTGTTCATCCTACCTTTCTGTTATGAGTTGGCTATGGTTTCTGCTCTAGTCCATCCTTACCCAGTATATTTGTCAGAAAGGAGCAAAGAAACAGAATATACACAGAGAAAAAGAGACTTGTTTTAAGGAATCAGCTCACCTGATGGTGGGGCTACAGATCCAAAATCTCCAGGCTCAAACAGGCTGGAAATTCAGATACGTGTTGCTATTAGAGCCTTGGGTTTGAATGCCGCAGGGTAGCAGGCGGAAACTCAGGCCAAGTCTCTGCGTTGCAGTCTGGAGGAGAAGTCCTTCCTCTATGGGAAACCTAAGTCTGCTCTTAAGGCCTTCAACTGATTGGATGAGGCCCGCCCACATTGAGGAGGGTAATCTGCTTTACTCAAAGTCCACCGATTTAAATGTTAATCACATCTAAAAAATACCTCCTCAGTAACATCTAGACCCTTTGCTCAAACAACTGGGCCCATAGCCTAGCCAAATTGACACATAAAATTAACCATTGTCAGGCTAAAGAACCAGTCACCATCTCAATCATCTTGGTTGTCACTTGTCACTGTGGCAGAGGGAAAGAGAACATGATGAATCACACTGGCTTTTAACATTTTCTCCCAGAACTGATACATATCACTTTCACTCACATTTCAGTGCCCATTGCAAGTCACACAGCACAAGCCCACCATTGCCCAGAACAGAACCAAAATATTTATGACTAGCCTTAATGAATACCACAGCCTCATAATCTCATCCTCTTGATTTTCAAAAGAATTCCATTGCCCTTAGTCCTTTTCTTCCTGACTGTACTGGATGAGGCTTCATGCCTTCATGGTACCCAAAAATGCCCTTGGAGGAAGACTGGACAGGCGCTGCCATTAATATAAGCACCTATCATCAAAAAGTCTACAAATAATAAGTGCTGGAGAGCACGTGGAGAAAAGGGAACCCTCCTACACTGTTGGTGGGAATGTAAATTGGTACACCCACTATGGAAAGCAGTGTGGAGGTTCCTTAAAAAACTAAAAATAGAACTACCATACGACCCAGCAATCCCACTCCTGGGCATACATCCAGAAAAGACAAAAGTGCTAATTTGAAAAGATACATGCACCCCAATGTTCATAGCAGCACTATTCACAATAGCCAAGACATGGAAGCAACCTAAAAGTCCATCAGCAGAGGAATGGATAAAGAAGATGTGGTACATATAAACAATGGAATATTACTCAGCCATAAAAAGAATGAACTAATGCCATTTGCATCAACATGGATGGACCTAGAGACTGCCATACTGAGTGAAGTAAGCCAGAGAGAAAAAGACAAATATTATATGATATCACTTATATGTGGAAACTAAAAATTAGTACAAATGAACTCATTTACAAGACAGAAGCAGACTCACAGACATAGAAAACAAGCTTATGGTTACCAAAGAGGAAAGGGGGGAGGAGGGATAAACTGGGAGTATGGGATTAACAGATGCACACCACTATATGTAAAATAGATAAACAACAGGGATTTACTATATCACACAGGGAACTATATTCAATACCTTGTAATAAACTATAATGGAAAAGAACAGAAAAAAAGAATGTAGATATATACATACATATGTATTACTGAATCACTTTGCTGTACACCTGAAACCAACACGATATTGTAAATCAACCATACTTCAACTTTAAAAAAAAAGAAGTGAAAAGGTAATCTATAGACAAACATGGAAAAATATATACATATAAGCACCTCTCATTAGGCCTCTTATCACAGGGCTCTCAGCGCCTGAAAGTCTGTTCAGAAAAGGCTGCCTGAGGTTTTGAATTGTCCACTGTGGGAAGCAGCAATACTTCCTACTCTGCATATCATTCTGGAGTCCTCCAGTGCATTGAGAATTCCATGAGACAGAGGGTCACATTTCTTGACAGAAATAGACCGAAATGGGGCAGATGGAAGAGGCATCAAAGTTACGATTTCTGAAAGGATTTTCAAACATCTTTATTCTTGTATAACTGATTCACTTTGTTATAAAGCAGAAACTAACACACCATTGTAAAGCAATTATAATCCAATAAAGATGTTAAAAAAAAAATCTTTATCCTGGACTTGGGCCAGATTTCCCTCCTGTGTTGCTCTAGAGGAATTTTCACAGATAATTTATATGAAACAAGGATCTGTCTCTTGGTGCAGTCAGCTCAGAAGTAGCCTCTTTCCCAACTTCTGCTTCCAAAAAGTAGACTGGTCAATTTATTTTCTCCTGCTGAAGCCGCCAAACCTAATTAGCATCCTTGGTCTCAAGTAATCTATGCCTCTTTTTAAAAAGAAAAAGAAAAAAAGTGGGCTTGTTACAAAAGGTATGTAAATGTTGGGCAAATTCTTTTTTCTTTTTTTTTTTTACTTGACCCCCTTATTGGCCTGATAACCGGAGGAAAAGGGTAGACAGAGCCCGTCTGGTGCCCATGTGGTAACATGGCAATAAAGTCTCTACTTCAGAGGGTGTAGTGAGGGTTGAACGAGCTAATGCTTGTGAAGGGTTTAGAACAGTGCCGGCCACGACTGTGCTCAGCGGACGGCGATGCTCTTACGGGCAGTTCTGCTGCTTTGCTGCAGGTGACCGCGTGCCCAGGGCTGAGCCCCCAGAGGCAGATGATCCAGGGTTTGACTTCTAACTCAGCTACGCCGTGGTCATGGGACCCCAGGCATGTTATTAACCACTCTCTAGAAAACTCTTCAGTTTCCTCCTTTCCAAAAGAGAAATAAGCAGACACCACGTAAGATTATTGTGAGGATGAAAAATTGCTATAAACAAAGCGCTTAGCAGAGTAACTGGTCCAGCCTATGCGCATAATATGTGCTTTAACCAGAACTAATGAGGAAATCAGGACCCCAACCAGAATGTGGTCCCTCTGTTTAGTTCTTTTCAAAACAGTACTATCCTTTTAGGGGCAATGACTTTCAAACTCTGCCCAAGGAGCCAGGGCTCCCCCAAAGGGCGAAGGGGAAAGTCAGACCATATGGCTTCACTCCTCCAGTAACCAGAAAAGTCCTCTCATTATCTGTTCCAGAAACGGAGATGCTGCACACAATTTCATTACCGAAAGGGTGCTGCTGTGGAAGGATATTCGAAAATCCGTTCTTCTGTGTCACCACTCACCTTCTCATGCTTGGGTCAGATCATTGGAAATGACGTAACCAGAAATAACCTTGATTATCCTTGATTCTTTTATTTACTCAATTATTTATTCGTTTCATTCCTTCATTTGTGCTTTTTTTTTTCTTTTTTTTTTTTTTGACCAGGTCCCTGGGCTGGCCCCAGCGTTAAAATCATGAACAAACCACACAGTCCCCGGGGAGATGGAGGTCACTTTCCAGCAGGAGAGATAGACAAGGAAACAGGCCATGATGCCCAGAGTTTGGAGCATCATAGGGGAGGCAGGTACATGGCGCTTAAGGAAGAATGTCCAAAGTCTTTGGGCTCAAGACAGACTTCCAGGGGAAGAATGTGTAAATCTGAAGGCTAAAGATGGATGGGAGAAGGAGAGGGGGCAATTTTTCTAGGTAGAAGCCCAGAAGGGAGAAAGACGTGGTAAATGAAAGTTGTCCAGCAACCGTGAAGGCGAACAGGGAGAACAAAGGAGAAACAAAGTATCCCCCCAAAACCAGCATCAAGGACCCAGGTAAAACCTTTGCTATCAGGATGGCCACTGCACTTACGGCAGATGAAGTTGCAAATTCACTGAATGACTCCAGCCAAGGACCTGGCATCCCAATAGCTTCCCTCCACGGCAGTTTTCTGAAAGGCTCTCAGTCTCTTTAGCAAAAGGACACTCTTACTGTTTGGATTTAAAGGCACACGCTGGGAACAGGCAAGGACTGGCACCCTGGAAGAACACTGCCTGAGAAAACATGACAGCAGCTGACACAGCTTGCCCCGGCCTCTCACAGACCCTCTCCCACTCGCTCCCCAGAGAATGCAGTCACTGAGCCATTTCGAGGAGGCCTTTGCAAGACTTTGAAAGTCAAGCCCTTCCCCAGGGCACAGGCTGGGGTTGGGAAATGCGAAATTCACTGGTTGAATCCAAGCTTCTCCAAGGAGATGAGACAGTGTGAATGTTCTCAGACTGTCAATGAGGCCGTGACTAATTCTCACTTTGTACACCCAGAATCCAAGCCAAGAGTCCAAAGGTTCACTTTTTCCTGCATCCCAGGGAAGAGCAAATGCAGGCCTCCCCTTGGGCCAGAGCCTGGGATTGAAGTCAAGGTGACGTGTTGTTATCCTAATAGTGTTGAGGTAATAATTACAATAATAGTAATAACACGTACCAAGCACATACTCTGTGCCAGGCCCTGTTATAAGCACTTTGCATAAATTACCACATCTCCGAAACCCTTTGGAGCCAATAATACTACGACCCCAATTTTACAAAAACAGAAAGATGTCCAAAAAGGTTAAGTGTAGCTGGATATAGGAGGTGGGAAACTTCAAAGAGTTTGCAAAGGCTGTAAAGCAAAATAAACAATATGCATACATAGTATATTAGCATTTTTACCAGAACTGACTGCACAGATCTCAGACTGCTCATCACACAGGGACCTACCCAGAGATGTCTATAGCATATCAGGGCAAACCGACTCAAATGAGCAATGATAAAAGCCTTAGGAGAGTTCAAGGAATATGCTGTGGTTTTCGGAGAGAACGTGTTCAGCTTGAGGGAATTAGGGAAGGTTTTAGGGAAGAGATGACCCCTGACAACTTGGAGGATTGGCAGGACATCGTTCCAGGTTAAGGGAATGGGGGAGAGGAAAAGCAAAGGGGGAGGAAGGGTGGAATGCGTCTGAGGAAGAGTGGCTGGAGGAGTGTTCCAGGGGATCCCAAGGCAGACCCTCAGGGTCACAGCAGACTCTGAAGCTCCCCTTCCCACTTCATCTCTAGAGTAACTCAGTTTTTATTTGTTTTACATACTGGGCTTCCATATGCAATTTCATTTGAAGAAACGATTTCAGTTCACTAAAATTTTTCAAACCATAGCACCAAAGGGATATAGAAAGCATAGAGAAGGAAGGGGAGATGGAGGGAGAATGGTAGGTTGGAGGAAGAACATGGAAAGTTTCCATCGTGAACGTCAAATCCACCCCTGTCCATTCTACGTCCCCAGCAGACATCAGTAGTAGAATTCTTTCCCACTGTTCCCAGAGACTCAGAATCCTTCCATAGCCAGCACCCCAGAAATCAGAAGTGGTATATCATAGAGTTAACCAAAGGAATATGAGCTTTTGTTCTACAGAAAACAGGAGAACCATATATTTTTGAACCACTGCCCCTAGTTCATTCACTTCTAAACAAGGATATTGTGATGGGGCCATGAATCAGAGGCCAGGCCCCACTTGTAGGCAGACCTCACTTCAAAGAAACACGCAGGGGCTTCCCTGGTGGCACAGTGGTTGAGAGTCCACCTGCCAATGCAGGGGACACGGGTTCGTGCCCCGGTCCTGGAGGATCCCACATGCCGCGGAGCGGCTGGGCTCATGCGCCATGGCCACTGAGCCTGTGCGTCTGGAGCCTGTGATCCACAACGGGAGAGGTCACAAGAGTGAGAGGCCCGTGTACCGCAAAAAAAAAAAAGAAAGAAGAAAGAAACTTGCATAGATGACTTCCTAGGGTTCCCTGATCCTCCTTCCTACAAGGTCCAGATCCCAACAATAAGTTAATCAGTGGAATAAGAAGTGAGAGAGGACTTTCATCGTGTCCAGAAGACCAACTTGGGAGTGATTCTTTCCATTAGCACACAGCTAATGAAATAATCCTCAGCTTATTACACTGGTACCCAGAAATCTGGGCATCTAGGAGTGGAGTAGAGCGAAAGATGGCAGGTGATGGGGTGAGCCTATGGAGGGGAAAAGCAGAATGATGCAAGCAGTAAGGAAGGAGAAGGGATTGCATTAGATATAAACTTTACCTACTCCTTTTGGTGGAAAGAGCAGGATCTAGAGATATAACTTTGTTCTGCTATGTATAGCTGTATGAACTTGAGCGATTCACTTCACCTCTCTGTCTCCATTGATACCATGGAGGTAATCATTTCATCAAGCATCCCCCCTTCATAGGATTCATAGGGGATGTTTGTCAAGAGCATTCAGATTTTCCTTTGGGTATAGCCTTGAAGGACCCGCCCATCAAGATGCCTCAATATTTCCCTGGTCAGCGAGTACCCATGGGTTCCAGGCTGGGCCAACCAGACACCCTCACCCTGGAATGGGTATCCTAAGCAGAATAACACAAAATGAAAACACTCAGAGATAAGACCACGTCCAGAAACTGCCCTTTAGTTTCTGCTCCCTCGTCCCCAGAGCTTCTCTGGGACCTATCATGGCATGACCCACCTGCATCTTTCCAAAATAGTTCTCACCATGTTCAGGTGAGCCAAAGTCACCAGGAACTCTGGCTGACACAGGAAGTGTCAAATGAGGAGATGATGTGTGAAAAAGTGCCTAGAGAATGTAAAGGATGTATACAATGTCAGGTGGCACTTTCTAGAACATTCCACAGTGTCTACTACCTAATGGTCTCATTAAATGGTCATTGAACAAGACTGATGAGTGTGCCTTCTGTTCTTGGACATGACTTTCAAGTGGTTCTTGTGGCCTTTCGTGTTCCCCTGGACAGAGTTACTCACCATCTCCCCTTCACACCATCTTGCAGGTCACAGGGCACTGAGTCACCAGAACACGTTATCACACAATGGTCAAAGCCCTCTCTCTCTTTGCTCTCTCTGCTTTACTTCTTTTATTCCAGACACTTCCTTGGCAGACTCATGTAAAATTAAAAGCCATGGGGAAAAAAGATACTTTCACCCTCAGTTCACCCCCCAAATCTGTGCGATAATGTAAAAAGTGATGTCCAGAGGCCTACAGGGCTAACCAGTTGTGTGATGAGCCAAGTCATCTGCCCCTCTGGACCATGGTTTTCTCATCTGTCAAATTTGAGTTATAAATGAGAAAATCTCCAAGGACTCCTCTAGGGCTGACTTTAACACTCATCAGTCTTACGGGCCCCATCTTTAGTAGGAAGAGTTCTCGAACCCCTTCTCTGCTTGTGCCAGTATATCTATGCCAGTGTTTCTAAGAGTTCTTTAAACCCCAAAATACTAAACATGTTTCATTAAGAATACCTATATTATTCTTCCCCAAGGAAAAGATCAGATCTTAAAAGAGATAACACCTCTACAACAAAAACTGAATCCAACGATTTAATTAGAGGTCACAGAAAAGAAAGAATTTTGTATCACATTTTATGGCAGAGAACACATAACTGAGAATTTTTGCCAAATGCTTGCCTAATGCTAGCAAGCTGTGCACAAAGAGAAAAAGTGTTCCACAGCATAGTGTTAAAAAATAATAAGAATAAGACAAAACTGCCCAACGTCTTATAAATATATCCATCCCTGCAAGGTAAGTTGCCAAAACAGATCATTCTATCTGTCTCAACAAGTCAGGTGGCCCTAGTAAGTACCATGTCTCCAGTTCTTGTTGCTGTAGAAAAGGAAGCATTAAACTTTAACTGGCCTCGCACTGAAATATCAAAGCGGGTAAGGCCCCCCGATTTTAGAGAGGCAGAGAAGGGAGCTGGAGAAGACGAAGCATCTCTGATTGACTAGATCTGGATTTCAGGGCTTCCCCTGTGAAACCAAAGCAGCCTCATCACCAGGCCGGCAGCCCTTCAAAATCCATCTTCTCTGCCCCTAAGACAAATCCATACGTCATCACCGGCAGAAGCGGCGCGGTTCCCAGGAACCGAGCAGGCCTCACAAGGGTAGAATTTGCTCCAGAAGCCCTAACTATAAAAGCTGCCATCAGGCAAGGAGAAAGCAGAACCAGAGCTGTGCAGGGCCACTTGCTGCAGCTCTGCCGTTGGCGGAGCGGTGCCCACACCTCTGGAGGGCTGTGGGTGGGATCCCATTACCTTTGGAGGCAGGAGAGGTTTTTTCCTTTGCATTTGGGTCCCCCTAGCGGAGCAGAATGAGTACACCGGCTCTGTCTCCGGAAGGAGGCGTGTGGGGAGATGAAACTACCTGACCAAGTTAAAACCGGCTACCAAAAACTTGCAGCTGCCTTTCCCACCACCTGCCTGGGGTAGGAGGTAACCTCTGCAACCAACCAACATGGAATTTGCACCTCCCGTTCACCCAGCAACGGAGGGTGGGGAAAGTGCGGCAGGAATCAGTCATCATCTCTTTCTCTCAAGGGGTTCATAGTTCATGGGGAGGGAGTGTGGAAAAAGGTTAATAAACATGCGATAATCAGCAAACACTGTCACAGCTAATAACTATCAGACGTGTACAGGAGGTCACGTTGTAATGCCACCGTTCAGAGGGAGATCCTTGAAATCAGACTGCCCGGGATCCTATGCTGATTCCCCTGCTAACTAGCTCAGTGACCTTGGGCTTGTTCATTCAACAAATACATACCGCGTACCTGATATATACATATACCAAGCACTGATCTAAGCACTAGGGATACAGCAAAATAGATCCCCTCCCTAACCAAAAAACACACTTCCCTGTGGGTCTCATACTCTTCATTTATGAAAAAAGGGATGTTCAAGCATCAATCCCACAGTATTGTGAGGTTAAATAAAATAACCTTAGCACTTAGGCCTGGCATGTGATAAAAGCTCAATAATGCTACTTTTGTTATAATTCTAATGACAGACCCTGGAGTCTTTACTTTGCTTCAGGATCTTTCCAGAGCCGTAAGTCAAAGGGGCAGCCATCCGGAGGTGGAGTCAGAGCAGCTCCATTTCTAAGTAGCAAGGAACCCCAAATATCTAAGGACCTCCATTTCATTATAAGTAAAATGGGTGGTCAGAGGAGATACTTTCAGCTGTCTGAACATCTCATCTCCAGGAGTGCTCATCTAATAGGGCAAGTTCTCAGACTTGTACTGACCCACGTTTAGTGGTTGAGAAGGTCCGTGTGTGTAGATAGATTGTGCATATATGTCTGTCTGTCCAGCCCACTTATTCCCAAAGTCCCCTCTGTCTGTACTGCTTATGAGTCCCAGTCATGTAGTTCCTCTCATCACAGAAGCGTGCTGGTCGTGGTTCCTACCCCATAAGCAGGGACGTAATGGAGTAAGATCCCAAGTATGGATGTGAACTTGTTCCGAGGTAGGAAACCCCACATGGCCTGAGCCTAAAAAGTGAGCTCTCACAGAGTTTTGCTGGAGAAGACTACTGGAAAATAGGAGGCACTGTCCCAGCTAATAAGTAAGGTCATAACATTTGTATATTTGTCATCTTCCAATTTCATGGGGAAGAGAAGAAACTGAATTGGAGGCGAGATCTGGCATTTCTGAGTCCTCTACTCAAATGTCATTATACATATTTACCCCATCTCCAACCCTAACTAGGGCATTGGTCTCTCTCTGATATCTTTTTTCTCATGCTATTTTCTTTTTCTTATTGAAGTATGGTTGATTTACAATGTTGTGTTAGTTTCAGGTGTACAGCAAAGTGATTCAGTTTTATATATATATATTCTTTTTCAGACTCTTTTCCCTTATAGGTTATTACAAAATATTGAGTATAGTTTCCTGTGCTATAGAATAGGTCCTTGTTGGTTATCTATTTCATATATAGTAGTGTGTATATGTTAATTCTCTCTGATATCCTGAGTCCCTTTGAGACTCTATCCTCTAAGACCCAATGTTAAGAGACAGAGGTTAGGACTGTGGGAGAGAAAGCAGAATAAAAGGGTGGAGAGTGTGACTGCTTTTCAGGATATCAATTACATATTGGAGACTGCCATAAATGTGGATAGTTTTCTGAATATGCTTAGTAAAAAACAAAACATGAGTCAAAGAGTAACATGTGACCACTGTTGAAATCAGAAATCTAAACTCAAGACCCAATAATGCTTTTGTGATTAGATAATAGAGTTACTCATCAAAGTGTCCACTTCTCCTTCCAGGTTCACAGGGAGAAAGCCCTTGCCTCCTCCTTTGAAACCAGGTAAGGCTATGTGACTTCTTTGGCCAATGAAATGTGAGTGGAAGAGATGAGATTCACTACCTGGCAGAAGCATTTAAGAACCAGTGCCTGATTCTGTATGTACTCTCTCGTCTTCTGCAGCAACTATAGAAGCAGATATGTTTGGAAAAGCCTGGAATTCTGAGCTATCACATGGAGGACAGCTTCTGTAGTGGGTTTCCCAGACCCATGGTGGACTTTATAAGTAGGAAATAAGTTTTTACTTTATTAAACCACAGAGATGTTTAGGGTTATTTGTTACTAAGCATAACCTAACCTATTCAGACTGATACAGCCTCTTCCTAAATGTATGATTTCAAGTAAGTTGCTTAACTTCTCTAAAGCGCAGTCTCCTTGTTTGTAAATGAGGGGTAACAACATTTCTCAGCACGCTTGTGAGGACTGTTAAATGTATCTTCTAGGACTTACTAACTATAAAGCATCACACAAATTAAATAATTCAATTTGATGAATTCTAACTGAGCACTTCACAACAGGACAAGCACTGTTGTCCAGACATCATTTTAGACACTAGACAAACAGATAAATAAGTGAGGTCTCTACCCTACAGGAGTTCACAGTCTTTATGCAAATCTCTCGTTCTCTGAGTATCGAAGGTGAAAAGATACAGTCTTGGGAAGTTCACAATCTCAGAGTAAAAACAGTCACACGAGAGGAATCCCTCTCTCTCCCACCAAAGAATCAAAGGAATAGAAAGGAATAGAAATAATCATTCTGTTTTTTTATTCAAACCTACAAAAGAATGCATAAATGGCCTAACAGCTGTCTGCAAAATATGCAACAGGTCCATTTCAATTACTCCCTGAAATCTATTCATAATTTTCACCTTGATCTCATTGCTCCTTTTTCTCAATATGGATCTCTAACTTGGACCTCTCTGGCAGGCTCCTGGCAAGCAATCCTCACTGCCAGTTTGACACATCCACCTGGATGTTAGTGAGAACATCTAGTTCAGCTAACCTAACACCAAACTCAGCATTTTCCCCTGAAATGCTAGCTCCTCTTCATCCTCTGTTCCTATGCATCCAGTCTCTGAGATTAGAAATCTCATTGTCATCTTTAATGTCTTGCTTGCCTCATCCCAAGTTCAAATAAGCTTCCAAGCCCTAAAAACATCACTTCCAAAACCTTTTGCTGTCAGCATCTTCCTTCCTATGCCTACCACCAGTCCCATTCCTATACTGTTACAAAAGTCAGAGTCACACTTTAATCCACATTACATTCTTCTCTAAGTACAGTTCTGACCTTCTGTTCTAAAACTTTAATAACTTTCATTTCATAACACATTAATTCAAGTTACTCATACAACCTCAAATCCTTCCACAATATATTCCTGAAAATGTTTCAACACATATTTATCAAGCGCCTTGTATTCCAGACCCACCCACTGTCCAAACCCTGAGGATATAGAATAAGTCCAGTTCCTACCCTGAAAGAGCCCGTGGTGTCCATGGAAACATGCCTCCCAGACCTCCCTTGAAGGAACCGACTGCAGAAAGCATAGTTGGCAGCCACCAGCTGCCACCTCCACGAATACCATGAAACCCATAGGGGTTCCCAGACCATGACTGAACATGGCTGGGGTACTAGATTTTGACAGAGCAATAAATAGCTCTGTTTTTTCTACATTTGAATTCAAATTGGAAAATAGGAGTTCCAGTTGGGACTTCAAAATACTCCCTCTCTTACTAAACAGATGAGAAAATGAGGATTTTTGCAAAAGCCAGATGGACCTGCCGACTGGACCCTGCTCCTTTGGGATCTCCTGAGGACACTGGTGGACAGCTTAGATTTTGCTTTTAGCAGTCTCTGAAATGGGTTAGAACAAAATATACGTGGACTAAGTGAACTTACCCATTCTGACACAGGCAGCTGTCTTGAATGAAGCAAGCCTTCCCCTAGAAGAACCAAGAGGAACACTGCTCCCTGAGAGCAGCTCATTCCCAAGAGGGAGAAAGATGAATATGAGCCAGACACACCCAGTTTGTTCTTCCCACAGATCCCAATCAGATAAGTCACTCTCCCTCCCCTGGAGTAGAGAGATGGTAGAAATCACGCTGAGTTTCTTTAACACAGAAGAAAACATCAGAAGTGAGGAAGAAATGTTCTTCTGTACCATTCTTTAGCTTCTTGCTCTCAACTCAGTAACCTTCATTGTTAAGTCCGTGGTCAACCACAGTGTGGCCATGGCCCTCATAGGAGGAGATCACCAGAATACGATGCTGAACCTCCAGTATCAATTGCAACTCATACAACAACTAATAAAGGGGTGGTTAAGACACTGCTTTCAGAAGGCTCTGAAATGCATTAGAACAGAACCAAAATTCAATCAATGCCAGGATGACTCCAGAGCCAAGGCTAAAAATTCACTCCCTGTCCCACTTCCCAAATCATAATATGTGCAGTCACACTGTCCAATACAGCATATCCAAGATTCAATAATGAGATTAAATGATAACAATATAATGCTCCAATAATGAACTGCATACAGACATCATATAATAGAATGATTACAACCTAGAGATGTCCCATTATCAAATTCTTAGAATAAGATACACATTCAAATATTAAATCCTCCTAGACAAGAAAAAGAAATGAAAGGCATCCAAATTGGAAAGGAAGAAGTAAAACTGTCACTGTTTGCAGGTGACATGATACTAAAGACTCTACAAAAAAAAAAAAAATCTATTATAACTAATAAATGAATGCAGTAAAGTTGCAGGACACAAAATTAATA
Organism: Neophocaena asiaeorientalis asiaeorientalis; assembly: GCF_003031525.2. Classification (NCBI taxonomy): domain Eukaryota; kingdom Metazoa; phylum Chordata; class Mammalia; order Artiodactyla; family Phocoenidae; genus Neophocaena; species Neophocaena asiaeorientalis. The sequence goes on from NW_020172779.1 coordinate 7,400,080, forward strand.
TACAGAAATATGTTGCATTTATATATACTAATAACAATCTATCAGAAAGAGAATTTAAGAAAACAACCCTATTTACAATTGCATCAAAAGAAATTAAATACTTAGGGATAAATTTAACCAAGGAGGTGAAAGACTTGTACTTGGAAACTACAAGATATTGACAAAAGAAATTGAAGACAGCACAAATAAATGGAAAGACATATTGAGCTCATATGTTTAGAAGAATTAATATTGTTAAAATGTCCATACTACCCAAAGCAATGCACAGATTCAATGCAATCCCTATCAAAATACCAGTGGCATTTTTCACAGAACTAGAACAAATGATTCTAAAATTTGTATAGAACCAAAAAAGACCCCAAATAGCCAAAGTAATCTTGAGGGAAAAAAAGCAAAGCTGAAGGTATCATGCTCCCTGATTTCAAATTATACTACAAAGCTATAGTAATCAAAACAGCATGGTACTGGCACAGAAACAGACACATAGATCAGTGGAACAGAATAGAGAGCCCAGAAATAAACCCACAATTATGTGGTTGATTAATCTACAATAAATGATGAAAGAATATACAATGGAGGGTTTCCCTGGTGCTGCAGTGGTTAAGAATCCACCTGCCAATGCGGGGGACACAGGTTCAAGCCCTGGTCCAGGAAGATCCCACATGCCACAGAGCAACTAAGCCCATGCACCACAACTACTGAGCCTGCCCTCTAAAGTCCGCAAGCCACAACTACTGAAGCCCACGTGCCTAGAGCCCGTGCTCTGCAACAAGAGAAGCCACCACAGTGAGAAGCCTGTGCACCACAACAAAGAGTAGCCCCACTCACCACAACTAGAGGAAGCCTGCACACAGCAACAAAGACCCAACACAGCCAAAACTAATAAATAAATAAAATAAATATTTTTTTTAAAAAAAAAGAATATACAATGGGGAAAAGACAGCCTCTTCAATGAATGATGTTGGCAAAACTAGACAGCTACATGTAAAAGAATGAAACTGAACCACTTTCTTACGCCATATACATATACACTCAAAACAGATTAAAGACTTAAAGTAATACCTGAAACCATAAAACTCCTAGAAGAAAACATAGGCAGTAAATTCTGACATTAGTCTTAGTAATATTTTTTTTGGATCTGTCGTCTCAGGTAAGGGCAACAAAAGCAAAACACAAATGTGTTAGTATCAAACTAAAAAGCTTTTGCATAGTAAAGGAAACCAGCAACAAAACAAAAAGGGAACCTACTGAATGGGAGAAGAAATTTGCTAGTGATGTATCTGATAAGGGGTTAATATCTGAGATATATAAAGAACTCATTCAACTCAATATCAAAAAAACAAACAACCTTATTAAAAAATGGGCAGAGGACATGAATAAACATTTTTCCAGAAAAGATTTACAGATGGCCAACAGACATATGAAAAGATGCTCAACATCACTAATCATCAGGGAAATGCAAATCAAAACCAAAGGGATATCACCTCACACTTGTCAGAATAGCAATCATCAAAAAGTTAAGAAGTAAGTGCTAGTGAGAATTTGGAGAAAAGAGAACCCTAATGCACTGTTGGTGGGAATGTACGTTGGTGCATCCACTATGCAAAACAAGATGGAGCCTCCCAAAAAAATTAAAAGTAGAACTACCATACAATCTAGCAATTTCACTTCTGGTTATTTACCTGAGGAAAACAAAAACACTGATTTGAAAAGATATATGCACCCCAATGCTCACTGCAGCATTATTTACAATAGCCAAGATATGGAAGCAACCTAAGTGCCCATCCACAGATGAATGGATAAAGATATGGTATATACATACATACATACACATACACACAATAGAATATTAATCATTCACTAAAAAGAATGAAATCTTGCCATTTCCAACAACATGGATGGACCTGGAGGGTAATATGATAAATGGAATAAGTCAGACAGAGAAAAACAAATGTCGTATGATTCCATGATTATATGTGGAATCTAAAAAACAAAACAAATGAACAAACAAAATAAAACAGAAACAGACTCAATAGATACAGAGAACAAACTGGTGCTTGCCAGAGGGAAGTGGGGTGGGGATGAGTGAAATAGGTGAAGGGGATTAAGAGGTATAAATTGGCAGTTATAAAATACATGAGTCACAGGGATGTAATAAACAGCATAAGGAATATAGTCAATAATACTGTAATAACTTTGTATAGTGACAAATGTTTACTAGACTTACCATGCTGATTATTTCATAATGTATTTAAATGTTGAATCCCTATGTTGTACACCTGAAACTAACATAATATTGTACATAAACTATACTTCAATTTAGGAAAAATTAAATCCTCCTGAAAGTTAAAATTTAAACATATTCAAATCTAAAGGAATTAATATCGAGAAACAAATTATTTTGTCCTTAGGTGTTAAAAGCCTCATCTCTTTGCTGCCCACTATACTTGTCACGTACATTTCTAGCACCTGACACAGTGTCTGTCACCACAAAGACCTTCAATAACATTTTGTTTCGTAAATTTATGAAATATTAGGGATTCACCACTGAAGAACCAACCTAGCTAACATCCACAGTAAGGTAAGAACAATCCACTGAGGAGTAACCAAATGGCATTTCTGTTTATTCTTCTCTCATTAAATTTAATTATTTTAGGAACTGCTTCTTTGATTATAACTACTAGCACATGAAGCCAGGCTGCTTAGCATAGCTTCTGGCATATATTAGCTATGCAGTGTGATTTGGATCGGATTCTAATTTCACAGAACTTATATTAGGTAGAAGCAATGAGCATGATCAAAAACTTTAGCCATCTAGAAAGCTAAAGCTATTTGCTTTTCATTTCTGCGGCACTGGGGGCAGGGGAGGGAAACTGATTTTTTTTATATCAATAACCAAGAAAGGGGCTTCCCTGGTGGCGCAGTGGTTGAGAGTCCACCTGCCGATGCAGGGGACGCGGGTTCGTGCCCCGGTCCGGGAAGATCCCACATGCCGCAAAGCGGCTGGGCCCGTGAGCCATGGCCGCTGAGCCTGCGTGTCATAAAGTCAGAGTTTGCTTCTTCTGCCTGGTCCTCTCCTTGGGCCACCCCTTCAGCTCCTGCGCTTCCTGTCTCCCTTGCCCTCTGGGCAGCTTGCTCCTCACTGGCTTCATCCCCCTGCCCTGGCACCTGCCAGAGAAGGAGCAGATGCTCATCCTGGCTGAGCCCACTTGGCCACAGCAGGCATCCTGGTCCCCCTCCACTCCCTGCAGGCTGTGCATGCCCAGGCATTATGTCAGGGAACCCCAGGAGCTAAAGCAAACCCTTCCCTAGTCAGTCATATACAGCCAGCTCTGCAAAGAGTCAGTCACGACATTCTGGAGCCTTCTGGTCTTCTCCACCCAGGAATCCCCACTCACATGCCATGCTGTCCTCTCCAGTGCCCTTAGATCCCTGACTCTACACTTGCTCCTCCCTTATCACTATGGGTAAACCCCACCACCTCTTCAACCTAGAGTCAAGACATCTGTCCCCACATCTCTCTAGCTGGGCTGCTTCCTCGAATAAGGCAGTGTAAATTGAGAGCAACAGCGGAAGCCTATCGTCTCAGCAATGGGCATGAGCTCCGTCTGTCTCAGGATCTCCACCCTCTCACCTTGCTCCATGCCCCTCTCTTCCCAAACCACATCCTTCCCTACTTTCTCTAGCAAGCCCCTACCATCCTTTGCCCAATCTTCCCATCTTCTCCTCTATTCGTGGTACTATCTCTGCTTCACTGAATGGCCAGGGTTGACCTGATAACCCCTCCCCTGTAATCCCATAATAGTTTGCACTTATGTCTTGAACAGGTTCCTAGAAACAGACATTGAAATGGAAATTCTCATGCAGGAAGTTTGTCATGGGATGCTGTCAGGATCAACACCTGAAGGAAGGAAGGAAGCAGGAGTGGGCAGATGCAGAAGCTGAACTGTTAAGTAGTCACATAAAAGCTTCAGCCCAACCCTACAGGGGCTCTAGAGCTGAACTGGCCATTCAGAGTTATCCCACCTTGAAACATGGGGACCAGGTCTCTGTACCTTGCATTGCCCAGTTAAGGGCTGCCCTTGGGGATGGTACAAGGGCAGTTAAGGGCTGCTTTCTTCCACTGAAGGCAATTCCTGGAGAGAGGCTCAGCTGAGAGCCACCAGCAGCCAACACTTAGAGTAGGAAGGAAAGGGTCCCAGGGTCCTGGAGGGAGATCGCGGTAACACACCATTGTACCCACTGCACGCTTGCCACATTCTAATGCAGTGTCTTCATTCTTTCTTTCATTCAGCAAATATTTATCAAGTGTGCAGGGCCCTGGAGGTGCATCAGTGGGCAGCTGTCACTACAGCACGAGTCCATCAAGGGCAAGGACCATGTCTTTCTCTGTCTCTAACAGGGCCTGTGCCTGATACATAATAATCATGCAACAAACAACTGCTGAACAAATGAGCAATGGTGAGATTGAAAAGGGCCCAGGAAATAACACTCCTTTCCCCATTTAGATTTAAAATCATTTGAGAGATAGACAAGATTAGACATTGGCAGGCCAAAATATCACGTTTATTACTAACAGCAGGTGCTCCTGGAGATGTGGATTCTAATTGTGGGAACAAATAAGAAATAGATAGTAAGAAACCCCACAGTTAGGCAGACTTTTCCACCCAGTCCTAGGCCGTATTAGAGAACCACAGGTCTGTCCCCAAGCATGTGGGAGGGACAGAGAAGATCCATCTTCACTGAGATTCTAAGAAGTGGAAAGTCTGAGCTGAGAACATTACCCAGTCTATTCTCCCCCAACTTATGATCAGAGATCAGCAGCCCTCCTCTGCAAAGGGAAGGGATGGGGAAGGTCCAGAGTATTGGCCTAGTGGTGCCACCTCCATGGGTCAGGATGCACCAGGATTAGGGAAGACTTTACCCCTAATAAATATGTACTGATCAGACCAAATACTGAGAACTCTCTAGTCCCTCATTCTAGTTATCATGAAAACAAGTTTCATCCATGACCTTCCCAATAGCCTGAACCAATAAACTCCCTTGCTGATAAGCAAATGCTAGCAGGGTTCACCTGCAACCACAAGTTCTTCTCTAATATAAGGATAAGAATTTAAAGAGAAAAATTAAATATAGAAATTCACAGTGTAATTAGTTCAGGCTTAAATCCACTGGTAGTAAATGTGGAGTCAATGATTGACCTGACAGGTGCAGTTCCTATGGAAATAACTCTCATCTAACTTCCTGTACTGGGCACTGGGAACCATTTCCTTGCAACCCATGTGAATCTCTGGCATGAAACCAGCAGCCAAATGCCAGGGAAAGGCACCTTAGTGGTAATGATAGTATAATACTCTGAACGGGATTATAAGATTGGGAATTGGCAGCGCTCAGATCTGAATTAAGCAGAATGAACTCGGTCTGTGGGTCAGGAAAAACAAAATCAGATTTCTCCCCAGCACTATACTGGCACCCAAAGGTGTATAACTCAATCCCAGAAGAATGAGAAACTTAAGTGAGCACAGGGACTGGGGCGGAGTGCGAAAGTAGCGTGGTTTCTAAGCAAGGTTCTGAGCCTGAGCAGAATCCCAATTTACAAACTCTTGACAACGACTTCTCTGCTTACGGTTAAGGTTGGCAAAAGTTAAAGCTGGCTTGGTTCAGTGTTTGCAGAAAACAGGTAGTATCACAGATTATTTGCTTCAATGCGAGCTAGAGCTTTCTTGCCCCAGATATTTGGGAACTTTTGCATTCCTGTGCTTTGAATTTCAGCTAGGAGAGGAACTCCTTGGATCTAAACAGCTCCCTTGGTCCAAATTAAAGCAAAGCCAGGACTATGAGACCTACTAGTTCAAAAGCTCCCAGTGGCAGACAGCTTTCTAGAAAATTATAGACAGAGGGAAAAGCTACATCTTTGTACCTTTGGGCAGTGGGCTGAGAGAATGAATATGAGACGCATATTAATAAAGAACAAATTGAGAAGCGTCACACATTCCTGTCCTTGCAGTAAAGACCATACCGCTGTCTTCCCTCAGCACATTTGTCCCCCTCTGGAACCTGGTTCTAATCCTAACTCTGTCTTGAATTAGCTCCAAGACCTTTGAGAAAATGACTCATCTTCCTCTCTGGGCTTCTCATTTCCATCATTTGTAGAATCATCTGACAATAATAGCTATGCCTATGATACGAGAGTGTCTACCACTGAGCACAACTACTTATTAAATGAGATCATGAACAGGTGAGGGAAAGAAAGAATGAATCAACAAACACTTTAATAAATGGAAGCTCAGTAACTTCGGAGGAATATCTCCACCCATATAGCCATTCTCAATCAAATTTCTGAAAGAGAATCAAGGTTTAATGCCATAAGGCATCCACTGTATGTAATAAGTTAATTTATCTCTATTCATCTATAATGATACTAGTTATCTACAGACTTCGGGAGAATTGAAAAATAGTCATTCAAATCACTATGTTCTACAGTCCAGTAGAGAAAGGTTGTATGATAATTGAATAGCCGACAAACTTGTCAAGGAACCAGAATTTGCCAAAATGCCTAATACGCCCCATTACCAAATCCTACACATGCTGTGAGACCCGGAGAGTGGTCCACCTACCAGCCCTGAAGCATGGTCCACAGAGAAGAACGTGGGCTCAGCAAACAGAAATTCCGGGGTGCCAATTCTTGTTCCTCCATCCACAAGTTGTGCGACCCCAAGCAAATCACCTTGTCTCTTTGAATTGTGATATTTCCCAATGTCTTAGCTCGGAGTCCTCAAAACAGAGACCCGAAGACAAGGATTTTGGTGCAACTAATTCACTTGGGAGCTGATCCAAGGAAGCATGGCATAGCATGGGTTTCTCAGCTTCAGCACTACTGACATTTGGGCCACGTCATTCTTTGTTGTGAGGGAAAGTCTTGAGCACTGTAGAATTTTTAGCAGCATCCCTAGCCTCTACCCAACAGATGCCAGTAGCAAACCCCCTGCCTCAAGTTGTGATAACCAAAAATGTCTCCAAACCCTGCCAAATGTCCCCTGAGAGACAAAATCACCCCTAGTTACGAAACACTGGTATAGTGGCTACTGTGGCATATGGCCAGATCCCCCTTTAGGACTCATTACCCCAGCAGCTGGGGATGTTGGAGGCTAACTGCTCACAGAGGCACCCCCCCTCTAGAAATTGCCCTTTGTCAAAGAGACCTGCCTCACCCCAAGTTATGCTCCCTCCCCAGGGGACCACACCCAATGACTAGTCAATGCATAGACAGAAAGACCTGTCTCCCTTTTCCCAAGGCAGGATGACCATAAAAGGCGGTGTCAGTTCCAGAGCTTTCTGTGGGATCAGCAAGTCCTCTACTGCAACCACATCGTGGTTTACCTTCTCCCTACACCCAGTGCTGCTTCCCTCACTTCTTTACGGGTGCTGTTCCCAAGTGCACACCCCAGTAAGATTTCTGCATGCGAGTCTCCATCTCAGAGTCTGCTTCTTGGGAAACTGAACTAAGACTTACTGTCAGGAGGTGTCTTAGGAGGCTGATTTTAAAGTAGAATTTTGGGAGCTGTGTTCCCCACTAGCTAGCTGGCAATAAGTACCCCGTCGTGGTGGTAGGCGGAGTATGAGAGCCCTAGCATATTGGACTTGCAATTGTTAAAACTGTCACTTGTTCTGAACTGGATGAGATACTTCTAAAAGGCAATGCATTGGCTGGTGAACACAGAGCGTTTGAGAGGCACGGGGCGAGAGAAGTAGTAATCGTAAGCCAATGGCTGCTGCTGGGAGCTATAAATGCATTAGAGAAAGACAATGAAAGGCTGAGGTGATTCATGAGCATTGAGAGGTAAGGAGTAAAAGTCAGAGGGACTCCTTGGCAGCAAGTAGAATCTCACCTCCTGCAGCCCAACAGCAGAAAATATTGAGCAACAGGCCCAGAACTTAATTATAAGGTAGCAAAGCCCCAGAGAAGGTTGGAATCCCAACTGCGACAAGGCTGCTCTGTCTAGGATAGAGCTCTGATGGGGAAGGAATGGGACCCTGGTTATCACGTGGGTAGTGACAGCCGACTCAATGCATTTACAAACCTCGTGCCATCAGATCCTCTTGAACCCTCTAAGCCTGAAGAAGTAGCCCATTCCTCCTTGTTACAGGTTAGTGTTCCCAGCCCTTGCTGAAGATAGCTTGAATGCATGGGCTACCATCTTGCAAGACAACGTATGCCGTCCCTGGGATCTCACTCCACCTCCTCCCCTGGCCACCAGAACAATAACTGGCATCAAGTCACAACACAATCTGCCCAGGGAAGTGCTGGACCTGCTACAAGAGGCCTACGTGCCAAAGGAGATGCAGGGCCTAGCCAAAACATACCAACAGGAGCCAGGAAGGTATGTATAGGACTGGAATACTGGATATTCTGTCCAAGGAGGACAGAATATAAAGTCAAATAAGGAAGAGTTTATTGATGCAAGAAAATGACTGAACACCCTGGCGAGAACCATAGGAGGTGGTGTGAAGATACAACTCGGATGGCTCTTGAAAGCCTGGGGAAAGTTTTGTCTCATAGTAAGTGAGATAGAAATGCCAGAGCTACCACAGCAGACAGTGGAGGAAAGAACCAAAGCCTTAGAGAAGCAGGAGTGTTGGAGTGGTTATGCCGCCTGAGGTGGGCACACCCTAAGGTGATCTCCGTAAGTCACATCCCTGTATAATCCCCTCCCCTTGAGCCAGACAGAACCTGGGACTTGCTTCTAGCCAATACTGGATGGCGAAGGTAACGAGATAGTCACACCCATGATTCCACCTTGGGATATAACACTCTGTCTTAGCATCTTGGAGTGAGAGATTCTTCTGCTGGCTTGAAATAAGCTGCCATGTTGTGAGAGGCCCTTGCAGCAAGGAACTACAGGCCACCTTCAGGAACTGAGAGCAGCCTCCAGCTGACTGCCAGCAAGGAAATCAGGACCTTGGTCCTACAACACAGAGAACTGAATTCTGCTAACAACCGCATGAACTTAGAAGAGGACCCTGAGCTCCAGACAGGAATGCAGCCTGGTCACCACCTTGACTGCAGCCTTGGGAGACCCTGAGCAAGGACCCAGTTAAGCCGTGTCTAGATTCCTGACCCACAGAAGCTATGAGATAATAAATGTAGGTGGTTTTAAGCTGTTCAGTTTACGGTATTGTTGCAAGAAATAGATATCGAACACCCTACCCAGGGCTGGAAAACCCACCAGCCAATGGTGCCCCATAGGAGGACCCAGAAGATACCTCATTTCCTGCAACAATAAGAAGTGTGTCTGTGGAAGGACAAAAACTCTAATTTGAAAAGATACACGTACATAGTAGCGCAATTTATTATAATACCCAAGACACGGAAGCAACTAAGCGTCCATCAATAGATGAATGGATAAAGAAGATGTGATACATATATATATAATTATGTATATATTACAATATATGCATAATGGAATACTACCCGGCCATAAAAAAAGAACAAAATAATGCCATTTGCAGCAACATGAATGGACCTAGAGCTTATCATACCAAGTGAAGTAAGTCAAAGACAAATATTATATGACATCGCTTATATGTGGAATCTAAAAGATAATACAACGACTTTATTTACAAAATGGAAACAGACTCACAGACATAGAAAACAAACTTATGGTTACCAAAGGGGAAAGGAGGGAAGGAATAAACTATTATAAGATATTGAATATAGTTCCCTGTGCTATGAAGTAAATCCTCGTTGCTTATCTATTGTATGTATAGTAGTATGTATCTGTTAATCCCATACTCCTAATTCATCCTCCCCACCCGGTTGGTTCTAGAGGTACCTGCAGTAGGAAAAGATGCTATATGAGGTCTATGACGAGCTCAAATAGAAGAATTACAGGATGGACTCCTTGTAGTACTGTAGCAATTTCATGCCATTCACAGCAGAGAACTACATGCCATTCAGAAAAATAATTCATCACATGCTAATAGAGATGGAGCACATCACCACAGACATCGAATGATGCCGCAGTCAGAGATTCCCATCATGCACTGGGTTCTATCAGACCCACCAAGTCATAAGGTAAGGCAACCCAGCAACAATCCATTGCAAGGTGGAGGAGATACATCCATAAAGGGCCACTATCAAGGTCAAAGAGCACAAATAAGTTGTACGAGCAGTTGGCCCAAATCCCTACCATCCACCATTGTTGCACTGATACCTCTCCCTCAACTCATACCTATGGCTCCAGTGAAGGCAGGCTATCTTATGACCAATGATGGAACAGAAAGAAAGACCAAGCTTGTTCTCACATGGGTTGGCTCAGCATGTGCATGAGATGGACCCAGCTGAATTACAGCCCCATTTAAATGCGGCCCTGAAAGACAGCGGTGAGGGCAAGCCCTCCTGGTGGTCAGAGCTTCAGGTAGTGGTCATCCACCTGTGTGGGTAAAGAGTCCAACAGTCATACGAGCAGAGGCAGAAGACTTGCCTAATAGATCAGGGGCCTGGGAAGAAAAAGATTGGAAGGCTGGGGAAAAGAAGGTCAGGAAGAGGCATGTGGATGAACCTATGGGAACGGCATGGAGTGTAGATTTCTTTATATCACATGTCAGCGCCCACCAGACAGCATCCACCATGGAAGAGGCATGAGAGAGCCAAGTAGACAGAATGACGTGGCCAGCTGACCTCTGTAATCAGCCACCCCAGTGCTAGCAGGATGGGGGTTCGAACGGAGTGGTCATGGTGGCAGGGATGGGGAATGTGCGTGGACTCAGCAGTTTGGACTCCCACTCACTGAGGCTGATCTAGCTACGGCTAGTAACGGACTTGCCAGCAGAAGGTACCAATGCTGAGCTCCCCGTATGACACTACCCCTTCAGGCTCCCAACCAGCCACTTGTGGGCAAGTTGATTACACCATATCCCTTCCACCGTGGAAGGGGCAGGGATTCACACTGAATGAAATCAACACACATTCCAGGTGCAGGTTTGCCATCACAGCTCTCAGGGTCGTGGCCAACACCAGCACCCAAGGGCTTTCAGAGTCTTAGATTCACCAAAATGAACCCTACAGTACGTGGCTTCAGTTCAAGGGACTCGACTTTAAAGCAACAGAGGCGCAGGAGTGGGCAGATGGCTGTTGGACCCACCAGGTGTAATTCATATCACACAATCCAGAAACAGCCAGCCTCATAGAGCAACGTGAAGGTGCTTTTTAGAGATAATATCCTGCAGTGATAGAGTGCTATCCTTCAGGATGTGATGCACACCGTAAATCAATGACCATTTTATGGCGCTCTGTACCCAACAAATAGAATACATGGGCTCAGGAACCAAAGGATGGAAGTGGGAACAGTTCTATTTACAATCACTCCCAGTGACACACTTGCTGCGAACTTAGATGTAAGTTGGACTTAGAGGAATGTAAAGGGTGAACTTCAGTGGGTCCTGGGGTGCGGTGTTCAGAAACCCCATTCAAAACCAAGGTACTCACTCCCCAGCTTCCAGAGAGCTGACTGTTCAGAGCTCCTAATAACATCCCTCTCTGGGACTTGCCTTCAGCCTAATGGCGTTGCCTAGCCCAAGGTTAAACCCTCTCCAAAGGGGCAGCCCACATTGAAGGACTGCTCATACTCGGGTCCAAAAGCCCAGCTCCTTTGCCTCTGAAAAGCCTTCTCAGCTCCAGAGCTCCTACAGATTGACTGCATGCTCCTTTGCAACTCCATCAAAGTTGCACTTTTCCCTCGGCCTGGCCCTGCTTTCTTACTTTCTTACAGGTGTTGGAATACATGTATTCTCCAATAAGCCTCCTGCTTACAAATCTCTACCTCAGATTCTGTTTCCAGGGAATGCACGTGGGTTCTGTTTCTAGGACACGTGGTGAAGAGGTGGGAGAGAGAGAGAGGAAAGGGAAGAATGCCAATGAAGAGTGCATTAATGAGAGAGCAACAGCTGTGGGCAGCGGGGCCCAGATCCTCCTGGGTATCCTCTGAAAGCCTCCATCGACTACACCTCAGAAGAGCCCCAATCGGGGATTTAAAAAAAAATGGTGCCTATCCACCAACTCCCTTCCCTCTTCGTTTCAAGGTTGCTCCTGGGAATTAATTCTCCGGCAATTCTGACCTGCTTCCTCACCTCCAAGAAATAGTCCCAGCATGCTTCTTCAGCCAGAGAACACCCCCAGTCAAAGAAACAAAGATGCCGGAGTTAAGATGCCCTTGCCATGGATAGAAACTGTCCACTAAAGCTTCTGCTGGTCACCTGAGTGGGTGACAGCGTATGGGTGGGGCAGAGACATGATCTGCTAAACTATCAGGTGGTGATAGTACACACTTCAGGGTTATCAGGAAGATTAAATAAGATGTCACATGTCAACAGTTTTAGCACAAGGCCTGGAGGAGAGCAAGTATTCCACAAATGGTCACCTCCTACCTCTACACAGTTGCTCCTTGAACACCACAGGTTGAATTACACAGGTCCGCTTATACACAGATTTTTTTTCCAATAAATACATACAGTACCACACGATCCGTGGTTGGTTGAATCCACAGATGTGGAACACGCAGATATGGGAGGGCCAACTAAGGGACTTGAGAATCATCATATTTTGGTATCTGCTGGTTGGTCCTGGAACCAATCCCCCACAGATACTGAGGGACAACCATATATGTATGTATGTATGTATGTATGTATGTTCATTCCTGCCCCCTTGCTGTTTTTTTTTCTTCATGTAGGTAAATATGAAGGAAAGGAAAGATTTTTCAATGAAATAGCAATAGGGCATCACAGCCCTTAAAAGGTAAACTTTACCAGCATATACACACAAAATGTTACTGAGGCAGCCCCCTCACAAATATTAAAGAGGCACTTAACAAATGGTATCTGCAAGGCAGGCTTTCCTTTTAACTTAGCCAACATAAATAACACTTGCCCTTGCAACTGAGCAATCAGCTCTTTGCAAGTCTGTATCACAGCAACATCCAGCCCAACTTTCAAGAGTATTGAAGCATCCTTTTGGTGGCTACAGTTGTCCTAGCAGCAAGATGGAACAGAAAGAAAATTCCCCTCTGAGTGATCAGTGTATTGGAACTCAGGGGCCTGAATCTCCCGCACACTTGATGCATGACCCTAACTAATCTCTCCATTCCTCTGAGCCCTGATTCTCTTGCTTATAAACCAAGCACTTGGACTCTATTCATTCGTTCATTCATTTAACGAATATTTGCTGAGCACCTGCTAGGCGCCAGACTCAGAGCCACTGTGCAGGCCAGCGGAAGGGGGTCAGCCGATCTCCAAGGGCTTTTTCAAATCTCACTGGGGACTTGGAACGGCACATCTGTAGAGATGTGGAAGCATGTCCCCAGATCAGCATTTCCCACACAAACCCTCCATCCTGTTGCTAATGACCCTCTTGAACACAGCTGTGTGCGGCCCACCCCTTGCCCACCAAGGAGAGGTCACTGCGTAGATGAGCGAGAAGGAACGCGCCTTGGACCCGGCTGGCTGAGTCAGCAGGACTCCTCCTGGCTCCCAGTCCGGGGCTCCTCCCCGTCTTCGCTGATCCCGAGAGCCACGCCCCCTCGGCTTTGCTGGCTGCCACGCTCATTGGCATTTTGCACACTGCGGCGGACTGAACTTTGGGATCTCGCTTGTCCCCTCAGCAGACTATCAGGCGGAAGTGGAGCAGACTTGAATGCAAAGGACACTTACATAATTCGCCTAAGTCCCAGCACAGAAATGCCACATGCCTCTGCTAGTTCACGTCTTCCCTTTCGTCCTTTTCCCTAGCGAGCCCAGGAAGGTAATCCCACAGCCTAGCAACTAAACCCACGCGTAACCTTTTGGCAACTGAGGATGCTTTCTTCAGGTGCTGGGAGACTGCAAACGTGGCTCCGAAACAAAATTCCTTTTGCTTCTCATTACCATGTCAAGGGGGTTGAGATTGTCAGATATATAGCTATAGCAGTAGGTAGATATGCACTCTATCATGTCACTATATACTGTATATACATTATTATGTATATAGATTTCACATATAATTTAACATATTCTATATAAATAATATATAATTAATTTCTATAATAATTTAATAATATAATTAAATAATATGTAATAATATATATTATAGAATTATGAATAAGTAATAAGTGTTGATGATCATTAAATATTCATAATAAATAATAAATAGTGATAATATATGATTAAATAAATAATTAACTATATTTTATATAAATAGTAAATACTATGTAAATATATAATTAAGTTGTGCCCCCCCGAGATGGCCATCACTTTATTTTCGACACCTGATCTAAACTTATTCACGAGCTTCCTTCCACAGGAGAGCAGGAACTCACCAACTGAAGGTTTCTCAGTCCCTTCCAGTGGAAGACAGCATCTTTCAAGCTGAGTCACTGGGAGGGAAATGTTTAGTCTGCCAGGCTTTCCTCCCTGCCGGGTGCAGAGCACAGCTCTCATCTCATGGTGACTGGGGAGGAGCGGGTGAGTCCTCCCTGGAAGGCAGCTGGGCTGGGCTGGACCCGGAAAGCCCAGCACGGATGTCTCCTCGGGTGCAGGGAATCCCTTCCCATCCTTTGAGGCATTAAGCCGCCACCACCTCCTGAAGTCTGGTCACGGCCCTCTGCCTCTCGCTGAAAAGTCTCCAGATAATTGGTCCCGAAGCCAGGCCTCTGCTGGCTCAGCAGTTATTTATTTCAGGTTCCACATCTCCACCACCGTATTCGTTTCCTAGGGCTGCCGTAGCAAATTACCGCAAACCGGGTGGCCTAAAATGACAGAAATTTATTTTCTCACAGATCTGGAAGCCAGAAGTCCCAAATCAAGGTGTCAGCAGAAGCACAGTCCTCCCAAAGCTCTAGGCTCTCAGGGAAGATTCCTTCCCTGCCTGTTCCAGCCTCAGGCAGCTCTGGTCCCCCTGGGCCTGTGATGGCACCACTCCTTTCTCTGCCTCTGTCTTCACATGGCCTTCTTCTCCCTGTCCTGCGTCTCAAGCCTCCCCTTCCTCTCCCTCGTAAGGATGCCAATCATGGGACACAGGGCTCACACTCAATCCACTATGACATAATCTCTAGATCCTTAGCTCAACCGTGTCTGCAAAGACCCTATTTCTAAATAACGTTCTGTTCACAAATGCAGGAGTTAAGACTTGGACATACCTTTGGGGGCCACAGTTCAACCCCTTATACTTTCCAAGGGCTACCTGGGAACTAGTGACTCCCTTACTCCCCTCGCCCACATTCACAGGCTGCAGAGAACTCGTATCTATTGAGACACCTTCCTCAGCTGTTTCCCACTAACCGCCAGGGGCCATGATAAGGCTGGACTTCTCTGTAAGGTTTGTGGTCCTGCAGGGCACATCCTGGGATGCCTGAGAGTTATTTCTGCTACTGAGCGGCCTAAAAACTTATCTGGAGTTCCTAGCAAACGTTCCAACTGCCTGATCCTCTGCCCTTCCTCGCTGCTTTTCTTCCCTGCCTTCGGGACATCTCACCCACCCGCCCCCGCCCCCGCCCCGCCCTGAGGAGTGTAGTGCAGAGTGAAATGAACTAACTGAGAAAACCTGCGTCTGAACTCCAGGTCTGACATTGATTAACCACATGGCCTTAGGCAACGTTGCTTCCCTTCTGAACTCTTCCGCACCACACTCCAACCATGAGAGTGACCCCCAAACCTTCAATCCGCTTTCCACCAGAGGAAAAATACGCTGCTATGCAACAGTCACCTTGCTGCAGCTCCCAGGTGCCCTGACACTGCCACCTAAGGGAGAGACAGGCCATCCCCAAGTCCTAAGCTACCTAATCATGTCCACCTGTCTGCTTCTCATCCTGACTCTGAGCCAAGGACCAAGCACCTGTCCCACGGCCCCAGCTAAACCCTGGACCATATTCTTAGCTGATTATCCAGCCTCTTCCACGAGACCTTCAGGATCAGTTCCATCATCTCAGTATCTCTCACACCTGTCATAATGACTATCATTAAAAAGAATGCAATTAGCAAATGTTGGCTAGGCTGTGGAGAAAAGGGAGCCCTCATACAGCATCGGCGGAAACGTAAGTTGGTGCAGCCACTGTGCAAGACAGTATGGAAGTTTCTCAAAAAACTAGAAGTAGAACTACCGTATGACCCAGCAATTCCACTCCTGAGAATATATCCAAACATAAAATAAAATAAAAACATTAATTCGTAATGATATACACACCCCAATGTTCATAGCAGCACTACTGGCAACAGACCAATAACCAAAACATGGTTACCACCTAAGTGTCCATCAACAGATGAATGGATGAAGAAGACGTGATACACACACACACACACACACACACACGGTGGAGTACTACTCATAAAAAAGAATGAAATTTTGCCATTTGCAGCAACATGGATGGAGGACATTATGCTAAGAAAGACAGAGAAAAACAAATACAGCAGGATATCACTCATATGTGGAATCTAAAAAAGATAACAAACTAGTGAAAATAACAACAAAAAAAGAAGCAAACTCGCAGACAGAGAACAAACTAGTGGTTACCAGTGGGGAGTGAGGAGGAACATAGGGGTGGGGGAGAGGGAGGTACAAACGATTGGGTGTAAGATAGGCTACAGAGATGTATTGTACAACATGGGGAATATAGCCAAAATTTTGTAATAAGTGCAAGTGGGGTGTAACCTTTTAAAATTGTATAAAAAATAAAATTTTTAAAAGGCAAAAAGACTTTAATACGGCAAAAAAAAAAAAAAATCTGAGTCATCTCAGACACCATGGGAAGTCCCAGCATTATGTGACACTTCTATTCATGCTGCCTGTGCATCTCCTAACCAAAACCATCTCCCACCCTTTCTCTCCCCCTCGAAACCTTTCCACAGAGCCCTCTGGAGCTCAGGCTTTCCCCAGCAAACTCCCCTTCATCCTCAAGCTCTTCTCTGTACACTGCTGCCACCTTCTCCTACTAAGTAAAATGTAGCCTGTTCTTGGGGACACTGAGTCTTCCACAGCCCTACTAAACAGAGACGATTTTGTTTCTCATAATCCTTAAGCCTCAGGATGTGAGCGTGGAGCAGGTATCCTCTTGGCTCCCCATTGCTTCTTCCAAGCAATTTCTCCTTCTTGCTCCATTAAAAAATAAATAATAACAAAAACAAAAAAGAATAATCCGGGCCTATTCTTTATTAGTTATTAAATATTTGAAATACTGCCCTAGACTGGGAGAACACAATTATAAGAGGCAAGAATCACAACCACCTTTAGAAAATATTTGGAAGCGTTTCACGTTTATAGAAAGCACCTCCCAGCCTTGCTTTCCTGGCCTTACCAACCTGACTCACTTTGGATGTATCAGTTCCTGAGGCCAAGGCACAGAAGTGACATCTGGTCTACCCACACCTCCATGCAACTCTCACACACAACCAGAAACAGTTGTCAGCAGGCACGCCCCACAGGCCAAACAAAAATGCACACAGTAACAGGCACACATTCCCTTTTCCTTTCCATGTCTCACCTCTTTTTCACTTTATTTCATCGTTTTTGCTGTCGGGTTTATTACTTTGGAATGCCCCTTGGAGGATTATTCAGGAGTAAAATTACCACATTTAACTCAATGCATTGCCCTCAGAAGCAGGTTTTATTTCCTGTACTTGAATCTGGACAGTAATGCTTCTCTTTCCCCCAGCCCTCCATTCCTGCCTCCCCTTGTGTCTCTGTGGTTAAGAGGGCTAACACATTTATAACATTCCCCATCATTTACGGAGACTTGGCTTAGAGCTTGCCTCAAGAGAAAGAGAGAGATTTCTACACACACTTTATTCCACACATTCACAGAGGAAAAGACAGTGAACTAGTTATGCTCAGGTGGTTTTCTTCAAGTTTTTAGGGGGTTGTTCTCCCAGGCTGAGTGATTCAAAGAATAAGGTACAAGTTCTTTGATTCCATAACATTTTCAACAATTCCATTCTGTACAAGAGAACTTTCCCTGCAGTGTAGCAAACCAAGGGAAGCACTGGACTTTGAACCACAAGGATACATGTGCTCCTCTCCACTCCTTCCAATAAGACTTTCACCCCCAGGTCACCAATGGCTTGTCAAGGTCACCAGTGCCTGCCTGCATCTGGCCAAATCCAACAATGGATTTTAGTTCTCATCTCACTCAGTATCGCAGCAGCAAGTGACACAGTCAAGCCTTCTCTTCATAAAACACTTTTTCCCTTGGTTTCTGGGCCACACATTTTGTTTCTCTTCTCCCAATATGTCTCTTCCCTCCCTCCTTTGCTGGGTTCTCTTCTTCCTGACCCTTGCGTGTTGGGATACCCCACAACTCAATCCCAGCCTTTTTGTCTCCTCTATGTGATCTCATCCAGTCCCAAGGCTTCAAAGGCAGCCTATATACTGCTGACTAGCAAATTTTATTTTCAAACCCAACATGTTTTTTATTAGGAATCTCAAACCCAACATGTCCAAAATGGCATTCCTAATTTTTCCCCTTAAACCTACCCCTCTTTCAGTCTTCTCCAAGTCAGCAAATGATACCACCATTCCCCAAGGTGTTCAGATGAAAACCCTGGCATCTTTCCTAACTCTTCATTCATTCCTACTTAGTTTCCTACATTTACTCATCCGCAAATCCTCCCACCTCTATTCCAGATCTGACCTCTTTTTACCACCTTGACTGCTACCACTCTAGCTAGCTTCATTTTTGCCTTGATTATTGCAAGAGCCTCCTATGGTAGATTGCACCATGGTTTCCAAGTATTCACTGCTCCTCCTGGTGGAGGATTATACTTCCCCACTCGCACTGACGCCAGGGTTAGTCACATGACTTCATTCAGTCAAGGAACTGTGAAGGAAGTGACGTGTGTCGCTTTCAGGCAGAAGAGTTCAGAATCTGCATGTGAGTCTCCATGATCCTTTTGGTTTCTGCCATGAGACCAACAATGTTCCAGATACAGCCACTCCATCAACCCATATTCTAGAGTGGAGACGATGTGGAGGAGAGCTGCCAAACATGAAGCATTGTTACTGTGGCATCGCTCAGCCCGTCCTGACTGATACACTTACCAACTTGACTCCCTAGTTCCGTGTCACTGCCCTCCCCCACCACTTAGCCAGTAAACTCTCCACATAGTAGACAGAGGGACATTTTGAAAGGATAAATCAGATCACATCATATCCCCACTCAAAATCCTCCAAAGGCTTCCCACTTAACTGAGACTAAAATCCAGCCTCCTCATTGTGTTCTATAAGCCCCTTCTGTTGAGTCCCTGCCCATCACTCTGACAGCATCTCTTGCCCATCTTCCTCTTGCTCACTCCTCTCTCTCCACACCAGCTGTGATGCTTGATTTTATGTGTCAACTTGACTGTTTCACAGGATGCCCAGATATTTGGCTAAACGTTAATTCTGGGTGTATTTCTGAAGGTGTTTTCAGATTAGCATTTAAAACAGTTGACTGGGTAAAGTAGATTTTCCTTCCCAGTGTGCGTGGGCCTCATCCAATTGATTCAAAACTGAATGGAACAAAGAAGAGGTGGGAAAAGGGAGAATTTGTCCTTCTCTCCCTGACTGATTGAACTGGGACATGGGTCACCTGCTCTCGGACTGGGATTTACACCATTTGCTCTCTTGAGTCTCAGGCCTTTGGACTCAGACTGAATTACACATAGGCTTTCCTGGGTCTCCAGCTTACAGACAGCAGATTGTGGGACATCTCAGCCTCCAAAATCAAAATACTGGTTCTATTTCTCTGGAGAACCTTGACTAAAACATTTTCATTGTTGCTGTTTCTTGAATATGCCAAAAATCTATCCACTCTAAGAAAAGTCACAGACATGCTGACAGCAGAATTTCCTTGAAGAATCAAACCAACCAAACCACCTTACACCTTACAAACCACCTTAGTGAAGTCCACAGCTAACAGGTTCCACCCTCACACACAGACCTTCTAGTTAGCTTTTAAGTGTCCCATTTTAAAATGTGAGCATTAGCCAATGATCACCAGACCTCCAAGGAAATTCTCTAACTTTAAAAATAGAGGCCAAAATATTAAGGGGAAAAAAAAATCTTGTAGAAGACTATACAGGAAGATAAAAAATTAAAAGGAAACTATTGCTAACATTCTCAGAGAAGTAGGTAAAGTTATTGTATTTATTAAATAAAAATTATATTCTATCAAAAAGAAAACAATTATAGACCAAAAGAGAGTTCTTAGAAAGTCAAACTAAACATTGGCCAAAATGAGAATTTTAATAGAAGGGTTAGAAGATAAAGTTAGGGAAATCTCCTAGAAAGCAGAGTAAAGACTCAAAGAGATGGAGGATAGGATAGAAAGGAAACTTTAGAAGTTCATCATCTGAATACATAAAGTTTCAGAAAAAGAGAACATGGAAAATGGAAGAGAGGAAAACACCAGAAGTAATTTAAGAAATTCCCCAATACTGAAGGGCATCAGTTTCTAGACTGAGAAGGCATGTTAAATACCCAGTTCAGTAGATAAAAACAAGTCCATACTAAAATTTATCATCATGAATTTTCAAAATAATGGGGACAAAAAAAAAATCTTAAGCTTCCAAAAAAGTGAAAAAGGTTACTCAAAAACCAGGATAATCTCAATAACCACACTGGAAGCAAAAAGATACTGGAGCAATGACTTCAGAATTCTGTAGAAAAATCCTTTCCAGCCTAGAATCCCCTACCCATCAAAGTTATCAATTAAATGTCGGGGTGGAATACAAACATTTCAGACATGACAGGTCTCAAAACATTTACCTCTCATAACACCCTTTCTCAAGAAGCTGCTAGAGAGGTTGTTCATCCTAAATTAGGAAGGAAACCAAGAGAGAAGACACAGGTCTGGGAAATATGAGCATCAGTCCAAGAAAAAGCCAAGAGAATCTCAGGGATGAAGATGAAGGGAGATCCAAGAAGGACAGCTGTGCACTCAGCCTGGAAAGAAAATAGTCCAGATTGGAACAGCTCAGAAGGGCACAGGAGAGAAAGCCAAAAAGACGGCCCTGTTGCAATATCTGATGTGAGTGAATATATTGAAGGGAGATTTAAACAACTGAGGGGAGAGTTTGGGATGAATTCGTGATATAAAGCAAAACAAAGGCAGAAAAAACAACGTAACTATTAACTCCAGGAAAACCTAAAGGTCATACAAGAAAATTAAAATAATCGTATTTCAACTGTGAAGAGTCTGTAAAGAGACAGGATAATATACACACTAAATATGGAATATTAACCTAAGCAAAATTATGAAATAGCAATAGTGAGATAATGGGAGGTTAGGGGGCTCAGGAATTTTGCATGATGGAACGAGGTAGGGGGTGATAGAGAGCTGAAATAGTGAGAGGCTAAAAAATAATGCCTAAAGCTGGAAGAAAAAAAGAAAAGATCACTATAAGCATATTAAAGAGATAAGGAGGTAATCAAATAATCAGCTAAAAGGGTTGGACATGTTGATTCTAGAAAGCAGGAAAACAATGCAGCAAGGCGGAGGCTGCTTTTTTTTAATGTGCCTTGTGAAATTATTTGACCCCTCTTATGGACTGAATGTTTGCGTCTCTCCAAAATGCGTATGTTGAACTTTAGTCTTCAAGGTCATGGTACTTGGAGGTGGGGACTTTGAAAAGTAATTTGTTTACATCAGGTCATGAGGGTGAACCCCCAGTTTCCTTTAAAATGGAAGAAGAAAGACTAGACCTCGCTCTCGCTCTCGCTCTCGCTCCCGCTCCCGCTCCCGCTCCCGCTCCCGCTCCCGCTCTCGCTCTCTCCCCCTCTTCACCATGGGAGAACACAGCAAGAAGCCAAGCCAGAAAGGAGCCATCACCAGGAAACTTTCAAATCTGCCGGCGCCTTGATCTTGGACTTCCCGGCCTCCAGAACTATGAGAAATAAAATGTCTGTTGTTAAGCCACCCAGCCTATAGTATTTCGTTACGGCAGCTCAAACAGATTAAGACAACACCTAAAATTATGTGTATAAAACTTTGATGAAAATGAAAACCAAATTTTGAAATGATCATGCGTCAACAATAAATTCAAATGACGATTTTAATTTGGCTTCCCACATTGTGTGCACACAGAGACACATAGCACCATTTGGGCAATACATTTTGCAAAGCATCTAAATGCATGAAAATATTTCAAGGAAGTGTTAATCATGGCCTGGGCCAATCTGTCTTTTGTAAATAGTTCTAAGGGAAGTCTACTAATTAGAGCTAGGATAGGCAAATGATACAGCAAGCCATCAATCAACAGCCTTTGCTGTTCATCTATTGAATATATAGCAACAGACATTCAACCTTCTGTGGGATAAACAACCAAAAGTGTAAGATATAGTTTCTGGCACTAAAGATCTTAAGAAAGACATGAGACAGAAATTTCTGTAAAGTTAAACAACCAATTTATAAATAATATTTCATCAAAAAGTAAAACGATGTCACAAGATAACACGGGACTTTTACTAAATAAATACCGCAAACTGCAGAAGTGTTATCGTTTAGAAGAAAGAAAAATCGTGATGCAGAGAAGGGATCTCAGAGGAAAGAGTTGAGAATTAGGTCTTGAAAGATGGGCTGCACTCAAATGGATGGGGAGACGAAGGAATTCAAAACGTGGATCCAGGAAAGCAGGATGTGGTCTTGGCATCATGAAGAAATTTCCGAGTCTGGAGCCAAGGCATTTGAATGAGAATCTGCTAACGAAAGGGCAGAGGCAAAGTTTTAGCCTCTGGCTGGAGGAAAACCACTTATTCAGAAAAGAATAATTCCGTCACCCACAATGAGGCCAAGAATCCAATCAGGTGTTCTGCTAGGATGTGTATCCATCTTTTTATGTGATTAAAAAAACAAACCCAGGGATGGTTTCTGATCAATGTTACAGACCCAAATTCCATGTTAACAGCAATTACGTCTTAGCAAAATCATTAATTAGGGCACTGCCTTGATTTTATTGTGAATAATAAAAATATGTTTGCAGACTTCTGTACTTTGATAAAAGCATCTGGGTGTGATTTATTGGGGAGACTTTTCTCCAAGGGAATATACATATGTAAGCCTTACATTTTTATGAAGTTCAAACACATTACCTCTTCAATGGCTGAAATAAAGTGACTTCAGTTCAGACCAGTAAATAGGAGAGACGTGTAAATTAGCAAAAAATCAATGTTCTGACATTTACGCAGCACTTAGATCCCACAATGAAAAATATCTAGATCAATGGAAGTCAGAAGGCCTTTCCTTACTTAGCTATCATCAGACAAACCTACATACACAGTAGTCACTCAAAAAGAAACTTCTGATTGTATTCGTAAGTAATTAAGGGAGATCTGGGGACAGATGGAAGAAGGCAGAAGTCACGTCATGAGGCAAGGCTGGGCCCAGCTGACATCCAGTTCCAGAAGAGAAGGTAGCTGTACCCACCAGTTCCCAGAAGAGGGCAGGCAAGAACCACTAAGGGGGACTCCTCCACAGAAGGTCACCCAGTTGGCTCCAGTCAGGAGAAAGCATCCTCTCCACCTGCACAAAGAAGGCCAGGACTGAACAGCGAAGGAGATGGAAAAGGGAAGAAGCACTGATGGGTCACCTGCACCAAAGGCAGCTGAGACAGATGAAGCACCAGGCCAAGAAGGATCGCAGACAAGCCAGAGGATGGAAAATAAAGACACAAAGCAGCCAGGAGTCAAAAGGATCTAGGCTCAGCAATGCAGCAGCTCTGATCACACCACTCCCCTGCTCAAAATCCTTCAATAGCTCCCTATTTCCATAGCACAGCCCAAGCTCCTTAGTCTGACATTCAAGGCCCTACAACAACCCAGCCATAATCCACCTTGAGAATCTTAGGCTTTACCGTTTTTATTAATCACACACCCAAGATTCCAACCAAACCAAAGGTGACTTCTCTACTCTCTGTCTTTGTTCCTGCTGTCCCTTCATTCATTCATCTAAACACAAACACAGTGTGGCCTCTACATGCTAGTAATGGGAAGGAGGTATACAGGATCGATAAGATGAAATGCCCACCTTTGAGGAGCTACCAGGAGGAGACAGACAGCAAGACACAGTGACATGTGCTATACTGAGGGTAAGCAAGGGAGTTAATGGGGTGGAAAGAGAAGTGGCTAATCAGGCTATCAGAGAAGGCTTCCTGGAGGTGGTGACAATCCCCCTGAAATGACTTTTTCTCTCCTCCCCACATGTTTAAACATTCAGCGTCTCCTGGAGAGCCATCTATTGTTTTCATCTGCCTGCCTACCTTTCTCCCCTCTTGGAAAAAGTACTCCCTCCTCCTTTGGAAACTGCTCCCTACTCCCCCTTCCTGGTGGGTACACGTGACACAGGCCTGGCCAATCATATTACCTCTTCCCTTTGTCCATGGTAACTGGTTCAAAAAGCATCCTCCAAACCAATCAAATCTCTTCTCTGGAGTTTTTTGCCCTCCCGTTGGAGTCAGAGGCCTAGCTCCCTCTGTCCCTAGATTGGAAGCTATCAGCATGATTCCAAAGCTGCTGGTGCGAAGTCCCTTACCCCCTTTGAGTATTCTGAGAGGATAAACTGGAGAGAAAGAGGCAGAGAAATGTGACACGATGCAAATCCCAGAACGCAGTTACGCTGACTCACGGCCAGGCCTATATTTAACTGCATGTAACAAGAGCCCAGCTCTGGGACTTAACCAAAGAGGAGTTTATTTTTCTCAGGTAACAAGTGGTCAAAAGGCCAGAAGGCAAGATCTGAAATCCTGGCTCCATGACGATAGCAAAGACCAACATCCTCCCGCCCTCTTGCCCCACCATTCTCATCACCTCTCCTTCTCACCTCTTATGCTGCCTCTCTGGGTATCATATCCGCATACCAGACAAGAAGGACAAAATGCATATGCCAGCTAAGTGTGTCCTCTTTTGTCAGGACTCCCACAAGTCCCATCCTGCATACTTCTGCTTACATTTCAATGTTAAAAAAGGGTCTTGTGCCCCCTCCCCCAACACCTAGCTGCAAGGGAGTCTGGAGAGCTGTTTTTAGTTGGGCACAATGAGAAGATAAAAGGGATGCATATTGGGAAGGCAATGGGCAGTTTCTGCCACAACTCTTAATTTGCCTTGTTGACCTATATAAGTCCACACATCTTCCTTTTTTGCTTAAGCCAGTTTGAGGTAGATGTTTCCAACTTTCAAGAAAAAAAGCCATGACCGATACACCCGCCAAATGCCACCACCAACACCCAATCCAACTCCATCAGAATAATCCTGCCTTCAATTTCCGGTTATAATGGGTGCTTTTCCCACTGCAGCCTGAGGTAGGGCAATCACAGGGACTGAGTTAATCCCGCAGGCAGCCCAGGCAGACAGGTGGCCCCTGCCAGCATGATTGCTGGAATCTAGCTACTAAAGAACATCTGTCAGATGAATGGATAAAGAAGATGTGGCACATATATACAAAAATGAATAACAGCTGTCTTTAAAGCCATCAGCACCATAAACTTCTACCTAGTCACTGCTATTGATCCCATCCGCTGAATCCGACAATGCTACCCAGGGCTTGTTGCTGGCAGGAAAGAAGAGAGAGCAACAGCCATCCCTATTTGCCACTGAAACACGTAAGTATGGTATGGTACATCTACATGATGGGACGCTGTACAGCAATAAAAGAGAATGGGAAAATTCTGTATGTTCTGATATGAAACACATTCCAAGAGGCATTAGTAAGGGGGAAAAAGCAAAGCGCAAAACGGTATATATAGGAGATAATCATTTGTGTTAAAAGGAAGAAAAAATAATATATGTGTAAATATTTGTACCTACCTAAAATATCTCAGGAAGAATATACATTTTGCAAGAAACTGGTGCTATTAGCTGCCTCCAGCGTGAGAACAGAGAACCTAGTGGATGGAAGGGAGGCGTTTTGCACACCCTTTAAACCTTTTATATCTGGACCTTGTGAAACCTATTTGGACCTATTTAGATCTTATGAACCTATCCGAAAAAGAATAAAAATACATTTCTTGAGGTAAATACATTTGTGGTTTGTGGTGGTTTTTGCCTGGGTTTTGTTTTGTTTTTGTTTTGTTTTTCAAGGCAGAACAACAGGAAGAAAGAAATTGGCTGCCAGGGCTGGGAAGAAAAAAAGAAAGAAACAGAGAAAATTAGCATCCATTTAACATACCATAGAAATAATGTCTTGATTAATGGTTGTTTCTATCATATTATTTTCAAAGCATTTACAGACATCAGTTCATTCTCTCTCTCTCTCTCTCTCTCTCTCTCTCTCTCTCTCTCTCTCTCTCTCTTTTACAAGGTGTGGAAAAATGGATCCAGTTCCTTTCACCTCAGAGGTGATGCACAGATGCACGGCTTGAAATCTAAGTCTCCCAGGCTGGCAAGCTCCTCCATCCTGGTATCAGGCCACTGTGCCTTTACCCAGGCTGTTGCCTGTACCCAGAATTCCCTTTCTTCTCCTCCTTATGCCCAGAAGCCACTCTAACATGCCCTCTCTATTGAAAATAGCTGTTCCTTCTTTTAAACCAGGGGTTCACAAAACTTTCCTTTTAAGAGCTGAATACTGCAGTAAATATTTTAGGCTTTGAGGGTCATCTGGTCTGTCTCCTGCAAATACTCCACTCTGCCATTAGGGGGCGAAAGCAGCCACAGACAACACAAACAAATGAGCAAGCCTTGCTCCCATCCAATTTTATTTACCAAAACAGGTGGTGGGCTGGATTTAGCCTTCGGGCAGGTTGGTACTTTGCTGACCCCCTCCTTTGGACCCCAAGGAAAGTTGCCATCTGCTAGCATCATGCCCTGCATTACATTATCCATTAGGGGTTTACCTTCCATCTTCCCCTAGATGCAAACTCCTTGAGGATAAGGACTGCCTTTTACATTTTTCCAAAGAAGACATACAGACGCCAACAGGCACATGACAAGATGTTCAATATCACTAATCTTCAGGGAACTGCAAATTAAAACTACAGTGAGATGCCTCTCACCTGTCAGAATGGCAGTTACCAAAAAGGCAAGAAATAAAAAGTGTTGGCAAGGATGTAGAGAAAAGGGGACCCTCATGTGCTAATGGTGGGAATATAAATTGGTGTAGCTGCTATGGAAAACAGTACGGAAATTCCTTAAAAAATTAAGAAGGGAACTACCATATGATCCAGCTATTCCACTTCTGGGTATATACCCAAAGAATATACCTGTGTTCATCATGGTATTATTTACAATAACCAAGATATGGAAGCAACTAAGTACCCATCAACAGATAAATGAATAAAGAAGATGTGGTATATTTTATACACACACAATGCAATATTACTCAGCCATAAAAAAGGTGAAATCTTCCCATTTGCAGCAACATGGATGGACCTTGAGGGTATTAGGCTTAGTGAAATAAGTCAGCCAGAGAAAAACATATACTGTATGATTTCACTCATATGTAGAATATAAACAACAACAGCAAAATAAATGAACAAACCAAATTAAATGAAAACAAACATGTAAATACAGAGAACAGAGGAGTAGTTACCAGATTGGTGGCGGGGGGGTGGGGAATGGGTAACAGAGATCCACTGTATGGTGAGAGATGAAAGCAAAATGTCTGGTGGCGAGCACACTGTAGTGTACACAGAAGTAGAAACATAATGTTGCACACGTGGAACCTATTTAACATTATAAATCAACAGAAAATAAAAATAACTTTTAAAAGGCTGTCTTTTAGTCCCTTTTAATCCTCCCCCACTAGCCTGAATATCCACTGAATTGATCCAAAGTCACTCAACCCTTCTGCTAAGGAGAGAACCCAGCTCAAAGCTTCCTTTTCTGGGGGCAAGTCTGTGACAGCCAACTCCAGCCCCTACACCCCATGCACCCTTCACCTGAAAAACAGTGTCCTTGTCTGCCCATGTTCTCTGCTTCCAGACCTCCCAGAGTAAGTCAATTAGTGTACTTTCTCTAAAGGCTTGGTAGATTGCCTGAATTAAATTTTTAAAACTATCAAATTCAAAGGCAATCTTGCTGAACCTGGCTACCACACCTCTATCTATGGCCCTCTGACCCTGCCCCTCACATGCTGCCCAGGTGGTTCGTGATTTAATAATCCTGCTTTGGTTGCTGTTAGTTTTCTGGTCCACCTTCATCAGTAGCTAAGTAACATTTATTGAGCACCTACTATAAGCCACATGCTTTGAGCATTTTAAAAAGATAGTCAAGGGTAAGATGAGACTTGTGCTTTGCATTGTATAACCTTTGGTACAGTTGGAATTATTTTTACATTTTGCCTTCAGTTTATAAATATGTTAGAAGAGACCGCTGAAGGGATTTGATATGTCATTTTTGAAAATGTATATTTCACATGTGAGGTCTTTCTGCATATGACAATTGTAGATTAATAATTGTTGTCTGACTAAGTCTAGAGAAAAACAAATAGTTTTTGTGTTGAGTTTGGAAACTACAGAGCTTTATTAAATAATCTTACCCTCACTTTCTAAGATTTCTTTCTGCACTAACGTTTCTATGTTTCCAAAGTCAAGGGCCTCTGGGTTCTGAGACTTGGAAACCCAGAGGATGCAGCCTTTCCTTGGCCCCTGCCCACCATGCTCCACCAGACTCCTATCACTGCCTCCTGCACACAAAGGGCGAGTCTGGAAAACACCTTGTTGATTGAGTCCTGTAACTCCCTCGACACTCCACCCAGCAGCAGGACTGCTGTTCCTCTGGCTCCCGGTAGGGGGCGAGGCTGTTCCCTCCGTCAGCTCCAGGGACCTCCCCAGCCTCCAGCTACTCTCCAGGGTCTGTGGGCCTAGGAGACTCTCCCCAGAG
Organism: Neophocaena asiaeorientalis asiaeorientalis; assembly: GCF_003031525.2. Lineage (NCBI taxonomy): Eukaryota > Metazoa > Chordata > Mammalia > Artiodactyla > Phocoenidae > Neophocaena > Neophocaena asiaeorientalis. Next base: position 7,428,887 of record NW_020172779.1, read on the forward strand.
TTTCAATCCTCTTTGTCCCCTCAGCAGTGGCAGCGCTGTCCAAACTTCCCAACGCTGCTGAAATTGCAGCAAAACGAAGACTGTATAGGGAGCTGGCACCCAAGAACATGTTTCCCATCGTGACTGCCACCTGCCTTCAGCCCCTGCAGTCCTGAGGAAAATATATGAAAAGCATATTTGGACACATAGAAATGATGCGTGAAGCTGCCATGACCCCTGAGAGCCCTTGGGCTTTCTTCTCACACTCAGTCACCAGTTCCCTAAGCTCCCACCCCGCTTTCTAGAGCCTGGGCCTGACTACAGAGTCCTTGAGAAGTGACAAGTGTGATGAGTAGTTGAACGTTTTATTTTATTTTAATTCATCCAAATTTAAAGACAAATACTTAATTCAGTTATCGGAAAACTTCATGTTTGGAACAACGAGGGCAGATGAATCTGTTTTTTCAACTGTAAATTTTATAAAATCGAAATACATATCAAGTACTTTCGATGAAAACTTAGAGTCCAGATGAGATGCGCTGTAGGTATAAAATACATAATAGATTTTGAACGCTTACTACAAAAAAAGAAAGCAAAAATATCACATTCATAATGGTTTATATTGATTACATGTGAAAATATTTTGGATATCTTGGGTTAAATAAACTATATTATTAAAGTTAATTTTACCTGTTTCTTTTTCCTGTTTTCACTTTACAGCTGACCCTGGAACAACCCAGGATGAACTGCGTGGGTCCATTGACATGCGTATTTTTAAACACTACAGAGCTACACAATCTGCGGTTGGTTAAATCCAAAGAGGTGGAACCACAGAGACAGAGATACCATGGATACAGAGGGCCAACCATAAATTAGACTCGAATTTTCCACTGCTCAGAGGGTTGAGGCCCCTAGTCCCCCATGATGTTCAAGGGTCAACTGTATTTTTCTAGCAGACAGCACTTTTCTAGACCCTCTTCCGATTTCCCTTTGCATTGGAAACTGGCCAGGAACTCCAGCCGCCCCAGGCAGCGTTGCCCTCCTGCCGTTAAGAGGGTTGTATCCTGAGAAGAAACCGCTCAGCCTGGTGAAAGAGGACAGAAGGAGCATCACCAGGTAGAACTGGGTCTGACCCCCCATGGGAAAGCCAGCCCCACGCCAGCACCCTTCCCATACCTACCCCAGGGACGGGATCCCTACAGGCACACAGTGGACCCTCTCCTGGAGACCCAGGGATGATAAACACTTGGTCCCGGCCCTTTAGGAACACATGGCTTTGTGTGGAGTGTTTCCACAGTCAAGGATAAGAGCAGTGGTACATGCAGGGGCATCTAACTCAGCCCAGGGGGAGCAGGGAACTCTCCCCAGATGAGGTGGCATGGGGGCGAAGCTGGAGGAGACTCAGACCTCTCTCCAGCTGGCCTATATAGTGGCTCTACTAAACCAGATGTAAGAACTTGGGCACGATTGCCCCTCTCCAAGGCTTCGTTTCCATCTTGTAAAATAAGGCGGTTCAAACAGACTCTGCTTAAAAATGCAGTTATTCAATACAACTGTTCTTTTCTCTACATAGCATTGGCAGAGAAGAGGGGCTCCAATCAGGCCCAAGGCCAGGCCTTTACTTTTCTCCAAGAGCTAACTCAGGAGTTCATTTCCATGCCCAGCGCCCAAGCCCAGGTCTGCTTGAAACTCAGGCCAAACGCTCATACAAAGATACACGGAAGGGAGGCTGACTGGGACGAGAGTGCCAGCCCCCCAACAGCAGGACCAACGCTGGGAGTTCAGCTTTCTGTAGCCGCTCTCCTTGCCTCTGGGGAGCACTGCCTTCCAGGAGGCTCCGAGTTGGAAACGTACAAGATGGATTTGGGCACAGATCCCCAACACAAATGCCAGCAGGATTGGAATATCCTGCAAAGTGCTTTCCAGGCTTCTGGTGCCTGAGAAAGACCTGAGAAGCCAGAAGAAGGGGTGGGGAGAGCCTGGTAGTCGAAACCCAGAAACCCAGCTCTAATCCTGATTCAGCCAACCACGAACTCAGTGCCTTGGAAATAACAATAGCAACAACAATAATGTGTGTGTGTTTCCCTCCGGGTGTCAGAGCAGAACAGGCGTGTAGATCAAGTGGGGGTGAGAGACGACAAGTGTACCTCCAGCTACAGAGATCAGGAATGACTTCCTGGCAGGGTAGCATCTGGGGGAACAAGGAAGCCCGGATCCTGGGAGGAGAGGCTGCAGAGGCTGAAACTGAGGCACATCTCCTCTTTCCGTTCTGTTTAGTTTATACGTTCTTCCTGCCGGGAACTTTCTGCAGCAGTGAGCTAACTCTTCTCTATTCTGAGACATAAAGTTAGTTCCAAACTTTAATGCTTGATTATTTACACTTCCCGTTACTACATTTATTGCTCTCAAGAACGTGTGCGACGGTTTACGACTGTGATGCTTTGTGAGTGCCTGGTCCCTTCAACACGACAGGGGATTTGTTTGATACTTTCTTTTGTTCCCTGCCAGCCCGCCATACGATCTCTGGATTGGAAGGAACCCTGAAGATTATTCTAGCCAGACCCCCGTCCTCTTCTCTCCCCCAGACACCTCTGCAAGACTGGTGTGCATGCCGTCTGCCTCTTTATTGCGTGCAAAACAGGATGTTAAAAACAGGTTCTTTCTGTTTCGATATCGGCTGATACCCCAAGACAATAAGAGCCGGCTGCTTCCTGTTTCAAAGTGAGGGTAAGACCATCAAGACTTGGGGAGAACATAGTCAGGTTTTAAGAGCCCAACCCATCCACCTCCGGAAACTTGAAGAAGTTGGAGAGGCAGAGAGAGGGGCTGTTGTCAGATGAGGATTTGGGGAGAGAGGTGTCAAGTCTAGACATCCATGCTCCCCATTGGGGAGGGGCTCCATCATCTCACTGAAAGTCGAGGCAAAGGGCCTGCAGTGACCTCTTGGAAGGCTGGATGCATGTTCCTAGAACATGAGGGACTTGGTAGACTGGTGTCTGACTCACCCTGAGAAATCTAAAGGGCCGTGGCCGGCTAGCTGCTCTGAGGGCAGAGTGAGGAGAGGTTGTGTTGGTGGCCGGCTCTCCCCAAGTTGTCATGGCCACGGATGTGAGAGTTTCCTGTGAACCAGAGCTGGCCCCTCAGGAGGTGTGCCGCCAGATGCTGGGAGATGAAGTAGTCATGTAGGAACCAACAGAAGACACACAACTCCCAGTCAAGCAAACTGCAGGTGCAAAACAGGAACAGAGAGGGACTGGTTGCAAAGAACCCAGGAAGGAACATTCGAGATCAGTCAACTGTCAGACCCCAAGGGCTAGAACAACACCAATCCAGTAAGTCTTTTCCAGCCCCTTTCCTCCTCTCTCCCCCTTCCCAATTCTGGAGGAAGCAGAGGAAGCTCAGGGGAGATGGGAGGAAAATAGAAGCGCCAAGTGAAGAAAAAGAGACAACAGCCCACACCCCTTTTCACTCTGGAGGCCAGCTGAGCTGGGGGAAGGAAATTGTCATCGAAGATTGAGGGGTTGAATCTTTACACTGGAGTGGACCTATTAATTACTAAATACAGCCTGGGTTTTTGTGAAAGAAGTAACTGGATGACTGTTTCATAGATAAGAGTGACAAAGTGAAAAGAAGTCCAATTTTATCAAAGAGCAAGGTAATAACTACAGAAAAGCTTGACAGGACAGTGGGAGACTAAGAATACAATTCATTTCCACTGCATCCTATGAGTCCCTACTAGTCCACTATGATAGTGACATGCATACACATTTTCAGACATCGGGATCATACTCTATATGGCATTCCAATCTTTTTTTCTCAAAGAATAATATATTATGAAGTTTTTCCCCTGGAAGAAAATACTCATCTACAAGTTGAACATTCCACCATATGGACACGCCGTCATTTATTTATCCAATATCTATCCAATGTTTGCTCTTGCAAATCACTCTAAAATCAAATATACTATGCATAAATCTTTGTATACACATTTGATTCCTTGCTAAGGATAAATTCCAAGAGTGGAATTGCTAGATTAATGGGTAGAAATTTTCAAGATTTTTTCTCTTGCTCATCAAAGAGGCATGGGGTCTAGAAACATATTTTTAGGAAGTGAATTGAGCTGTCCAGACCAGCCCTGCAGTGGCTGAGAATTTCGTACCATTGAAATAGCTTCTCTCATGTGAGAGAAGCTACTATTGAGGAGGTTCTTCCCATGCACAGGTTTTAAGGGGAGGGAGCATCACACCTGAACAAGCCCACTATAAAACACAGAGAGAGTGAGAGAGAGAAACTCTTTACATAACTCTTGTATAGCGCCTACGTTCCTGAGTCCCTCACAGGATTGATTTCTTGGGGAGGCAGTATGAAGCATCGTCAACAGCACTGATTCTGGAGTTAGACAGGTCAGCCTTGCCTCTTCCACATCCTGAATGTGTTCTTGAAGCAAGTGGTACTTCACCTCTGTATCCTGTTTCCTCATTTGTTAACTCTCTGTTATGGCTGTACTGTGTCCCCCAAAATCCATATGTTGAAATCTAAACCCTCAGTGCCTCAGAATGTGACTGTATGTGGAGCATTAGTTTTTGAAGAGGTAATGAAGTTAAAATCAGGTCATTAAAGTGGGCGCTCATCCCATATGACCACAGTCCTTATAAGAAGAGAAGCTTAGGATACAGACACAGGAAGAGGAAGGACCATCTGAGCAGACGCCATCTCCAAGCCAAGGGGAAAGGTCTTAGAAGAAACCAACCCTGCTGACACCATGATAGACTTCCAGCCTCCAGAAGTGTGAGAAAATAAATTTATGCTGTGTAAGCCACTCTAGTCTGTGGCACTTTGTGATGGCAGCCCTAGCTAACTAATACCCTTTCCAAATTAGATTAATTCCTGAAGGTTCTTAACAAAATGTCTGGAATTCAGTAATTGCTTGATAAATGGTGTCATTTGTTGTCATATTCTGTGCTTATCTTTAACAGAAAAACTGAAGCCAGGTCAGCTAAATCAGTGGTTCTTAGCTGGGCGTGATTTTTGCCACCCAAGAGATATTTGGCAGTGTCTGGAGATATCTTTGGTTGTCACAAATTAGGGGGAAGGGTGCCACCAGAATCTAGTGATTAGGGATGCTTCTAAACTATGCACAGAACAGCCCACACACAGAACAAAATATCAGTATTGCAGAGGTTGAGAAGCCCTGAGCTAAACCAACACTGGCATTCACCTGAGAGCCAGCACTCATATCCCAATGAGCCCCACATCCCTGTTTTGTGAAATGCCACTTTTGTGAGGCATTTCCTTCCCACTAACTCCAAGGCTGGCTGGTATACCAACAGATAGGCTTGGCCACGCCCCCTGTCTAGCACTCACAGTGTGAAATGATAGAGAGGAATCTAATTACCAGGTGTATTAGTAGGCTTTTACTACAATAATGCTGCCTAATGAACAATTACAAATCTGTGAGGCAAACAAAATAAGCATTTACTTGCTTCTCATGACTTTGAGGGATGGCTGGAATAGTTAGCTTCAAGCTGTGGGTCAAGCTCAGGTCTGCCCCATGCATTTTATTCTGGAGCCTGGGCTGAAGGAACACCAAGAAATGGGCATGTTCTTCCCATGATGGAAGATCCCAGTGGGACAAGCAGAAACAATGATGTCTCCTAAGGCTCAGAACTGACACATGGTCACTTCAGCCCACATTTCATGGCCCAAAACCCATTTGTGGCTCCCTGTTAGCTAGAGGATAAAGTCTAAGTGCCTTAGACTGCCTTCAATCCTGTTTTGGAACCAAATAGACTATAATAGAAAAACATCTGTTTAAGTCTTCAGCAGAACACAAAAGGGCCTCACTGTCCATCTCTGCCATCTCTTCAGCTCTACTGTGGCTGGACTTGCAGTTCCCAAATGGGTCCTTCTTACTATTTCACACCAACAGGACTCTGCAGATGCTGCCACCCTGAAATGTCTTTTCCCCATCTGCTCTTGAAGAATTCCTCTCATTCTCTAGGTACCAGTTCATGTGTCTCCTTTTCTGCAAAGCTCCCCAACCCAACCAGAGCTAAATTTTTGCTTTAGCTATCACTGTAAAGAGAAAATGATCTGTAAGATCACTTCTCATATGCCATTGCCCTTATCTCTGAACAATTAAGGAGTACTCTGAGGACAAAAACAGTGTCCTATTCATGCTCAGGTCCCCAATACCTAAGTACTAATATTTGTTGAATTATTGAGTCAGTAAATGAATGAATGATTCAGTAAATAAATGACTGAATTTTGTGTTCCATTTCAGGTATGTATATACTCCTCCTTAGTTTACTCAGACAACTAGTTGCCTCCCAAAAGCCATTCTCCCCTTCTTCCTTATGAACTAAAGCCTACATTTTAAGCTGAGAACATTATCATTCATTTCTCAACCTTCTTTGCAGCAAGGTGTGCCCATGAAATTAAGTTCTAGATAATAATATATAAGCATAAATGTTGTATGAAACATTCTGAGTGGCATCTTAACAGAGACAGGACAGACCTCTTCCATTCCTCCTTCCCGCTGCCTAGAATCCAGATATAATGGCAAAAGCTTTAGCAGCCATCTTGGACCATGAGGATGGTAGGTGCACATGACAGAGCAGAAAGATAGAAAGCTTGTAGGTCTCTAATTCAGGGAGCTTCCTTAGCAGCCCCACACTACTTACCTCCAAAATTACATTACATGAGACAATAAACCCTTGTATGTTTTAGCAACTGTATTTGAGCTTCTTTTTTACAAACAAACAATTCTAAAGTGTACTTCAAGGTCTCCCTGAGTCCTCACTAGGTGAACACATCTTCCTCTCAATGTGTTATACATTCACTTTCCTATCAGTGGTTTAGGCATTCCCTACACAGTCTTTTAAGGACTGGAGGGGACCCCAACTAGCGAAATAATCTTGAGAAAGAAGAATGGAGCTGGAGGAATCATGCTCCCTGACTTTAGATTATACTACAAAGCTACAGTAGTCAAAACAGTATGGTACTGGCACAAAAAACAGACACATAGAGCAATGGAACAGGATAGAAAGGACAAAAATAGGGGGGACCTTCAATATAGTGGAGAATTAAGTCATGGAGATCAACTTCCTCCCGACAAATACATCAAAAATACATCTACATGTGGAACAACTCTTACAGAACACCTACTGAATGCTGGCAGAAGATCTCAGACTTCCCAAAAGGGAACAGACGCCCTCAGGTGACCTATATACAGGGCGGAGCCAAATCTAAAGCTGAACCCCAGGATCTGTGCGAACAAAGAAGAGAAAGGGAAATTTCTCCCAGCAGCCTCAGGACCAGAGGAACTTGATGTAGCCTGTATCTGTGGAATGCCTGAACAGACAATGAATCATCCCAAAATTGAGATGGTAGACTTTGGGAGCAACTGTAGACTTGGGGTTTGCTTTCTGCATCTAATTTGTTTCTGGTTTTATGTTTATCTTAGTTTAGTATTTAGAGCTTATTATCATTGGTAGATTTGTTTATTGATTTGGTTGCTCTCTTCCTTTTTTTTTAATATATATGTTTTTTTCCTTTTTCTCTTTTTGTGAGTGTGTATGTGTATGCATCTTTGTATGATTTTGTCTGTATAGCGTTGCTTTTACCATTTGTCATAGGGTTCTGTCTGTCCGTTTGTTTTGGGGGGTTTTTTGGGATTTGTTTGTTTTTTTTAGTCTAGTTTTTAGCTCTTGTTATCATTGGTGGATTTGTTCATTGGTTTCGTTGCTCTCTTCTTTCTTTTTTATATTACTTTTTTATTTTTAATAAAATATTTTTTAATTTTTTATTTTAATAACTTTAGTTTATTTTATTATTTCTTTTTTTTCCCCTCTCTTTTCTTCTGAGCCATGTGGCTGACAGGGTCTTCATGCTGCAGCCAGGTATCAGGCCTGAGCCTCTTAGGTGAGAGAGCCAAGTTCAGAACCTTGGTCCACCAGAGACCTCCTGGCCACACGTAATATCAAATGGTGAAAGCTCTCCCAGAGATCTCCATCTCAACGCTAAGACCCAGTTCCACTCAAAAACAAGCAAGCAAAAGTGCTGGACAGCCCGTGCCAAACAACTAGCAAGACAGGAGCACAACTCCACCCATTAGAAGAGAGGCTGCTTAAAGTCATAATAAGTTCACAGACACCCCAAAACACACCACTGGATGCAGTCCACCCCACCAGAAACACAAGATCCAGCCTCATCCACCAGAACACAGCCACCAGTCCCCTCCACCAGGAAGCCTACACAACCCAGTGAACCAATCTTACCCACTGGGGGCAGACACCAAAAACAATGGGAACTACGAACCTACAGCCTGTGAAAAGGAGCCCTCAAAGGCAGTACGTTAAGCAAAATGAGAAGACAGAGAAATACACAGAAGGTGAAGGAGCAAAGTAAAAACCCACCATACCAAACAAATGAAGAGGAAATAGGCAGTCTACCTGAAAAAGAATTCAGAGTAATGATAGTAAAGATGACACAAAATCTTGGAAATACAATGGAGAAAATACAAGAAATGTTTAATAAGGACCTAGAAGAACTAAAGAGCAAACAAGCAATGATGAACAACACAATAAATGAAATTTAAAATTCTCTAGAAGGAATCAATAGCAGAATAACTGAGGCAGAAGAACAATACGTGACTTGGACGATAAAATACTGGAAATAACTAACACAGAGCAGGATAAAGAAAAAAGAATTGAGGACAGTAGGACAGTGTCAGAGACAATTGCAACAACATTAAATGCACCAACATTCAAATTATAGGGGTCCCAGAAGAAGAAGAGAAAAAGAAAGGGACTGAGAAAATATTTGAAGAAATTATAGTTGAAATCTTCCCTAACATGGGAAAGGAAATAAGTCAATCAAGTCCAGGAAGCTCCCACACAGGATAAATCCAAGGAGAAGCATGTCAAGACACATATTAATCAAACTATCAACAATTAAATACAAAGAAAAAGTATTAAAAGCAGCAAGGGAAAAGCAACAAATAACATACAAGGGAATCCCCATAAGGTTAACAGATGATTTCTCAGCAGAAACTCTACAAGCCAGAAGGGTGTGGCAGGACATATTTAAAGTGATGAAAGGGAAAAACTTACAACCAAGATTACTCTACCCAGCAAGGATCCCATTCAGATTCTACAGAGAAATTAAAACCTTTACAGAGAAGCAAAAGCTAAGAGAATTCAGCACCACCAAACCAGCTTTAAAACAAATGCTAAGGAACTTCTCTAGACAGGAAACACAAGAGAAGGAAAAGACCTACAATGACAAACCCAAAACAATTAAGAAAATGGTAATAGGAACATACATATCGATAATTACCTTGAATGTAAATGAATTAAATGCTCCAACCAAAAGACATAGACTGACTGAATAGATACAGAAACAAGACCCATATATATGCTGTCTGCAAGAGACCTGCTTCAGACCTAGGGACACATACAGATTGAAAGTGAGGGGATGGCAAAAGATATTCCATGCAAATGGAAATCATAAGAAAGCTGGAGTAGCAATTCTTGTATCAAACAAAATAGGCCTTAAAATAAAGACTATTACAAGAGACAAAGAAGGACACGACATAATGATCATGGGATCAACCCAAGAAGAAGATATAACAATTATAAATATTTATGCACCCAACTTAGGAGCACCTCAATACATAAGGAAAATGCTCCCAGCCATGAAAGGGGAAATCGACAGTAACACAATCATAGTAGGGGACTTTAACACCCCACTTTCACCAATGGACAGATCATCCAAAATGAAAATAAATAAGGAAACACAAGCTTTAAATGATACATTAAACAAGATGGACTTAATTTATATTTATAGGACATTCCATCCAAAACAACAGAATACACTTTCTTCTTACGTAATCATGGAACATTCTCCAGGATAGATCATATCCTGGGTCACAAATCAAGCCTTGATAAATTTAAGAAAATTGAAATCATATCAAGCATCTTTTCCGACCACAATGCTATGAGACTAGATATCAATTACAGGAAAAAATTCTGTAAAAAATACAAATGCATGGAGGTTAAACAATACACTGCTAAATAACCAAGAGATCACTGCAGAAATCAAGGAGGAAATCAAAAAATACCTAGAAACAAATGAAGATGGCTTCACAGGCAAATTCTATCAAACACTTAGAGAAGAGCTATCACCTATCCTTCTCAAACTCTTCCAAAATATAGCAGAGGGAGGAACACTCCCAAACTCATTCTACGAGGCCACCATCACCCTGATACCAAAACCAGACAAAGATGTCACAAAAAAAGAAAACTACAGGCCAATATCACTGATGAACATAGATGGAAATATCCTCAACAAAATACTAGCAAACAGAATCCAACAGCACATTAAAAAGATCATACACCATGATCAAGTGGGGTTTATTCCAGGAATGCAAGGATTCTTCAATATATGAAAATCAATCAATGTGATAAACCATATTAACAAATTGAGGGAGAAAAACCATATGATCATCTCAATAGATGCAGAAAAAGCTTTCAACAAAATTCAACACCCATTTATGATAAAACCCTCCAGACAGTAGGCATAGAGGGAACTTACCTCAACATAATAAAGGCCAGTCCCTACTGCAGAGCTACCGCTAGAAAAGCGACTTAAAGGGCCCGCGCGCCACAACCCCCTCGGCCCGCCACGCTGCTGCCCGTACTGCTGTTGCTCCGCCTTCTTGGCCTGGCCACTGCTGAACCCGCCATTTACTTCAAGGAGCAGTTTCTGAATGGAAACGGGTGGACTGAGCGCTGGATCGAATCCAAACACAATCGGATTTTGGCAAATTCGTTCTCAGTTCCGGCAAGTTCTATGGTGACCAGGAGAAAGATAAAGGGCTGCAGACAAGCCAGGGTGCCCGGTCTTACACTGTGTTGGCCAGATTCGAGCCCTTCAGCAATAAGTGTCATACACTGGTGGTGCGGTTCACTGTGAAACGCGAACGGAGCATCGACTGTGGGGGTGGCTACTTGAAGCTATTTCCAGATGGTCTGGACCAGAGAGACATGCGTGGAGACTCCGAATACAACATCGTGTTTGGCCCGGACATCTGTGGCCCTGGCACCAAGAAGGTTCATGTCATCTTCAACTACAAGGGCAAGAACATGCTGATCAACAAGGATATCCATTGCAAAGACGATGAATTCACACGCCTTTACATGCTGATTGTGTGGCCTGATAATACCTGTGAGCTAAAGACTGACAACAGCCAGGTGGAGTCAGGCTCCTTGGAAGATGATTGGGATTTCTTGCCCCCCAAGAAGATAAAGGACCCTGATGCTGCAAAGCCTGAAGGCTGGAACGAGTGAGCCAAGACTGATGACTCTACAGACTCCAAGCCTGAGGACTGGGACAAGCCTGAGCACATTCCTGACCCTGATGCTAAGAAGCCCGAGGACTGGGATGGAGAGATGGATGGAGAATGGGAACCAACAGTGATTCAGAACCCAGAGTCCAAGGGGGAGCGGAAGCCCCGGCAGATTGACAACCCAGATTACAAGGGCATTTGGATCCACCCAGAGATTGACAACCCTGAGTATTCCCCTGATAGCAACATCTATGCCTATAAAAACTTTGCTGTACTGGGCTTGGATCTCTGATCTCCAGGCAGGTCAAGTCTGCCACCATCTTTGACAACTTCCTCATCACCAACAATGAGGCATATGCTGAGGAGTTTGGCAATGAGACATGGGGTGTCATGAAGGTAGCAGAAAAACAAATGAAGGACATGCAAGACGAAGAGCAGAGGCTAAAGGAGGAGGAGGGAGGACGAGGATGAGAAAGTGGAGGACGAGAAGGAAGACGCTGCCGCTGGCCAGGCCAAGGGTGAGCTGCAGGGGCCACACTGCTGCCTCCAGGGCTGGACTGAGGCCTGAGTGCTCCAGCCACAGAGCCGGCCATGTACCGTGCAAAATAATGTCTCTATGAGACTGGAGAACTTTCCTTTTTTTCCAGGCAGGTTCCAATTTGGGGTGGATTTTGTTGTTTCCCGCCCTCCCTTTTTATTGTTTGTTTGTTTTTTTTAACTGATGTTTTGTCTCTGAATCTCCTTCAGCCCTCAACCCTGGCCTTCATCTTTCTTGATTTGACATCTTTGCTTTCTGTTGCCCCCTTATCTCCCCAGATCCCTTAGTTCCCCTCCAACTTGGGGACTCGGGGTGGGGTGGGGTGTGGAGGAGATGCCCCAGGCCCAAGGTTCCATCTGCTCTCCTTCCTGGATCCCACAGGGGGGTAGGAGAAGAGGGTGACATCACCAGCTCCCCAGCACTGAGAAAGAATGGGGCTCCTAAGGCCTGAGCTCTGACCTCCCTCTCTCCTCTCTCGCCTGCCCCCAAGACTGGGCCACTTCCGAGTGGCGCAGCAGGTTCTAGCTTGGCTCATACTGAGAATGTAAGAACGACAAATGAAATTTCTATTAAATTAAGTTTGGTGTCTTCAAAAAATAAAATAAAATAAAAACATAATAAAGGCCATATATAACAAACCCAGAGCCAACATCATTCTCAATGGTGAAAAACTGAAACCATTTCCACTAAGATCAGGCAAAAGACAAAGTTGCCCACTCTCACCACTATTAGTCAACAAAGTATTGGAAGTTTTAGCCACAGCAATCAGAGAAGAAAAAGAAAAGGAATCCAAATCGAAAAAGAAGTAACTTTGTGTCCAACTAGAGGGGTGGGACAGGCAGTGTGGGTGGGAGACGTAAGGGGGAGGAGATATGGGTATATATGTATACGTATAGCTGATTCATTTTGTTATATAGCAGAAACTAACACACCACTGCAAAACAATTATACCCAATAAAGATGTTTAAAAAAATAAATTAAAAAATGAAAGCACAAAAATAAACCCATACAATTAGGGTCAATTAATCTATGCCAAAGGAGGCAAGAATATACAATGGAGAAAAGACAGTCTCCCCAATAAGTGGTGCTGGGAAAACTGGACAGCTACATGTAAAGGAATGAAATTAGAACATTCTCTAATACCATATACAAAAATAAACTCAAAATGGATTCAAGACCTAAATGTAAGACCAGATTCTATAAAACTCCTTGAGGAAAATATAGGCAGAACACTCTGAACACAGGCAGAACACAGCAATATTTTTTGATCCATTTCCTAAGGTAAAGGAAATAAAAACAAAAATAAGCAAACGGACCTAATTAAACTTAAAACGTTTTGCACAGCAAAGGAAATGATAAACAAGACGAAAAGACAACCTATGGACTGGGAGAAAATATTTGCAAGCAATGCTACCAACAAGGGATTAATTTCCAAGATATACAAACAGCTCATACAGATTAATATCAAAAACCAAATAACCCAATCAAAAAATGGGTAGAAGACCTAAATAGATATTTCCCCAAAGAAGACATACAGATGGCCAATAGGCACATGAAAAAATGCTCAATATCGCTAATTATTAGAGAAATACAAACCAAAACTATGATGAGGTATTACCTCACACCAGTCAGAATGGCCATCGTTAATAAGCCTACAAATAATAAATGCTGGAGAGGGTGTAGGAGAATAAGGAACCCTCCTACACTCTTGTTGGGAATATAAATTGGTGCAGCCACTATGGAGAACAGTATGGAAGTTCCTTAAAAAACAAAAAAAAATAGAGTTACCATATGATCCTGCAATCCCACTCCTGGGCAAATATCTGGAGAAAATTCTAATTCAAAAAGATACATGCACCCCAATGTTCACTGCAGCACTACTCATAATAGCCAAGACATGGAAGTAAACTGCATGTCCATCAACAGAAGAATGGATAAAGAAGATGTAGTATATATACAATGAAGTATTACTCAGCCATAATAAAGAATGAAATAATGCCATTTGCAGCAATGTGGGTGGACCTAGAGATTATCATATTAAGTGAAGTAAGTCAGACAGAGAAAGACAAATATCATATGATATCACTTATAGGTGGAATCTTAAAAAAATGATATAAATGAACTTATTTACAAAACAGAAATAGACTCAAAGACATAGGAAACAAACTTATGGCTACCAAGGGGGATAGCAGAGGGTGGGGGGGAAGGGAGATAAATTAGAAGTTTGGGATTAACATATACACTCTACTATATAGTAAATAGGTAAACAAGGACCTTCTGCATAGTACACAAAACTATACTCAATATCTTGTAATAACCTATAAAGGAAAAGAATCTGAAATATATATGTGTGTGTGTGTGTGTGTGTGTATGAATCACTCTGCCATACACTCAAAACTAACACAACATTGTAAATTAACTATACTTCAACTAAAAAACAAAAAAAAACAGGGCTGGAGGGGGAAAAAAGCCTCTCACAGCCAGCTCAGTCTTTGCATTACTACTGCCAACCTCTCTTTCTACTGAAAACTCAGGGGAAAAAAATATAGTTTTAACACTAAAAAAGTGCCAGGAAATTTTTATAAGTTCAGTTATCAACCCCCCCTGGAAAGAGGTAAATTCTGTCAAGTTTCTTCTGGGCAATTTTAATATTTTACATGTTGAAACCAAAGTCCTTGAGCACAGCTGTTATCCTCCACTGTTTCTCTAAACACCTCTCCAGTGCACATGGAGGACAACCCTTTAACCCTCACCCCCTCCCGGCCATCCTTTGTCCACTTCTGCCTACTTGATATATACCAGTCTCCTCTGGCTGCCATCCAACCGTAGGGCTTCAGAGCTTAACATGAAATTCCCCCACGTTATCTAGCCCCACTCCCTCCACCAGACTCCGTGCATCAAGTCCTTTAATCACTTACTCTAATTCCCCTTATCTACACCTGCCCCACACTAATCCAGTATCTCTGTGGAACAATTAGGCTTCCAAATAGAGGCGACTTCTTCCACTGCCCATTCTTCCCACAGCCAATGGACTGATAGAGTCATAAAATAGGGCAGAGATCAGAGTCCATCCAGAACACTGGTTTTCAGAGTATCTTTTTTTAAACCTGAACTTTTCATCTAAAATTTTCGGGGAAGCCAAATATGCAAAGCAGATAAAGGTAGAGCCACTCGAAATGGGAGTGAGTTTGGAGGGAACCCAGAGATCTGCCTAATCTTGCTCCCCACGCCTCAGCAGTTTTAAAGGACCCCTCAGAAAACCAAGGCTCAAAGTCTCCACGTGTGCCCTCCCTTCTTCCTTCTGCCAGAAGGCTACCTCCCCCAGGTGTTTGCATGGATCATCCCCTCACTGCACTCAAGTTCCTAAACAAATGCCACTTGTCGTGAGGGGCCTTTACTGGTCACTTATCTAAAGTACCCCCTCCAAGGCTTCTTTCAGGCTGCCTTAGTCTTGTGTTAGTCCAGGTCCTCTAGGAAAAAGATGCCAAGATGGGATAAGAAATGCACAATTTTATCAGGGAAAACATGAGAAAGTAAAAGGAGGCACAGTAAGTCCCCTATACACGAAAGAGTTTCATTCCGAGAGCGTGTTCGTAAGTCCAATTTGTTCGTAAGTCCAACAAAGTTAGCCTAGGTACCCAACTAACACAATCGGCTATATGGTACTGTACTGTAATAGGTTTATAATACTTTTCCCACAAATAATACATAAAAAACAAACACAAAGAAAACATTTTTAATCTTATAGTACCTTGAAAAGTACAGTAGTCCAGTACAACAGCTGGCATACAGGGGCTGGCATCAAGTGAACAGGCAAGAAGAGTTACTGACTGGAGGAGGGAGAGGAGGTGGGAGATGGTAGAGCTGAAGGATCCTCAGCAATTGGAGACAGAGGGCAAGATGCAATCTCACTCACGCCTGACATTGATGGAACACATGATCGCATCTTTGAAAGTTCGCAGCTTGAAGGTTAATATGTAGGGGACTTACTGTAACTGGAATGGGCTGGAAGAGCTGCAGTGAAGGTCTGCTCCTGAGTGAAGGAGAGAGGGAAGGAAGGGAGGGAGGAAGGAAGGAAGGAAGGAAGGAAGGAAGGAAGGAAGGAAGGAAGGATCCACAAGACCTTCAGAGAGTACTCCAGCTAAAGCTCCCTGCATCCATCTTAACGTCCCTGCCATGCTCGGTTATTGGCAGAGAGCAGACCCTGTGAAGCAGGGTCCTAGGCAGCACAGCAATGGATTTCAGAACGTGGCTGCTGGAGCTCTCAGTCACTCACACATCCTGCAGAAGGAGATCTGAGAGGCCCAGTCTCATGGCCACTGCAACTTTTCTTCATAGCACTTTCACTTTCTGACACTGTATTTAATGTTTATTTGGCTATTGTTGTAATCTCTGTGACACCAGGGACATGCTCGGCTTGTTCACCACTGTATCCTCAGCTCCTAGAAAAATTCCTGGTAGAAAGTGCTCAACAAATATGTGTTGAATGGATGGATGTGTGGGTGGGTCAATAGATGGATGGATGGACAGATGACCTGGGCTGCAAAGGAGCTATAACATGAAGGGAATAGTATAAAGATCTCAAAGTCCTGTTGTTAATGAAAGAGGAAAAAAAAGTATCTTTCCACCCTGAGTTACATGGGGTATGGGAGAAAAAACAGACTGAAATCGAGGGGGCTTCAAGAATATTGTTTCCTTGGAGAAGAGACACAATTCAGGGAAAAGTGAGGGGAACTCAGCCAAGAGTTTGAGGATATAGGGGAGTTTGTTGGCCACGGGTTGTAATTCATCAAAGCTGAAGACTTAAATTTTCTGAAACCAAATGGTAAAAAAACTGGTGACCATGAAAAAAAATGGAAATATAATCTAACCTCCTCTCCTCAGAAAATACACACACCCACACATACTCAGACACGGCTTCTCGTGTGTCGGGGTCATTAATGATCTAGGAATAATGTCATCACCATAGCAGCCTCCACGCTCACCCCCACTCAAACTCTCCACCTTAACAACACTGTTATATAAGGCACTTTCCTGGCTGCAGAAGTTGCAGACTCTGAGACTGGATTACATGAAGATCTGACTCCACTATCTAAAATTCAGAGCCAAGAAGATCTGAAGCAATTAGGACTTAAGTTAGCATGGATGTGGAAATGAGAAAAGGGAAATGGCTTCTCTGTGAGTCAACGCTGAAATCTAAAGTGACATTTCTCCCTTACAAGTAAGAACAAAACAGCCCAAAGAATGTCTGCTCTCAGTTTACAGGAGTTTCCAAAATACACGGGCTCCCTCTGATACGATGAGTTCAAATGATTTGTATAACAAACCATAAAATTAAATGTATGTACTTAGAGAACTGGGGCTGCCAAATGGATTCTCCAAAGTAACTGTGCCTCTTTGATTTGCGGCGCCATTTTTAGCCAAAGCTAGTGTAATGCTCTAAACATTTTAATAAAAATGGAATCTCACAAGCCTCCAAGTAGCTAAGGGCAACCTCCAACTTTTAGTGACAGAGTTTAGGCAGTAGCTAAGGATCAAGAGAAGTCCAAGGTGTTTGATGGATTTGATTATGAAGGCAGCTTTCACTTCTGTCTCACTGAGCCCTGGGGACAGGGTCAGAAAAGGGGCCTTAGGGACAGCAGCAGGACATGAGAGAGGCCCAGCATGGAGGAGGGGGATGTAAGCACCCAGCACCTCTTCCCTTCTCCAACCAATGCAACTTTCATCTGATATACGTGTTAGGCTTTGCAGTAAGCTTTCATAAGGTCTGAATAAACAATTTGAATAGTACTAGTCAATTCCACTGAGATGACCTTATACTTGTACCAGATCCTTCATTCCCTTAAATCCCCAGGGGATTACCCATATATGATTCACTGACATTTCCACTCCCCAACACTCAGGGGCTATCTCCTAAATGGGACAGACATTGTCTGGCACACACTGTTTACTGCAGTTCCTAGTGGGAAAATTATGGAAAAATAAATACTTTGATGAACATCACACATCGATGGACCTAGAGATTATCACACTAAGCGAAGTAAGTCAGAAAGAGAAAGACAAATACTGTATAATATCACCTATATTTGGAATCTAACATATGACACAAATGAACATATCTACGAAACAGTAACAGACTCACAGACATAGAGAACAGACTTGTAGTTGCCAAGGTCGGTACGGGGGTGGGGGGAACTGGGGGAGGGAAGGATTGGGAGTTTGGGATTAGCAGATGCAAACTATTATACATAGGATATATAAACAACAAGGTCCTACAGTATAGCATAGGGAGCTATATTCAATATCCTGTGCTAAATCATAATGGAAAAGAATATGAAAAAGAATATGTATAACTGAGTCACCCAACACTGTAAATCAGCTATACTTCGATTAAAAATTTTTTTTAATTTACTGAGTTCCTACTCTGTGTTAGACATCAGTGATAAAAATATGAGTGTGAAATCATCCTTCTCCACAAATAACTTACAGAATAATAGAAAAGAAAAGCACAAAGGCAATGTGAACATAATATATTGACTCATTTAGAATGTTTTCACCTACAAGTGACAGAATAGCCCCTAAAATGTGACTTAGGCAACAGGTTGTTATTACTATATCTCACATACCAAAAAGTCTGAAAGATAAGTTCCCAAGTTGTTTCAGCAGCTCAAGGATTCCAGGGATCTGCTTCACCCTCTCCGTGACTCTCTTGGCTTTATCCTCATAGTCGCAAGATGGCTGCTGCAGCTCCAAACATCATTCCTCATAGAACTATATTAAATGGAAGAAATGAAAAGGAAGGGCGTTCTCTGCATCGCTTCTTTGTTGCCATGGAGGTAAATTTTTCCCAAGAGTCCATTAGCTGATTTCCCATCCAACCCCTCTGAGCAGGATTGGATCACATCCCAGACCTTAGCTGCAAGGCAGGCTGGGAACGAGTATCAGGTTTTTTCAGCCTTTGCTGAGAGAGGCAAATTCTGCCAGCAAGTAAACGGGAGAAGCAATGGTTGTGAGTAAGCAATCAACAAGGTCTGGCATACATATCGGATGCAGTGACAGAGAAGAATATGGCCGGCTGTAAAAGCATGGAGGAAGGACAAATGTCTTGTCACGAGGAGGATCCCTGGAGCTGATAACACATGAGATGAATATTGAAGAACAAGTTGGATTTAGCAAGATGAAGATGATGATAGAAGGAGGGGGTGGAATGAGGATCCAGGTAAAGGAACAGCATAAGCAAAAGCATGGGTCAGTGAAAAAAATGTTAGCACCAGTTTAGTATTACCAGAGCATCTAATGGCGGGAAATTGTCAATGGCTTGACTGTGGAATTGTCAGCGGCTTGACTGCAACCACCTCCTGGACTGTGTGCAGGAGCTTGAACTTGCAACCTAGGCCAGACTTTGCAAACTTAGAGCCCAGAGGCCAAACCCAACCTTCAGACGTGTCGTGTTTGACAGGCACACAGTGTTTGCATTCTGAATACACTGATAAATGCCCTGGCTGGAGGCAGGGCACTTATCTCCAGATGAACCTCTATCTACTGTATTCCACCTGGCCTGCTTCCCTTATTTACATCATCTGCCTGTTCCCTCAAGACTTTTGAGTTTGCCTCCCCTGAGTAGGCTCTGGGGAGCCATTAAAAGATATTAAACAGGGGAATAGCACTGCCAGTTGTACATCTTGTATTAATCCCTCTGGCAGCAGAGTGGAGAAGTTGTAGAAGTGAGGACCACACTGGAAATAGGAAGATGGTGGAAGGTATATTTTTCAAAACTCTTGGTTGCAAGTGTCAGAAACACAACTCAAACCTGCTTTAAAAATGGATATATTCGTTCATATAACTTTAGAATCCAGGATTAATTTAAGCTTCATATATGGCTAGATCCAGGAGCAACATGACGACAACATGTTTCTCCATGCTGCTTTCCCATGTTTTGACTTTATTCTCAGGCTAGCTCTCTGCTCCTAGAGAAAATAGTCATTGGTAGCTCCAGACTGACGTGATTTTTAAAGCCAACTGTCTCCAAGAAAGGAGAATTTGGCTTCCTGATAATTCTAACAAAACTCCCAGGGAAGACTTCGATTGGCCTGGCTGGATCATGTGACCCTTTGTGAGCTAAAACACAGGGCCTAGGTAAGGAAGCAAGCAAGACAAACAGTGGCCAGAAGACAGAGCCGCATAGGACCCCACCTACCATGCAAACAAAGGAAGAGAAACCTTGCAAACAAAGAGTAGTCAGAGAATTAGGAGTAGAAGCAGAATCAAATGATGTCACAACTATCATTTTCACCCTGAATGGGCAGCTCTTTCAAATGCAACTAAAGTATTATGTATTTCATTAATATAAAGAACTGCAATGTCTTCACTAGGTTGGTAAAATGTTGGACATTGATGATAATACTTTGGTGGGGTTGTGGGGACTGGGGGCGGGGGGATAGGAGTGGTCAGCAACAGGTTTGAGGAAGTGCATAGAAAAAGAGGAGGAAACAAAACTATAAGTGACCGAAGGAATTTGGCTAAAAGGAGAAGTAGAAATAGAGAGGTTATAGACAAAGATACAGGATCAAGGTAAGATATTTTAGGCCATAAAGGACTTGAGCTAGCAGGTGGGATGGAAATCTGAAGGTAAAGAAAGAAAAGGGAGTTATTTTTTAAAAAGAAAGATTGAATTAAATAACATAATTATTAGGAGTATGAAGTCAGGATATATGGCAGCTGAAAACTCCTGAGGAGGGTCTAAATCCTCCTATTTTTGATGTTCTTCACCTTCATGATGACTGAAGAAATAGACGTCCTGCCAGCATCTGCTGGCATTCATTCATTCATTCATTTGTTCATTCAACAAGTGTTTATGGACATTGGCCAGGAACCAATCCAGCTGATCCAGCCAGTGAACAAAACTGACACAACCCCTGCTCTCGTGGGTATTAAATGCCTCTGATACGTGAGTCCTGGCTCTACCACCTTCCTGGGGATCTGAGCTACGCATTCGACTTCCAGCTCTTTCTGGGCCCACAGGCTGCTGTACCTAGACACTGGGCACCATCTCTGACAGCTGCAAGTTCGGTTCCCTGAATTACTCTAAACTTCACAGCTTGCAAGCTGCTTCCCCATTACCTGAGCAAAGAGAGAATACAATCATTTCTATCTCATCCCCTCACCATCTTTTTCTCTTCCTTATAGAACCTAGAGGGGGTCAGAGAAAAACAAAATTTCCCCTACCCTAAGCTGCCGGTAGAATTCCCAACATAAGATAAACTTCTCTAGATGATTCGTTTAAGAAACACTCCATACTTCTCCTGTGCCCTTGAAAAAAACAATTAAGAGGAGCTATTATTCTGGGATAATAATAGATGGAGACCAGAGAGGGACATTCAACATGGCAGAAGCACAGAGCAGAAACACTTGAGTATATGGACTCTGGAATAAGACCACCAGGGTTCCCACTTATCAGCTTTGATACCTTGAGCAGGTTACCCTGCCTGAGAAGCAGTTCCATAATAATAATGATGATAATAATGATAATAAAAATGATAATTATCATATAATAATGATAATAATTAATAACAATAAGCTGTGTACATGAGATATGGTCATTCACTAAAGTAACTTAAAGTGACCATGTGGGCTGAGAGCTGGGGTCAGGTGCATCCCACAAGAAAGTTGGGCATTGCAGCCAAAGTGAAAAGAGAATAAAGTCTGTAGGAGAAAACATACAACGTTCACTTGATGACCCTGTGAAATATTGTTTACCTAATAGTTCACCCTCCTTCAGGCCCACTTGGCCTGGACATGGTGAGGCAAGAAGGATAAAATTTCTCTGTCCACTTCAGAAACTGAGGTTGGTACAATTCGTTCTTAATTCTTCATGTCTAGGGCCAATGGGCTTATGTCATATGTTTAAAGAAAATCTATCTTCCTCTTAAAAACATAAACTCAGTGCAACCATGAGGTCAAAGTTTCAGCTAAAGATTGGGTTCCTGAAAAATGTCGAGCCAAGTGTCTTAGCGTTTATGACAGGACAGCTGTTGCCTCTTTTTCCAAGAAGGAATTAAAGGATCTTATTACCCTAAATGAGAATGACTAAAGCATGATTATTTTCCTTTTAATCTTTTTCTCCCCAGTGGAAATTTACATAAGATGGAGCTGTAATCCATTCCTTTCATGCCGGCAGCCTGTCAGAAAATCTCCCCTCTTGTGGTCTCCATGGCAGCAGCCCTCAATCTGAGCCCAGGCAGGATTTGCCTCAGGGAGTGGATTTGACTTTTATGTGGTGAAAGCAATCATTGTAGACAAGGGCACTAGATGCCTCCAACTTGAGATTATGTCTGGTTTGGAATTCCATGTGTGTTTGGCTCTCTGTATTGGTTAAATTCACCCAATGGATTCACATCTGCTTCTTGCTTTATGTTGTGATGAAACGCCCCGAGAGGTCTCCCAGCATTTTGAATGCTGGCTTTCACTCTCTACTGATGATGGTGCATTTTCCAGTTTTCTAAGAAGGGGGAGATGCTACAGATCACTTTCGGATCATTGGGGACTTGCCTTCAAGTTGTTCTCTCAGCAGTAGACCACTCTTTCTCAGCTCATCCTTTTGTGATGTCCTGAAAAACACTGACCTGTGGCCACTGAATAGAGTTAAGCCCATGGTGGGTGAGCTATTGTAAAGCTGAGTGAGCACAGCCAAACAGGAATTAGACCCGTGATCTGCCCTCATGAGCCATAACCAATGGAGTGGCCCTGTTCAGCACTCTCAAGTAGAAGTCAGGCTTTTCTAAATGGGAATTTAAAACCTCCACTTGTTTTGTCCTGTGAAAGACCCTGTTTAGAGAATGAAAAGACAAGCTGCAGACTAGGAGAAAATATTTGCAAGTCACATATCTGACAAATGCCTTGTATCAAAACTACATAAAGGCCTCTCAAAACCCAACAGGAAAAAAGCAAACAAACAATCCAGTTAGAAAATGGTCAAAAGACACGAACAGATATTTCACCAAAGTGGCAAATAAGCAAAAGAAAAGTTATTGAATATCAGTAGCCATGAGGAAAATGCACATTAAAAACAATGATATATCCCTACATCTAAAGGTAATGGATTCCATGTGTTCGCCATCATCGTTTGTGAAAGCACTCACACTTAACATTTGTAACTCTTTTAGCCTTTTGAGAATTCATGGGCGCCCCTCTTATTTAGGACTATTGGAATTTGATGAACAAGTTTACGTATAGGCATCTTTTTCTATGCCCTGCATGAATTCATAGCATTTGCTCATTTCTTTAAACCTGGAGTTCATCTCCTCTGAGCTCTTTGCGCAAATGTAGGTCTCTCTTAATAATTTAGTTTGCCTCTTCCAATGTGTTCTCTACATGTCGTTTCTTGAGTAGTGGAATGACAAAAATTACACACATTCCTGCAAGTGCTGACCCACCTAGGTTCTGTACAAGATAGACAGAAACAAACTTTTAGAATTTAGGACCAATAAAAGGCTCTTTCATCTGCTAACAAGTTTTTGAGGTGTACATTTTTCTTCTAGACTTCTTTCTTGCCTTGTACTTTTTTACCAGTTGAAATCTGCATAAAATGAACATCAAGGGCAGCCTCTATCAAAGGAACTAAGAAGCTGTGCCCAAGAACATCAGACAATGGGGAGAAATGTTTCCCAGCTGCCATAGCAGGCTGAGACAGTGAACGTAGAAAGGTGAAGGTGGCAGACACTTACATAATGACATCAACATATTTTATCTGCCGGCTGTTGGCTGTCTCCATTTCTTCTTTCACAATCTCCTCAAAATGTGAGGCCCAGGGTGACTCCTGGGTATGTCAACCCCAGGGACAGCTCTGAAAGTAACTACAACTTCAGTTTCCTTTCTAATGCTCCTCTGAATAATGAGCAGTTTTCTTGTCCTGCTAAGAAGCACACCGTGCAAATTTTTTTTAGCAAACCATCTACAGTGACTATTATATCCCTTTTCTGATTGGCATCATTTTATGGTTGGATTTGTTTGGTTTTGTCCCCTTTGAATGTGTCTTTATACAATTGCCTATCAAGTACTTTCTCTCTTTTGCTTATTTATTGAGTTCACTCACTCATTTGACGTCATTTCTCATTTGTTTATTATGGGCAAGTCCCAGGGTTATGCCCTGGGGACACACCGCAAGCATTAACTATGACAGTGCCTGCAATCAAAAAGAAACAGCTTGGGGGCTTCCCTGGTGGCGCAGTGGTTGAGAGTCCGCCTGCCGATGCAGGGGACGCGGGTTCGTGCCCCGATCCGGGAAGATCCCACATGCCGCGGGGCGGCTGGGCGGCTGGGCCCGTGAGCTATGGCCGCTGAGCCTGCACGTCCGGAGCCTGTGCTCGGCAACAGGAGAGGCCACTGCAGTGAGAGGCCCACGTACCGCAAAAAAAAAAAAAAAAAAGAAAGAAAGAAACAGCTTGCATTCTTTAAGCAGGGCACATGACCCAGCCCAAGCCAATCAGGACATCCCATCTCCAGGCTACAGTGATTGGTTCAAAGAGGGCACACGTTCAAAGACTGTCCAATCAGAGCCCACAAAGGCCCTGGTGTGAAAGCTCCCCGAACACCAGCAGCTCTTCCGTCCCTTCCTCTCTGTACTCCCAGCATATAGAATAGTGTCTGGTGCATAGTGAGCCCTCAATAAATATGTTTTGAATTATTTCATTCGATGGCTTTGGTTTGAGCTATTGAGAAACGGACTACGTCTTTCCTCCTGTACCAGAAACCTAGAGGATTCAACGGCTGGAGCTGCCAACTTACCGTGACACGTGGAGAGCCTGAGACTGAATCAGGAGGACGCTAGCAGCACCGGAAGGAGAGACACTGATTACATCTTGCGATCCCTGAATGTAGCCTGGCCTGAAGCCAGAGCTGCTCTTGGGCTTCCTAGTTACATGAGCCATTAAGTTTTGGTTTTGCTTAGTCCTTGTTGGGTTGGGTTTATGTCACTGTTTACTGACCAAGTCCTAACCGAAAAACTTAAAAAAGGATCATGCCCCACCCTTATATCAGAGCATTTCAGCCCCTTGGAAAGGGAAATATGGAGCACAGGCACAGGGGACCTGCGGTTAAGGGGGCTGCTTTCCGTGATGATGTGCTCCTGACTGGAAGGAACAGGAATCTCTGACAGTGGGGTCTCCACGAGCCCCACCTCCCCACTGTTGAGCTGTGACGAGGTCCTGTGGGCCAGTAGAAAGGACTGTTAATGTAAGGTCAAAAGGTAGGATCCTGGACTTAGCTTTTCTGTTTAACAGTTCTGTGGCCTGGAATAAGTCAATTAACCTCTCTGGACCTTAGTTTCATCCAATTCGAAATTAATAACTTGGTCTAAGTGATCCAGTTCTAAAATGTGACTGCCTGTGTTTCTATTG
Organism: Neophocaena asiaeorientalis asiaeorientalis; assembly: GCF_003031525.2. Taxonomy (NCBI): domain Eukaryota; kingdom Metazoa; phylum Chordata; class Mammalia; order Artiodactyla; family Phocoenidae; genus Neophocaena; species Neophocaena asiaeorientalis. The sequence goes on from NW_020172779.1 coordinate 7,454,148, forward strand.
ACATGGAAGCCATGGCTGCTGCGGCGGCTGTTATAGTTGCCCCTCCTGATGACAGTGGGGGAGGGATGATGAGAGCAGTGGAGATGGTGATAATGCTTATGATAATGGAGGTGGCCCGGGGATGTTGGTGAAGTTGCTAGTGGTAATAATGGTGGCAGGGGTTTGGAGTCACTGCCGTGGTGGTCATAGCACATTAAAATTGTCCCTTTTCCTATCTCCTCCAACCATCATCACCACCATCAACTGACCTTACAACTGCTTCCAGAATAAGAAGTCTTGGAACTTGAAGAAGCCTCAAGCTGGAAGGCAGGCAGTGTTGTCTTTACTCACAGATGAAACCACTGAAGCTCAACGTCTCTGAGTAATTTTCCCAAATCCATCTGAGATAGGCTGGGACCTGAGAGCCTTTGCTGGGACCTGGGACCCTTTGCTGCAGTGCTGCAGTGCTTGCACATGGACACACCTCTCCTTGAGCACCAAAATACAAAGAAACTATATGGACTAAAAATAACTGTGTGCATGCTGGGGCAAATTCTAGACCCAAAAGATTCAAAGAGACCAGAAATACCCAACGGCCACTTTTGAAGAGCCTGGAGCAAAAACAGGGAGTCGGGAGCAAAAGCAGGGTACTGCGCATGCCCCCTGCATAAAAAACCACCAGAGGGGCGGGCAAATGACCTAAGCCACCCCTCTGGCCTGACCCCTGGACACACCCGTACCCTCGCCCCATATAAGGAACAAGCTTGCCCCCGCTCAGGGAGCAAACAAGCAAGGGAGGGAACCTATGGTTTGTTCTCGCTCCGCACTGTGGCAGCAGTGTCCCCAGTAAAGCATTGCCTGAATTTCTTGTCTGGCCTCTTGTCAATTTCTATTGACTGGGGAAGTCCAAGAACCCTGATCGGTAACACATCCAGCGGTGAGAGTAGGGGAGTGCGAGGCTGTCACCAGTGGACGACTCTGCTCACGTCATCCCCAGCTTTTGCCCCAGTTGCCTACACTGTAGACCCTACAGCCATGATTCTCATTCCTGGGCATGCATTAAAACAGAGCTTTCCTTACCAAAGCCTCAGCCCCATTCCTGACCACTCAAATCAATCTCTGGGGAGAGGGTCTGTTATGGGCTGAATTGTGTTCCCCCTGCAATGTTCATATGTTGAAGTCCTAACCCCCAGTACCTCAGCATGTGACTGTATTTGGAAATAGGGTCTTTAAAGAGGGAATTAAATTAAAATAAGTTGTTTAGGATAGACCTTAATCCAGTTTGACTGTTATCTTTTAAGAAGAGGAAATTTGGACACAGTTACAGAGGGAAGACAGCATGAAGGCACAGAGAGAAGATGGTCATCTACAAACCAAGGAGAAAGGCTACAGTAGGAATCAGCCCTGATGACAACTTGATCTTGAACTTCTAGGCTTCAGAATTGTGGGAAATAAGTTTGTATTGTTTAAGTCACCTAGTCTATGGTACTTTGTTATGGCCGCCCTAGAAAACCAATACAAAGTCTGTGCATTAGTAGTTCTTAACTCTCGCCAACTATTTTAATGCTCAATCAGTTTCAAGAATGATTTCCCTGTAAGGTGAACTTACATTCCCCAGCTCTCATCCAACACTCTGGCCACACTCTGCCTGTACAACCACAGATCCCACTTCCCCATAAAAGTCCCCAGCTAGAGTCAGAAGCATCATGTCACCATCTCTTAAGAATGCCATGCGAAAACCTACCTAAGGAGACAAAAGACCTATATACAGAAAACTATAAGACACTGATGAAAGAAATTGAAGATGATAAAAACAGATGGAGAGGTATACCATGTTCTTGGATTGGAGGAATCAACATTGCGAAAATGACTATACTACCCAAAGCAATCTACAGATTCCATGCAATCCCTATCAAACTACCAATGGCATTTTTCACAGAACTAGAACAAAAAATTTCACAATTTGTATGGAAACACAAAAGACCCCGAATAGCCAAAACAATCTTGAGAAAGAAAAACAGAGCTGGAGGAATCAGGCTCCCAGAATTCAGACTATACTAAAAAGCTACAGTAATCAGGACAGTATGGTACTGGCACAAAAACAGAAATATAGATCAATGGAACAGGATAGAAAGCCCAGAGATAAACCCACACACATATGGTCAACTTATCTTTGATAAAGGAGGCAAGAATATACAATGGAGAAAGACAGCCTCTTATTAAGTGGTGCTGGGAAAACTGGGAAAAAACTGGGAAAACTGTAAAAAGAATGAAATTAGAACGCTCCCTAACACCATACACAAAAATAAACTCACAATGGATTAAAGACCTAAATGTAAGGCCAGGCACTATCAAACTCTTAGAGGAAAACATAGGCAGAACACTCTTTGACATAAAACACAGCAAGATTCTTTTTGACCCACCTCCCAGAGAAATGGAAATAAAAACAAAGATAAACAAATGGGACCTAATGAAACAAAAGCTTTTGCACAGCAAAGGAAACCATAAACAAGATGAAAAGACAACCCTCAGAATGGGAGAAAATATTTGCAAATGAAGCAACTGACAAAGGATTTATCTCCAAAATTTACAAGCAGCTCATGCAGCTCAATGTCAAGAAAACAAACAACTTAATCCAAAAATGGGCAGAAGGTCTAAATAGATGTTTCTCCGAAGAAGATATACAGATTGCCAACAAACACATGAAAGGATGCTCAACATCACTAATCATTAGAGAAATGCAAATCAAAACTACAATGAGGTCTAACCTCACACTGGTCAGAATGGCCATCATCAAAAAATCTAGAAACAATAAATGCTGGAGAGGGTGTGGAGAAAAGGGAACCCTCTTGCACTGTTGGTGGCACTATGGAGAACAAAATCTAGAAACAATAAATGCTGGAGAGGGTGTGGAGAAAAGGGAACCCTCTTGCACTGTTGGTGGCACTATGGAGAACAGTATGGAGGTTCCTTAAAAAACTACAAAGAGAACTACCATATGACCTAGCAATCCCACTACTGGGCATATACCCTAAGAAAATCTAGAAACAATAAATGCTGGAGAGGGTGTGGAGAAAAGGGAACCCTCTTGCACTGTTGGTGGCACTATGGAGAACAGTATGGAGGTTCCTTAAAAAACTAAAAATAGAACTACCATATGACCCAGCAGTCCCACTACTGGGCATATACCCTAAGAAAACCATAATTCAAAAAGAGTCATGGACCACAATGTTCATTGCAGTTCTATTTACAATAGCCAGGACATGGAAGCAACCTAAGTGTCCATCGACAGATGAATGGATAAAGAAGATGTGGCACATATATACAATGGAATATTACTCAGCCATAAAAAGAAATGAAATTGAGTTATTTGTAGTGAGGTAGATGGACCTAGAGTCTGTCACACAGAGTGAAGTCAGAAAGAGAAAAAAAATACCGTATGCTAACACATATATATGGAATCAAAAAAAAAAAACAGGTTCTGAAGAACCTAGGGACAGGATAGGAATAAAGATGCAGATGTAGAGAATGGACTTGAGGACATGGGGAGGGGGAAGGGTAAGCTGGGACGAAGTGAGAGAGTGGCATGGACATATATACACTACCAAATGTAAAATAGATAGCTAGTGGGAAGTA
>NW_020172779.1:7459434-7468066 GCF_003031525.2 Neophocaena asiaeorientalis asiaeorientalis
AGAACTACCATATGACCCAGCAGTCCCACTACTGGGCATATACCCTAAGAAAACCATAATTCAAAAAGAGTCATGGACCACAATGTTCATTGCAGTTCTATTTACAATAGCCAGGACATGGAAGCAACCTAAGTGTCCATCGACAGATGAATGGATAAAGAAGATGTGGCACATATATACAATGGAATATTACTCAGCCATAAAAAGAAATGAAATTGAGTTATTTGTAGTGAGGTAGATGGACCTAGAGTCTGTCACACAGAGTGAAGTCAGAAAGAGAAAAAAAATACCGTATGCTAACACATATATATGGAATCAAAAAAAAAAAACAGGTTCTGAAGAACCTAGGGACAGGATAGGAATAAAGATGCAGATGTAGAGAATGGACTTGAGGACATGGGGAGGGGGAAGGGTAAGCTGGGACGAAGTGAGAGAGGGGCATGGACATATACACACTACCAAATGTAAAATAGATAGCTAGTGGGAAGTAGCTGCATAGCACAGGGAGATCAGCTCGGTGCTTTTTGACCACCTAGAGGGGTGGGATAGGGAGGGTGGGAGGGAGAAGCAAGAAGGAAGAGATATGGGGACATATGTATGTGTATAGCTGATTCACTTTGTTATAAAGCAGAAAGTAACACACCAATGTAAAGCAATTATACTCCAATAAAGATGTTGAAAAAACAGAATGCCGTGCTAGTTCTTGCCACCACCCATTTACTCCTGCTGGCTATTTTCCAACCCCAAAGTCTTCAACTTCCCTTCCACCAAGCCACACACCATTCAAAACTTTATCAAGCATTTACTAGATAAGGTATTATGATGCCAAACCAAGTACTATATTTTTAAAGAAGTGACTGTCAGGGACCTTTGCTCCTAAGTAAGGCGGGGAGGAGTAGAGAGGGTGTTTCAACTTCCCATCCAAGCTCTCGAGTTACACCAACTAAGAACCTGTCTAAACAACCTATTAAAAACTTGACTCAGTTTTTCAAAGAGCTAGAGCAGGAATTTCCACTGTTGGCATTAAGAAGGGACACGGCTTTTTCTTTAGTCCCCTATCTAGGGGATCATCCTGGCAATTTTTGAGCTGTGTTCTCAGTTCCTATGAGAACTTTGTCCTCTTTATCCCGGATTGCCTTGGTAGTTTACCAACTAATGCTAGTGAGAAGGTATGTCCCTTAAGAGTTAGGAGAAGCTCTGCACTTGGAAAAGCCTGGTTCAAATCCCAGCTTCTCTACTTCCTTGCTGTCCAAAAGAGTATCCTAAACTTGAGAATATGCAGGAGACATTACTGGATATTCTTTCAGCGCAGTGCTGGACTTGACTTTCTACTGACTGGGCAATTTTTCTCTCTGTAGGGCCAGAGGTTAACTTGTAAATTTTGATCCAGTAAAGATGCAAATAATTTAACTCTGGTAGAAGAGTTAGTTCCAAGGGTTATAGTTTATGGCTCTGTTGGACATTAACCAGCTTTCTATCTAATCCAGTAACTTTCTGTATTAATTTCCTACTGCTGCTGTAACAATGATCACATCTTAGGGCTTAAGACAACATAAGTTTATCTTATAGTTCTAGAAGTCAGAAGTCCAAAATCAGTCTCACTGGGCTAAACTTGGGTGTCAGCAGGTCTGGGTCCTTCTGGAGGCTCTAGAAGAGAATCTGTTTCCTTTATTTTTCCAGCTTCCAGGGTCGCCTACATTCTGTAGCTTGTGGCCCCTTCTTCCATATTCAGAGCACATCACTCCAACCTCTGCATCCCTCTGCATCATTCTCACTCTAGCATTTCTGCCTCCCTCTCATAAAAATGCTTGTGATTACATGGGACCTACCCGGATAACCCAGAATAATCTCTCCCTCTAAAATTTCTTCATCACACCTGCAAAGTCTTACTCACATGTAAGGTCACATATTCACAAGTTCCAGGGATCCAGACATGGATATCTCTGGGGAGACTTATTCAGCCTACCACACTTTCCTTATATTTATTTGTTAAATCACAAGCATATACGTAAATTCTCTAATGCTCTTTGAATAAGTTTTAACATCTTACTTGTTCTCTCACTAATTAGTGAGTTAAATAAAATCTTTGACATAGGATCATTTAATATTTGCCGGAGAGTCATGATTTACAGTTTTGAAAAGTACACTCAGCATAGCTCTGTGACCCCAAGCAAGTTCCTCAACCTCTCCAAGTCTCAGTTTACATGTCTACCAATGAGGATGAAAATAATACTTAACTTTTGGGGGCTGTTCTTGTAGGGAACAAATGAGACGATATATGTAAAGAAATCGGCCCAATGCCTTGTGCATCTTAAGTCCTCAGTAAATGGTAGATGAGGAGAAGGATGCTTATGGGAACCAGGATAGGAGCTCTACCTTCAGTATCTCTACAGCCCTAAAACCAAAGTGCTGTGCTCAGTGCTCTCTAATTCCCTTCGCAGCTCTCCCTAGCTTTATGACTGGAGCCATCAAATGTCAGATACCTTTATTCAATTTGCAAAACAGCCTCCCCCAAGGTTACACACACCCCGGGCAGCACAACCCCAGCCAGAGCACCCAGCCTGGCAAAGAGATGCTAGCTAGTTTCCAGTCTCTTCTTGCCCCCCTCCCCAAGATGGGCCTCTTCGTGTCATGTGCAAACTATACAGAAGTCCCCGGCTATGATTTCAAAACTAACTGATGATGGCAATTATCGTAGAAAACACTCCACATTGTTTTCTAGACAGAAGCAGAGTGATGTAATGATAACCTGAGCAGAAAGGCAGGACTTGTCTTTGTATTGATTTCATGCCAAAACATGGCAAATTGCATTAGACAATTGCTAGGAAACTTATTAGCGTCAATAATAATATTCTTAACACACACACACACATAAATTCTTCCCAGAACAATGGACGGTCATCATATAACAGCTTAACCAGCCAATATTTCCTCCCCTGGCATATATAGTGATGGATGAAGCTCTCCATCCAAACGTTGTAACCTGCAGCTACAGAGGCGCTAACCACAGAACTGCTTGAACTCAGGGTCATGTTTATACTGTAAATATGTAAATGTGCCATGTAAATATTTATGCTCACTCTATTTTATTAAAAAAGAAAGAAGAACAAGGCTTAAGATGATTCAAGCAGGCTTCTACCCAAACTGTGGTCTGGATCTGCAGCATCTATGTGACCTGGGAACTTGGCAGAAATGCAGAGTCTCAGGCCCCACCCCAGACCTGCTGAATCAGAAGCCATATTTTAAGAAGATCCCTAGGAAATTCAAATGCACATTAAAGTTTGAGAAGCTCGGCCCTAAAAACTTATGAGTGAGAGCAGTGGGTGGTAACAGCATTCTGAATAAATGTCCCACCATCTCTACAAACCAGTAGGAATATCAGAAATGGCAAGTCACTGTATATTTCTTTCTACAAACATTCATCAGGACCCATTATGTGCCACACACTGTTCCAGGTGCTGATATACAACAATGAAAAAAAAAAAAAGAAATGAAAAATCACTGCTCTTGAGGATCAAGTGAATAGTCTATAGCATGTCAGGTGGCAGTAAGGAAAAATTAAAATGAGATATGGAAGGGAAAGTTTTTGCAATTTTAAATAGTATACTCAGCAGGTGATATTTGTGCAAAGACCCAAAGGAAATGAAGAGACAAGTTTTGTGAATATTGACTGGAACAGCATGGTAGGTGAAGGGAACAGCAGATGCTAAGCCCTGAGGAGGAGAAATTATAGCACGTGTGTACACTGATGAGAATGAGTTGATGTTTGCTTGAGGGAGAGGAAAGAATTGTGATGATGTCCTTGATAAGTGGAAGGAGATGAAATCTAGCACACAAGAGAAGCCAGGCCAAAAGAGGAGCATGAACAGTTCAACCAATAATATTAAGGAAGGCGGATCATATGTGCCCAGATGTGAGTAAACTGCTAGAAGAAGTGGTGGGAGTTTTGGAAGTTTCCTCTTGTTTTGTTTAAGATTTCTCCTTGAAAAAGGAATCAAGTTTATCCATTGAAAGAGAGGGGAAGGAGAGTCTTAGAGGTATGAGGAGAGAGAATAAGGTCTGAAATAGCTGTCTAGAAAAGAGATGCTTGTTAAGCAGCATTGATTCCACCTGTGTGACACATCAGCACCCTTTTCTTCTTCCCCAGTCACATTCAGCGTCAAGTTCAGATTCAAGGAGAGAGCAGAGAGTTGGATTTAACAAGAGATGAGGTTTAGCCAGGCACCTACAATGAAGGAGAAAGGGGCAAATTTGCTGAGGCCATATGTAAGAGAGTGACGATAATGAAGGATCATGGAATTTAAGCTCAATTAAAAGGACATGAGGACACACAAAAGAAATAAGGGACTGTGAAAAAGTAATAGGATCACTGGATTGCAGGTCCCAGTAAAGTCAAGCAAGCATTAGGGTCAGAAACTAGAAGAATTAAACTGGTAAGTTAGATGGTAATAGAGAATGGGGTTCTTGCAACTGGGATTATGAAGAGGGTAAAATTAGTGCTGATTCCATGGTCCAGGTTGTGTTACCCAATATGGTAGCCACTAACTACAAGTGGCTATTTAAATTTTAATTATTAAATTTAAAGCTTAAAATCCAGTTCTTTAATTGCACTAGCTACATTTCAAGTACCCAGTGGCCACATGTGGCTAGTGGCTTATCAGACAAGACAGATAAAGAGTATTTCCATCAACCCAGACAATTCAATTGGGCAGTACAGTTCTAGGGCGTGACCATGGGAGTTCATGGCTAAGGTAAGATGATGTGCAAGACTACTGGAGGGTCCTGAACTATCTACACAGATACTGAAATCACCAAGAACTGGGACAGGAGTCGTTTTGGAGAGAGTGACAATGAGCCAGGAGCTAAAATCTTCAAAGTGTTAGAGAGAGTAGGGTCCCCCCAAGTGTTACAGGGGGAATTTTGTTTTGCTTTTTTAACGAGGAAACAGTAAAATTGTCTAGAAGGGCCATAAGGGAGCAAACAGGGTACCTACCCCATATCTAGGCCAGTGTGCCCGGAGGACCATGGGAAAGGGCTACAGGGAAAACCGTGCCCTCAGGTGAGATCCAGTCTGTAGGAGGGAGAAGGTGAAGAGACTATTCAAAGAAGATGGTTGAGGATACAGGAGATTCTGCTGGTGGCTGACCACGGGTCCCAGAGTGGTAACAAAAGGGTTTCAGGAGACAGGGAGCAGTATGCCATAAGCTCGTGGAAGGGGATGTGCAAAGCTCTATGGGGATGAAGGTCAGAGAGATGACGGGTGTCCTGGGAACCTGGGCTGTGTGTGGGGACTGGTGTAAACAGCGATAACACAGCGAGATTGATCCTGTTGGCCCCAAAGCAATAACTGGGAGAAAGTGTGAGTGTTGAAGGAGAAAGAGGGTTCTTGCCAGCAGCACAAAGAATTCTGGAATATCCCCTTCACTTCCTCCTCAGGTCATATGGAGGCCAGGAAAGGACCCAGAGCTTGGGCACCTCTTGGTTGCTGGCAGTAGGGTAGGAGGCCTGGGAAGGGTGGCCTTCCCCAGAGAACGTGGAGCTCCCTCTTCCCCCCAACCCCCACCTTTTTGGCTGTGCCCTGTGGCTTGTGAGATCTTAGTACCCTGCCCAGGGATTGAACCCAGGCCCTGGCAGTGAAAGAACTGAGTCCTAACTACTGGACCACCAGGGAATTCCCAACCCTCTTGACTTCTTAAACCTGCAACTAGAAACACCTGAGTGTTGGAACTTCTCTGGAAAAGGAGGCTGCTGGAAGCAGGAACCAAGCTTCAGCGTCCCCTGCAGTAGAAACCTATCTGAGTTCAAATCGTGACTCTGTCACTTACAACCCTGCACCCTGGGGCAAGTCTTTTCACTTCTCTGAGTCTCCACCCCCTATCTTCAGGCTTCCCTGCTTATCTTTTATACTATGACCTCTACCTAGAAGTCTCCTCTCCCTTTTCCAAGCCAAGGGGATGACTGTGGTCTGCTGCTTGAAGATACACACTTTAACTGTTCAAATAACTGACTGTGTTCATGCATTCCTTCATGTATTCATTCATTTTTTCAAGAAATACTAATAACGAATATTAAGAGAACAAATTGGATAAACGCGGGTTTAAATACAAGTTCCATCACTTACCAGTGGTATGTCCTTAGAAATTCCCTTATCCTCGCCAAGGCTTGGTGTTCTTTCCTGCAAACATAGACATTAACAAAACATTTTTTATAGGGCTGTGCGAGGAATAATAAAATAATCGGGCTAACCCATGCGGTATGTAGTTCAGTGCCCAGCACATAGTAAGAGTTCAATAAATGTTAGTCATTATTAATCACAAATATGTTTTGCCAGGTGCTGTGCTAAGTGCTGGGGATACAATGATAAAAAACAATTAAACATTATGATTGTAATGCAATTAGACAAGAACTATTCCAAAGAAATTTATATAAACACTACTGGAACGTAATGAAGGATTTTATCATGCCTTGGGAAGATGAGAAGGTTTCCTGGGGTGATATTTGAAAAGGTCTTCCAATGACTTAGGAGTTTGCCAGATGGAGAAGGGGAAGGATGCCCCAGGGTGAAGGAACAACATGGCACCTTGAAAGGTGGGGTGTGTCCATGAAACTTCAGGGAACCACAGCGATTGGAACGGGGGTGCAGAGAAAAGTAGAAAGGAGGTGCAGCTTGAGAGACTCAGGGTCCCCTGTGGGGAGGGCACATTTGGCACGCCAGCCCTTCCAACTTGATCTTATGAGCAGTGGGCAATGGTGTTCAGGTTTTTAGGCAGAAGAACAACAGGACCAGGATCTTGGCATTCGAAGGGGAAGCAGGTCGGAAGAGGCACAAGACTGAAGAGGGGGGAGACCACTTAAGAGGCTGTTGTAATAATGCAGGTGAGACGTCATAAGAACTGAACAAGGGTATTGTCAGAGGGGATAGAAAGAAAACTACGGATGGGCAAGGCGGGTCACAGGACTAAGGGATGTGTCAGGCTGGATGTGGGGTAGGAAGATGAGAGATTCATTCACCATCAGCCTAGTAAACTCACACAGCTGTGGACTGCTATGGTGGAGATTTAAAATGTTTTAGCACGAGAGGTCCCCAAGTCCAGGGCAGCTCAAAAGTTACTTTGAAGTATATCTTCTTTAACTCCCTGAGGAACACTTGAGCATTTCCCGGCAATCATGTAAGAGCAAAGCAAATAGTCACTCACTGTTCTCAGAAAAGACATTAAGACTATGTATCTATAATGCAAATAGAGCATCGTATTGCTATAATGTTAACCATTGTGCAATTTGTGGGCTGCAAGAGATATAAAACAAAGGATAAGAGACTTAGCAGAGGGAAGGCTCTACTTCATGGAGGAGCTCATTTCTGAGCTGGGTCTTAAAGGGTGAGCACATTTTTCAAGGGTAGAGATGGGCACTCCAAGAGGGGGATATGCCTGAGCTGAGACAGGTGAGCAGGAAAGTATGACTCAGGTGTGTTCTGAGAGCCCCTCGCACTGCGAGACGCTCTGGCATTAAAGGACCCATGGTCAAGTAAACCTGGAGATGCAACCTGCTATATAGCACCTCCCCTTGGGCATTGACAATACTCTAAGTATCAGAAAGGTCCCGAGAAGGCCTGCAGCTTAAAATAATTTGTATAGTGACACAAAGCAAATCTGTGGCTGCCCGGGGCTGGAGGTGGAGATAGGAGGACTGACTACGAAGGGGCACAGGGAAACATTCTGGGGTAAGGAACATATTCTATACCTTGATTGGGATAGTGGGAAACATGGATGTACACATATGTCCGAATTCATTGAACAGTAAAAGGGATGGCTAGTGGGAAGCTGCTGCATAGCGCAGGGAGATCAGCTCGATGCTTTGTGTCCACCTAGAGGGGTGGGAGAGGGAGGGTGGGAGGGAGACACAAGAGGGAGTGGATATGGGGCTATATGTATACGCATAGCTCATTCACTTTGTTGTACAGAAACTAACACAACATTGTAAATCAATTATACTCCAGTAAAGATATAAAAATTCATTGAACAGTACACATAATGTATATTTTGCTGTGTGTCAATTATATCTCATTTAATGTAATTAGTAATTATAATAATTTGGTTTTTATTTGACTTTGGAGAATTTTTTTCATGAATATCCCAAAGGCTCATTTCTTGAAACACCATCTGAGAAGCAGAAGTTAGCTTCCTATGGCCACTGTAACAAATTACCACAAACGTAATGGCTAAAAATAACATACATTTATTCTCCTACAGTTTCTGCAGGTCACAAGTCTGAAATGGGTGCCACTTGGCTAAAATCAAGGTGTGGCAGGGCTGTGTGCTTTCTGAAGGCTCCAGAAAAGAAGCTGTTTCCTTGTCTTTTCCAGCTTCCAGGGGCCCACGGCCCCTTTCATCTTCAAGTCAGCAATCACATCACTCCAACCTATACTTTCATCCTCAAATCTCCTAATCTGACTCTGACACTTCTATTTCCCTCTCTCGCTCACAAGACTCTTGGGATTGATTGCATTAGTTCCACTCAAATAATCCAGGATAACCTCCCCATTTCAAGATCCTCATTGAATCACATCTGCAAAGTCCCTTTTGCCATATTAGGTAATAGGCACAGGTTCCAGGGATTACGATGTGCACATCTT
>NW_020172779.1:7468092-7495315 GCF_003031525.2 Neophocaena asiaeorientalis asiaeorientalis
ATCATTCTGCAAACCACACTAGTTTTTAATGTAAAATAAGAGGAGAGAATAATAAGGCTGAAAATGAAGGCTGAGGCCAGGTCAGGCTCAAGGATGTGGAGTCTCCCAGGTAAAGCAACAGGCAGCACATACTCACCGTTGAATTGAAGCATTCACATGTTTTAAGATGTGAAAGCTAATATAGGGTATTAAATAAAAATTTTCCACTGTTCCCCAGCCATCCAGTTTCCCTCTCTGGAGCCAACAATAGTGACTTACCACTATTTTATGCATTATTCCAGAAATAATCCATACCCATATATTTTTTTACACAAATAGTAGCAGAGTATAAAAAATTGTTCTGGTAACTTGCCATTTTCCCCCAAAGAATATAACTTGCACATCATACCTAGTAGAACAAAAAGAGCCTTGGTATAAGCCCCTCCCCTTGAGTATGGGCAGGACCTGTGACTTGCTTCTAATCAATAGAATACAGCAAAGTGATGGGGTGTCACCTCCATGGTCACATAAGACTCCACCTCAGCACACTGGACTGAGAGACCTTCCTCACTGACTTGATAAAGTAACTGGCCACGAGAAAGCCCATGAGAAGAGGAACTGCAGGCGGCCTCTGGGACCTGCAGGTGGAATCCAGCCAACAGCCAGCCAGAACCAGGGCCCACAGTCTTACCATGGTAAGAAAGTGAATTCTTCCAACAAACTCAATGAGATTGCAAGCAGCTTTCCCCCCAGTCGAGTTTCCGGATGAGAACACAGCTCAGTGAACCTCTTGACTGCACCTTATAAGACTCTGAGCAGGGAGCCAGCTAAGCCACACCTGGACTTCTGACCCACAGAAAGTGTGACATCAAAATGGGGGTTGTCTTAAGCCTCTAAATTCACAGTACTTTGTTACACAGCCATAGAAAACTAATAAATCCCCCCAGTAGACTGTAAGCTCCATGTGGGCAGAAACCGCATCCACAGTGTATCCCCCATCGTATCCCCAGCACCTCACACCATGCTCAACAAATATTGGGTTGGCCAAAAAGTTCCATTGCAGAAAAACCCAAACGAACTTTTTGGCCAACCCAATATTTGTTGAATGAATGAATGTGCATCATCTCTGCAATATTTGCAACGACTCCACAAGGAGGATTAGTTTTATACAAGTATTGCTAAGACAGAGAGAAGATAAGCAACACAGCCAAGATTCACAAAGAGAAAAGATGGGACTTGAACTAGCAGCTCCTAGGACCAAACCCCAAGTTCATTCACTAATATCACAGCTGTAAGAACAGTGCAGGCTTTCCGCCGGGACAGAGCCAGTGGGAGCCTCCACAAATAATTGTCCCTAGCATATACCTATGGCGGGCATCACTAATCAATCCCAAATGCTTTCAGCCTGAGTCCACTGCAAACCTTCTTGACTCAGCATTTCAGTAGCCACAAGCAATTGATCAGAGCTGACTCAGGAGAGGATGGCTATCTATCACCTAAGCTCCAAGCTCCTAGTTGGTATCTATTTCTCCATGCAACTAAATTTGGGCTCCGTTCCCAGAAATGTATGGGAAAGAATATAAAAGAAACAAAAGTCTGAGCATAGGGAGAAGTGGTACCCAGGAAAGAAAAGACAAGGAAAGAGATTGTAGATGGGGGTGGGGGAGACAATGTAGAACCTTCCCTGTAGAGGAAAGCCTACAACATTTCAGGACAGGAAATTCCACTGATGATACACGCTACAGCTGGATTCTCTTATGGCTAAGTTCCCCGGGTCAGCTGATGGAGGCTTCCTTGTACAGTACGTGGATTCTGCAAGTAGAATCCTTTCTTATTATTATCATTGCCACAGCATCCCAGCTGATGACTGCACCAGGGGCGCAATGGAATGAGCATTTGCCATGGCTGATATTTTTATTGTTTTGACAATTAAGGTGTATGCTTGCCTGAGGGGGCTGCAATTTTGGTATTTTAAACATTAATATCCAGAAAGGAAATGTAGCTTTTCAAACAAGGAGTACCTATGCTGCTATAAAGCTGATAAAGCCTTAAAGTTAAAAAAAAAAGATTGAAAAGTGAGGAAAACAGTCAATGAATTAGTTGTTTGGTTGTGACTTCTTTGTTTGTTAATAAATTGATAAAAATCCACTTTCCTGTAGGCATGAAATAGACCAGGGTTGCCAAATATACTGTGCTGACAATACCACCTCCTATGCCCATGGCAGGCATTACTAATTACTCACATCATTCTTTCCTCCCTAGTGCCAGCTTGGTCTTGGAAACCTTTCCAATATGGAGCTCCATGCAACCAATAACAATCTATCATTTTGGAGCTCAAGGCAAAACTACCTGCCATCCAAGATTATAGGCACAGCCCCAACTCAGAAATTATCAAGCAAAAAGCACTATAGTGACAATCAAAAGCACAGACCCTGGACTCAGAGTGCCTAGATTTGAAGCCCACCTCTGCTATACACAGCCATGCCATGCCTCGGTTTTTCCACCTGTAAAATGGGTAAGAATAACAGCAATCACCCCATGGAGCTACAGTGATGATTAAATGAGTTAAACATGTGCAGATCTTGGAAGAGTGCCTTGCAAACATAAGCATTGTCTACTCTTTCTTATATTTTGATTCCCTTTGTTCTCTATGCAAAATCTAACTCTCCCACTGGACTGCAAGGTAGGTACCATGTTTTAGTCTTCTTTGAATCCCCAGCACTTAATACACAATAGGTGCTGAGTCAGTATTTGTTAAACTGTTGAATCAAACTCTTCCAGACAGACTGGCAGACTCACTATTCCTCCCCCCAGTACCTTGCACATTTCTGCCTCCTGTCTCTCCCATTGTTTCTCATCCCCCATCCTCCATCTCTTTAAGTCTCCTCTTCATCGTCATCCTTATTCCACTCTCCCCACACAATCCCACCCCACCGGATTCCTACCCATCCTTCAGAACCTGCCCAGCTGGAATAGTCATTAATCTGTTCACCAAATATTCCCAGCTCTCTGCCTTGTGGGTACATAGTAGAATTTTACTTCCTGCCCTGCCCCCTGTGGTTGGGTGGGACCATATTGAAAGTCTGGTTCATGAGAACAGAATTTGACTGCTGGTGTGAGACCCTCCCAACCTCAGATCTGCTTCCTCCCATCACAAAAATCAGTGATGTTCCAACCTGCAGCTGTCCCATCTGCCTGGTTTGGAGTGAAAACTGGGTGGAGCAGAGCCACTAACTGACCCACGATGAACCAACAGCACGAATGAGAAATGAATCTTTGTTTTTTAAGCCACTGAAATCTGTTGTTGTTTCTCCAACATCACCTGCATCCAGTCTGCTCCAGATACCCTGACGCACAATAACGTCTTCAAAAGGTCAGGGAAAAAACCTCATTCATTTTTATCCTAACATAGTGTCTTGCACAAAGTAAGTGCTCATAAGTGACTGTTGAATAAATGATCAGTCATTAATCTCTGAGCCTCGATTTGCCCAATCTGTGAAACAGGATAATAAATTTCTTGCTCTTTTACTTTTCCAGGCTCTTAGGGGGCTAGAATGGAATTATGTGTAAGAAAGTGGTTGTGAACCATAAAATGGTTAACACACCTCAAGCATTATTATTAGATGATAAACCATTCATTCATTCAGAATTCATTCTCAGGTACTATCCTGAGAACACAATTCTTGAGTTCTGTTGCTGTTCTTAAGCTCAGGAATAATTACAGCTATTGAATGGGCAATACATGCCAGGCACTGTGCTGGGTGCTTGTCACAACACTGTCACTTATAATCCTCAAAGAGTCACAGGAGATGGGTACCATATGCCTATTTTACAGAGAGCAAAACTGAGGTTCAAAAGGGTTAAGTAACTGGCCCAAGGTCAAATCGCTAAAAAGTGGCAGAGTTGGGAGCTTAGTCAATGACCCCAAGTATTTGGACTCCTTTGGGAATATAAATGCAAGTATTTGGAATCAAAGCCATTAGCCACAGCTCTATTCTACCTCCCACGGAAGGTGTGAATTAAACACTCTTTGAACTGGGCAGGCAGGAGCGCTGCAAGCCCGGGAGTCCTTACTATGACCACCCAAGTGACAGCAGAGATACTACATAAAGCAGGCTGCCCAGACACACATCTTCCCCGAGTGACACAGGCTGAGCGGGTGCCGGGTGTTTTAAAATTTAAAATACACATCCATGTAGACGCATCCACTCCCAAGAGCAAAAGCCAAAAAAACCAAAAAACAAAAGAAGGAAGCATTTATTTCTTACTTTAGAAAAGTTTATGCCATTAAAAGCAATTTTGTTTTGTTTTGTTTTGTTTTGTTGCGGTACGCGGGCCTCTCACTGTTGTGGCCTCTCGCGTTGCGCAGCACAGGCTCTGGACGCGCAGGCTCAGTGGCCATGGCTCACGGGCCCAGCCACTCCGCAGCATGTGGGATCCTCCCAGACCGGGGCACGAACTCGTATCCCCCGCATCGGCAGACAGACTCTCAAACACTGCGCCACCAGGGAAGCCCATTAAAAGCATTTTAAATAGTGTCAGCCTCATGAGCGTCTGACCAGTGCAGTCACAGAGGGCTGGGCACTCAGAAGGCCCCATGCTTGGGGTCTCAGGCTCTGAAGTCACCATCTTGAAATTATCAAACTTTCCCTTCGCATTTGTGTTTTGTAAGTGAAGCCGGAAGGGACAGTGGATCTTGCTTCAGAGGCCTAGAGCCTTACCCCACACACAGCCCCAACTCCTGCCACCCCCTGCTTCCCAAGGGAGGACTCTCAGCAAACCACCTGTTCCAGACCCCCTTCCCTGTCCCCTCCTGAGCACAGGCATGGAGTTCAGGGCAGGGGCGGCGCGTGGGGCAGGGTGCTAGAACTGAAATCCCTCGCCTACATTTGCCGACTGGATGATCATATACAGTCGGCAAATGTTATAACGGGCATATTGTTTAACCTCTCTAAGCCTCCATTTCCTCATCTGTAAAATGAAGATAAAAACAATACCTGTTTCACAGAATTAAGAATTAGGGGCTTCCCTGGTGGCACAGTGGTTGAGAGTCCACCTGCCGATGCAGGGAACACGGGTTCGTGGCCCGGTCCGGGAAGATCCCACATGCCGTGGAGTGGCTGGGCCTGCGAGCCGTGGCCACTGAGCCTGTGCGTCCGGAGCCTGTGCTCTGCAACGCGAGAGGCCACAACAGTGAGAGGCCTGCGTACCACAAAACAAAAACAAACAAACAAAAAGAACTAAATGTGAAGACCCTTGTAGAGCATTTAGCACAGTGCCTGACACACAGCAGCAGCTCAATAAATGGCAGGTGTTACATTCTTACAACCAGCTGGGACACTGGTACTGTGATCCCAGGTCACAGAAGAAGACAAGGTCCTGCACCCTGAATGCTCCTGAGCGGGAGAGGCCGTACGCAAACCTATAGCGGCCAGATTCCAAAACCCAGGTGGTTGACCACTGCCACTCCTGGAACAGGGCCTCTTTTGGCGGCTCGAGGTCCCACCCCAGGCCTGCTTCTGAGGTTTTTAAACCACGGCCCTGTGAACTTGGGATCTGTCCGGACCTCACAGCTCTCAAAGTCCTGGCAGTGATCAAGGCAGCCCTACCAGGTAGCAACCGTGACCACCATCATGCGTGAGGCGCGAGAGACCGCTCATGTCTGTCTAACTTCCCTTCTACTGAGCCTCGTGCCTTGCCATGCCCAGACAGGAACTTAACGAGCTCTTTTGATGAAAATCTACGTAGCTGATAAAGTTATTCTGTACCTGCCTAATGTTTGATGGAGACACCGTGCAACCGGGGACAAGCAGCAAGAATAACATAGTAAACGCTCAATGGAAACTAAGGGCAAAGGGGAGAAAGTGGAAAAGGCAGGCCACGCGACGACTAAATGTTTGAAACCAAGGCTTTGATGCTTTTGAAACGGAGTCCAGGAAAACTGCTGTAGCCCCTGTAGCCAGTTGGAGGACTTTTCCCCCCCCGCATTGCTGGACTGTTTGGGAGCCTCCAACTGCTACTCTCCCAGGTTGGGAACAGAGCCCTGAAGCCTGGGAGGCGGGGTGTGTGTCAGTCAGCCCCGGAGCTGGCAGGACCCTGGGCCTTGCGTGGAGTCCAGGCCCATCTCTGACACAGGGGGGAGTGCAGAGACAGGAGTGGGCGTTTGCTGACAAGCAGCTTCATGGGAAAGCTTGCCTCGGCATTTCTCCGTGCTGAATCAGGGAGAAAAGTCGGGCAGAGTGCCTACGGGGTTCAACTGAGGGAGAAAAAACAGAGCCTGAGGTGGGGCAGCAAACACAGCACGAAGCAGGACGAGCGACAGCAGAATTCTCATCACTGGAAGGCCTCCTGAGCGCTTTCCACGGCTCCCTCTTTGCCCTCATCACAGCCCGCTGGGGTAAGGAAACCTCTTGGGGAACTATGATTCTCTCTGGCACATGAAGAAACTGAAACTGGGGTTAAGAGACATCGAGAGCTACACAGCTAACTAGCGGTTACAGTGGAATTCAAGCTCACGTCCGACAAGAGCCGAATCTACGCACGTCTGATCCATCGCCCTAGCCCTCCCCTGGGACAGTGTGCCTCACCCTGCCCTCGCCTTCTTCTCCTCCAGAGGTTAGGGAAAACCAGACAGACAGGACACAAAGCAGATGTGGAGAGCGGCATGCACCTCTCAGACAGCCTGGCCCCAAATGCGGGAGACCGGGTGGGTCTTGTTCAGCCTCGCGTGGGGCAATCTTACACCTGCCCATCCAGTTGGAGAGAGAACAACCCAGACTTCCCCATTCCTCCCTAAGTATGTCATACAGAGCAGCACTCTTCAATAAAAACATCGCCCCAGGTACATCTCGTAATTACAACTTTCTAGTAACCACAGTTTTAAAAGTAAAAACAAAGAGCTGAAGTTAATATGTTTTATTTAACCCAGCCATCTAAAATAGTATTGTTTCAATATATAATCAACATACAAAATTACTGAGATAGCATATGTTCTATCTTTTCTTACTAAGTCTTTGAAATCCAGATGCACTTTACGCTTGCTCCACGCCGCCACTTGGACCAGCCTAGTCGCACGTGGCTGGTGGCTACCGTCTTGGATAGGACACCAAAACACCCAAATGAATACCACCTCGCTCTACGTGATGAAAAGGCTTTTTTTCATTATCATTGATTTTTTTGATGTACAGTTCTATGAATTTTAACACATGTATAGATTAATGTAACCGCCACCATAACTGGACTATAGAGCTCTTCCATCACCCCCAAAGGACTCCTTGGCGCTATCTCTCTACGATCACACCGCCCACCCTCCCCTAATCTTTGCGCAAATGGAATCGTACAGTACGTAACCTTCTGATATTGGCTTCTTTTACTCAGCGTAATGCCTTTGAGACTCATCCAAATTTGTCATGTGCATCGGTAGTTCATTCCTATTTGTCGTTGTTTTATTACATCGTGTGGATGTACCACAGTTTGTATATCCATTCAATGGCTGAAAGACCTTTGAGTTGTTTCTAGTTTGGGATGATTATGATGAGAGTTGTTATAAATACGTGTAGAGGTTTTTTTTTTTTTTTTTTTTTTTTTGCGGTACGCGGGCCTCTCACGATTGTGGCCTTTCCCATTGCGGAGCACAGGCTCCGGACGCGCAGGCTCAGTGGCCATGGCTCACGGGGCCAGCCGCGCCGCGGCATGTGGTATCTTCCCGGACCGGGGCACGAACCCGTGTCCCCTGCATCGGCAGGTGGACTCTCAACCACTGCACCACCAGGGAAGCCCCCGTGTAGAGGTTTTATGTGAACCAGTTTCCATTTCATTTCTCAGGAGTGAGATTGTTGGGTTATGTGGTAAGCGTATGTTTAGCTTCATAAGAAACTCTCAAAATGTCTTCCAGAGAAGTTGAACCATTTTTTATTCCCACCAACAATGTGGAAGGGTTCCAGTTGCTCTGCATCCTTCTCAGCACTTGGTATTGTCAGTATTTTTATTTAGCTATTCTGATACATATGTAGTTGTATCTCATTATACTTTTAATTTGTTTTTCCCTAATGATTAATGATACTGAGCATCTTTTAATGTGCTTCTTTGCCTTCCCTATGTCTTCTTTGGTTATATGTCTGTTTAAATCTTTTGCCTATTTTTAAATTAGATTGTATGCTTTAAAAGTTTTATATATTCTAGATACAAGTCCTTTGTCGGATATGTGATATGCAAAATATTTTCTCCCAGTCTCTAGGTTTTTTTCTTATTTTCTTAACATTGTCTTTCACAGAGTAAAAGTTTTGATGATGTCCAATTTATCAATTTTTTTATCAAAGTGCAATTCACTTTGATAAAATTACACTTTTGTTAGAATTAGTAAGAACTCTTTTGCCTAACTCCAGGTCATGGACATTTTCTCATGTTAAGTTTTTGAACAATAAATCACACATTTAACACCCAAGGAGTTGTACCTATGTAAAGAAGTTCAGCTGTGAGTTTTAGTTGTGAAAATCCCCATTGTTCTGTGTAATCATTCACTCATTCCCTCCACAGACATTTAATAAGTGGAAAGTCATCACCAGTAAAACAAAGATGATTACAATTTGGTCCACAATCGTAGCTGCCACTAATTGAGGGTCTAGGCCAGTGGCCCTGTAAATATTATCTATACCCTCCAATCTGGCGTTACCACCCTTGTTTCCCAGAAGAGGAACCTGAAGCTTAGAAAAGTTAAGCAATTTTCCCATCACACAGGCAGGAAGTAGTGGAGTTGGGGTTCTCCAAAGCCCTCAGGTATGGGAGTGTTCTTTGGTTTCTAGGAACAGGAAACAGTTCAATCTACCTGAGTGGTAAAAAAACAGAGAAGGGGTCCACAGGTATTTCACAGGATCAACCCTATGGCTGAACAACCATATCTTGAAAGGAAAAAAGTCAAGGGAGTACAAAGATCTAGCTAGCAAGAAAAATAGAGATGTTAACTTCCAGACACCCCCTTTGAATGAAACATCTTCAACAGTTTTCAGCCCTTGCTTGTGCTCTCTCTAGGTTCAAGTTCCTGGAGCAATCATCTGGTTGACCCATCGTAGGTCATGTGAACATCTTTTGACCAAGGGATGATGGAACCTTCATTGACAGCCCCACCAAGACTATGTCCAATTAGGGGCAAAGTCTCCTTTCCTTGTTGAATGGAATATCAGGTGCTATTACTGGAGGGAAATGGGAAGAATTGATCCTGGGACGACTAAAAAAACCATAGATGCTCACTAATGCAATGACTTCCGAAATTTTTTACCATAATCCATGTTAAGAAATCTATTTCACCAACATGCCAGTGTACGCACATATGACTGAAAGGAAATTTTCATACAACAGTATGCGCCCTTACAATGTGCAGTAGAGTCTGACAGGTCACACTCATTTCCTTTCTTTTTTTTTTTTTTTTTTTTAACGCGGGCCTCTCACTGTTGTGGCCTCTCCCGTTGCGGAGCACAGGCTCCGGACGCGCAGGCTCATCGGCCATGGCTCACGGGCCCAGCCGCTCCACGGCATGCGGGATCCTCCCGGACCGGGGCACGAACCCGTGTCCCCTGCATCGGCAGGTGGACTCTCAACCGCTGCGCCACCAGGGAAGCCCTCCTTTCATTTTTAAAAAATGGATTTTATAAATACCTTATGGGTCAGAACCTGCAGATTGAAAAGGACTGCCCTTGCCATGATTTCCTTCCTCTCCCTATCCATGAAGACTCCAGAAGGAAAGACGTGTGAAACAGTGAAGGCATAAAGTGGTGAGCTCTATAATGTCTCTCCAGAGAATATTAACCCATCCATCTCACCAGACGGATGTGTGAACAGAGATGTAAAACTCCTGTGAATACGAAAAGGCTGACAAAAGATGCATGTTTTCCCATAGAATCAGACCCTGAGACAAAGATGGGGGTCCAAGTAGCTTATTTGTGAAGTGATCCCAGGAAGGACAAGGAGGGAGTGGGAAAGTGAGATGGGGAAGCGAGGAAGGCCAGCAAAGGCTTCATGATGAGGGTGTTGTCACTGGGCATCCGGGACTCGGTCACACAGCAGACCTTCTGAGAAACTGTGCAGAACATGCTTCAGGACTGTCCCACCGAAGGGCAGGGAGGATGGGGTGTTCATCCACGAACTGCATCCTTCCACGGGAACGTGTCCCCAAAGCCATTAATTTCCCAATACATCCTTCTTGCTACCAAGTGAGGGCCAAGCTCCCATGGCCCGAGAACACCCTCAGGCAGAAAAATGCAGAAGGATTTGGGCTGTATGGGAATTGTATGCAGATAACCTCCAGGTGGGTCAGGAGTCAGGTCCAATGGGACAGGAATAGAAGCAGCACTGAGTATAGAGTAGCAAACCCTTAATCAGCAGCGCCGGAGGGCTGTAGGTCTCACCCCAGGCTGCACACTGTCATCTGAGGAGGTCTTAAAGAGTACCGATTCCCCATGGAGGATGGGGTGGATCTCCGACATCAACATATTTTTTAAATTCTGCAGAGTCTAATGTGCAGGAAGTATAAGATGGAATAGGAAGGAAGAAATAACATTTCTTGTGGTTTGGTGTTTGGGTTGTTTTTGTTTTTGTTTTTGAGGTAACCTTTGTGTCTCATTTAATTCTCTCAACCATGCTATACGTTACATATTACTATACCCATCTCAAAGGTGGGAAAATTGAGGCTGAAGGAAATCAAGTAAGTCACCCAAGCTTCCATTGTTATGAGCAAAAGGACCAAGCTCACCATCCAAGACTGAATCCATGGCTCTTTCTACTCCACCATGCTATATCTCCCAAGGAAAATTTTAATAAAATTGATGGTGAAAGGAAGGGGGCAGGGAAAAAAAATTGAAAGCAAGAGTGTCAAGGCTGTCTTAGGTAAGGCATGGAGGGAAGGGCTCTGGAGGCAGCAAGAAACCCTAGATAGCCAAGGCTGTTCCCAGCACCAAGAGAAATGAGGCAAAGCCACCAAAGGGGGATAGATTACCAGCTAACCCTGCCCTGTCCTAGTGTTCCCTAAAGCTAGCCCTGCTCTCAAGGTCTTGCATCAAAGGTAACTCAATGGGCCATTTTCCCATCAGACCCTGAATTGCGACTCGGCACGTCCCAGCCTACCTGCTCCTGTTTGAGAGCCTCTCAGCGTGATTGATCTTCCTCTTCTCCGTGCCCTCCAGGCTGGCTATATTCAGCCTAGAGAAGAAACCAACAACACAACAACCAGCCTTTCCTCATTTCTGCAACTGATTTCTCTCTTCTCTGCATCTGCCTGGCTCTCCAAGCTCAGCAGCCCATCTGGTTGAAGGGATATGCTGCTGTTTGCAGCCTCCTCTGGGACTGCTGGAAGATCGGAGAAGCCCTAGCCATTTCTGCTCCATGTGTCTGTGCCATGAAACTGAATTTTATTTAAGCATCACATTTGGGGAAGGAAAAGGAACTTCAGCCTTTGCTTTCTTGATAGTATCTTTCGGCAACAACAAGATGCCTAATCCATTCAGGCAATCCTCAAAAAGAAAATTTCAAAACTAAAATCTCCCGAGCAGGCTGTGCTTCCAAAGTCCAAGAGAATCTTTCAGTGAATATCGGAATACTGTAGAGCTGGAAGGGACCCTAGAGATCATCTCTTACGAAGGGAAGCTGAAGGCCCCAGTGGAGGAGTGACTTGCCCGATACCATGGCAACGGGGGTGCTTTGACCTCTTGTCCCCAGATGATGTTCTACTGGGCAAGGACTGCAAACTGAGGAAAGACAGGAAGCAGCATGCTGAAGGTGGTGATCCATGTTGAGAAATGTACATATTTCACCATCATGTGAGTATATACACACATGACTGAAATGTATATACAGAAAAGTAGGGCTGAAGCCAAGGAAAATAGTGGATTTAAAACCTGCAGGCTTCGCCCCAACTGTGAAGAAAACAAAGTGGTCTTCGCTATTTACCAAGCCATCCCTCCCAAGGTGACTAATCCCAGGGCCACCATACTGCATAACTCCAGGAGCCCCAACTCACACTGTACCGTTAATTCGTATTTTAGAAAGGCAGAAGAGTCAGAACGCAAATGTTAGCTATTACTTTTCTTGCTCTTCATTAACAGCAGGAACTGAGCCATTCATTGATAACTACAGGACTCATTAAAAACAAATAGCAACTGGAAAAACACCCCAGGAAATACGGTTTTCAAGAATCAAAAGAATGAATCTGTAAAAGCAAGTTAATCACAAAGATTGCTAAAAGCGAGGCCATTCAGAAGGATCTGACTTAAGCACTCACAAAGGTGGTAGGCATTGTTCTCAGTGCTTTGTGTATGTAAAGTTTCACCACGGCCAGATGACATAGGCAGTATTATTTATCTCCCATTTTACCGATGAGGAAACTGAGATGTAGAATAATCAGGTAACTTGCAAGTCACATAGCTAGGAAGTGGCAAGGGGATTCAAAGGCAGCAACTTGCTCCCAACACTGTGTGCTTGACTACTTACAACATCACCCCTTTTGCAAGAGCCAGTTAATCGAGGTTACCTTCATGACATTTTTTTTTCTTAAATTCCATATATATGTGTTAGCACACGGTATTTGTCTTTCTCTTTGACTTACTTCACTCTGTATGACAGACTCTAGGTTCATCCACCTCACTACAAATAACTCAATTTCATTTCTTTTTATGGCTGAGCAATATTCCATTGTATATATGTGCCACATCTTCTTTATCCATCTATCCGATGATGGACACTTAGGTTGCTTCCATCTCCTGGCTATTGTAAACAGAGCTGCAATGAACATTTTGGTACATGACTCTTTCTGAATTATGGTTTTCTCAGGGTATATGCCCAGTAGCGGGATTGCTGGGTCATATGGTAGTTCTATTTGTAGTTTTTTAAGGAACCTCCATACTGTTCTCCATAGTGGCTGTACCAATTCACATTCCCACCAGCAGTGCAAGAGTGTTCCCTTTTCTCCACACCCTCTCCAGCATTTATTGTTTCTAGACTTTTTGATGATGGCCATTCTGACCAGTGTGAGATGATATCTCATTGTAGTTTTGATTTGCATTTCGCTAATGATTAATGATGTTGAGCATTCTTTCATGTGTTTGTTGGCAATCTGTATATCTTCTTTGGAGAAATGTCTATTTAGGTCTTCTGCCCATTGTTGGTTTGGGTTGTTTGTTGTTTTGTTATTGAGCTGCATGAGCTGCTTGTAAATTTTGGAGAACCTAGGGCTAAGATGGGAATAAAGACACAGACCTACTAGAGAATGGACTTGAGGACACGGAGAGGGGGAAGGGGAAGCTGGGATGAAGTGAGAGAGTGGCATGGACATATATACACTACCAAGCGTAAAATAGATAGCTAGTGGGAAGCAGCCGCATAGCACAGGGAGATCAGCTCGGTGCTTTGTGACCACCTAGAGGGGTGGGATAGGGAGGGTGGGAGACGCAAGAGGCAAGAGATATGGGAACATATATATAGGTATAACTGAGTGACTTTGTTATACAGCAGAAACTAACACACCATTGTAAAGCAATTATACTCCAATAAAGATGTAAAAAAAAAAATCAAGGTTACCTGCTTGTTAGAGCAGCGGGGGCCGTTGAATCCTGCCGCGTTTCTCTCACATCACTGCAGGTGGCCTGCATGAAGTCTGCAGTGGGGGGACAGTGAGGAAGTGATCTTGCTCCAGTGTCGTAGGGAGGCGACAGAGACAGCCACAGCTCTGCTTTGAAATCTACAAAGGATCAATGACGTCATCAGGCACATGTCTGGACAAGAGTCCTAGCACCCCCAAGCAATCACCATGGGAGCTCAGAGGGAGGCTCTGGGCCACTGGGAGCCCCTCCCCAGCCCCCAAGCCCAACCCTCCTTTGAGAATGTGGAGTATAAAAAGGGAGAAAAAAATGCTTTAAGCCCCTCCTCCGTAGGCCAACAACAAACATATTCAGAGTAAATTTGAGACCCCCTCCAGGCCTCCCAACCAATAGAGAGAGACTTTTTAATTCACCCCACTTTGCAACCTTGAGCAATTTACCTCACGTCTCTGAGCCTCAGTTTCTTCATCTCTATAGACCCACCATATACACATGAGTAAGCGTTACACTGAGGGAATTCCCTGGCAGTCCAGTGGTCAGGACTCCACGATTTCACTGCCGAGGGCCCGGGGTTCAACCCCTGGTCAAGGAACTAAGAACCCACAAGCCACATGGCACAGCCAAAAAAATAATTAAATTGAGATGAACGGTGAAAAGGGCTTAGCACAATGCTTGCCACCTGGCAGAAGACCAGTAAATGAAGCAATAAAATGACAGTTTCCTTCTGCCCTTTTGGGATTAAAAGAACACAATTCGGTTCCTAACCAATATTCATTCTTCTTCTTTACCAAAAGACTCCTGATTTCATTCAGGGCTTCAGCACGCCCAGATTTAAAAAAAAAAAAAAAATCGCCTTCCCAGATTCCTTTGTAGGTCCAGGTGGCCATATTTCAGTTCTGGCAAATAGAATACAAGGAGAAGATGATTTGGGGAGGCTTCTAGGACATTTGTCGCTTCCCCAGAAACCAAGGGGAACAAACTCAGCCAACGTTTCCCTTTGACCCTTGCCTTCTGCCCTTCCCCCTTCTTCCTTCTGAAGGTGCAGCAGCCATCTTGCCACAATAAGGACCAAAACCACAGGCTGATCACAGGAACAGAGACGGGGCCTGGGTCCTAAATAACATCCTTTGGTCACCACACCGACTCCAGACTTTCTGACTCTTGACTTACTGGGTTAGAAATAAACCCTTATCAGGTTTTCCATTATCTGTAGCTGAACACATTCCTAACTGATATTTACCAATTCCAGTTTGATGTATTGAAATAAACAAAGTACAGAGATGCTGGGCTGTTTGTCCAAGATCGTATCATGAATTGACTGGTGGCAAATCCAGGCCTGTTGAGTACCTGAGTCTTAAATTCCCAACCCTAATACCCTCAGAATCGAGTATATTCCCACAATAATTATATTTATGTCAAGAATCAGAATGATCACTGTCATAAAATATTTATAAGGTAGTCAGTTGTGCCATGGATACGTTCTCTTCTGGAAATGTAAGTAGCCAGTTAAAAAAATGGATTTCGTTTAATCTGTGCAAGTGGGCCTTTCAGTCTTGGGGCAAATCACATACAAATCTCAGAAGAGAAGCTGATCATCTATAGAACCCAGGTTCATCCCTCTGCAAACACAAGGAAGCACCTTTGAATACCACGCTGCGAAATCAACCAAACAGAGCTGCCTGCCCTGACACCTATCGTTTAGAAGATAATGAACTCACAAAAGCAATGACTTTGAACTGCTATTAAATATTTTATAACCTGATCACTTAGGAAGTCAGGATTGAAAAGCACGATTATAGAAATATAACCTTTGCATGGCAAAATTGTTTGGGCTTTAAGATTTCATCTGCCTTGGATTGTTACAGTTTAATGAAAACAATTTTCTGAATTCAAAAAGACAATTAATAAATAAATGCAATTAATTAAACCACATTCAAATGCTCTTGATGAAAATTTATATCTGCAGGATGTGAGATTGATCAGAATCTCTGGAACTCTAGGATCCCTAGGAGAGAAAGGCTTGCTCCTTTCCTTGAGAAGAGATGTGTCCTGGGAACTGTTCAGGTAGATGTAGGTAGTGTTGCTTAGTACTAATCCCGCCACCAAGCCATAGACTCCGAGTGGGATGGCTTCGTAGTGATGCCCCCAGGGCCGTGTCTGCACTGACGTCGCTATTCCCCTGGCCAGACCCAATGTGTCCAGTGTAAAAACACATGACCCAGCTTCCCTGGTGGCGCAATGGTTGAGAGTCCACCTGCCGATGCAGGGGACATGGGTTCTTGCCCTGGTCCGGGAAGATCCCACGTGCCGCGAGGCGGCTGGGCCCGTGAGCCATGGCCGCTGAGCCTGCGCGTCCGGAGCCTGTGCTCCGCAACGGGAGAGGCCACAACAGTGAGAGGCCCACGAACCGAAAAAAAAAAAAAAGAAAACACATGACCCAAGCTGTGCCAGATTCTCTCTCGTGGGAAGTCAAGACATAAACAAAAAGACATAGTGATGGGAAGTCTTTAGAACAGAGTCATGTTTGCTGGCAGCAAACTAGAAAGTAAGCCCAGGAAATCCTGCCACCACTGTCCCAGCAGCCTGTCTATTCTTGCCCTTTCTAAGATCATCTCATTCTGTGAGCTCTCCCAGTACTTTCCTAAGAAATACTTCATTTTCAACTTAAGCTAGATGAAATCAGTTTCTGTTGCTTAAAAACAGAAGCCTCTCAGTGAATACATTTGACACTATTGTACACCCATGAGTAGGGTCACAGAGTCAGAAAGACTCATTCCCTCCCACCACCAAGCAGAAATAAACAGTCCTAATCTTGGACAAATAGAGGGTGTCAAGGAATCTCTACCTTATTGTCTCCAGGTCTCTAAGAAAATTGGTTTCAGCATTCGGCCCTCACACTCTACCCCAGGACCCTTCTTTCCCAGGTTCTTTCGTCCACCTGTTGTGGTGGCAGCAACCTGGGCTGGAATCCTGACCCTGCTTCTTCTGGCTGTGTGACTCAGGGTATTGTCCACACCTCAGTTTCCCCACTTAGAAAGAGGAGAGGTAAACACAGTGCTGACCCATGGAGTTGTTGTGAGGATTGAGTCAACCTAGATGAAATGCTCAGAATGGCACACCATCCCTAACTTCTCCAACTTCCTCCTCCTGTATTCCAGGCACACCAGCCTACCTTTCAGAAACCTACCTCTTAGTTGCCTGGAAGTCTTAGGGAGACTCTGTTCATTCTCTTCTTTCTACCTGGGGACCCCATTCCACCTGGACACATTCCCCATATCCACCCAGTGATATATGGCTAAAATGGCCCCAGTTCCCCACCCTCCCTATATCTACACTCAGTCTTCGCTCTGTGATTTCACAGCCCCTCCCATCAAGAGTCTAGACACCCCGTCTCTTGATTCTGGGCTAGTCATTGCCCTGCTTTGGCCAATAGAATTCAGTAGAAGTGATATTGTACCAGTTTTGAGCCTGGGACTCAACAGACCTTGCATGTTTCCTCTCCCTCTCCCTCACTCCACCATTACCCCAGCCTGCAACCAACGAATCCCTTGAAGCTGAGCCACCTAGCTGATCAGGTGCTCTCCCTGGACCAGCCGAGACCAGAAGAATCACCCAGCAGAAACCGGCCCAAATTGCCAACTCACTGCATTAAAAACTAAGGAAGTGATTGTTGGCTTGAGCCACTAAATTTGGGGACGATTTGCTACATTGGAAAAGATAACTGGCACCTACCCTCTCTAAGCCTCAGACTCCTCTGTGGTACAATGGAAGTAATGAAAAAAGGAATAATAAACCCCGCTTCCTAAAATAAGTGTGACGACTACATAAGACAACGCTTGTAAAATGCTTGTTACATTAAGAATTACATAACTGTTCACACCACAGACACGGTGATGGCGATACTGGAGTTTTCACTTTACCTCTCATCTGTAAATGTGGGAGTAATAATATCTAATGAACAGCGTTGTCGCGAAGAACTGAGAAAATATGTGTAACGTGCTTAGCACCACTGCAGACACAGAACATCAAGAAGTGGTTATTATTGATGTGCTTTTGTTAAGTATTATCTCAGAGGATTGGCTCACAACACAGCACCACCATTGCCTACCCTACCCCTGGCATTCCGTTTCCTCCCCTTGATGATGAGACCTTGTTTCCCAGCCCACAGCCTGCACAGGAGGCATCAGGATTCGGGTCAGGAAGGAGGTCATGTTTAGTTCCTGGACTCCTTGAAGGTCAGCCCCCTTTGGACCTTAGCCACTAGGAAGCAGACTCACCCTCCAGCCACGCAGAAAGCAGGGACTGTCCTGTGGGTCCTCTTCTGTTCTCGGATCCCAACGCCCACCTCGTCTTAAGGCCCAGAATTTGGGAAGCTCCTCCTAGCCCCATTGTGTGCGGGCCATACCCTCACTGTGATCACCGACCTGTCCACACCAGACCTTCCCTCTTGACTGGGGAGAGACCCCTCCCCCAGGCAGCTTGCGGAGACACTGGTGGCGGCACTTCCCGAGCTCCGGGCGACCTCTCAACCTACGTGAGTAGTTTCATAATTCATGCCTGCCCATCAGCAGACAGATTTAGCCTGCTGCCTGCTGAGTCTGGAAATACTGAATATTAAAATATCCCAGACGCTCACCCTTCTGACGCCCTCGCCTCTCAGATTCACAAGCTGGTTGCACGAACAATCCCCGGGACACACATCAGTTTGTCAATTAAGTAGATTTTGAGCGCTCACATGTGTAACTTTCATGGAAACAGGGGAAGCAGTTTTCGGGGCCACGGATTAAATGAATGACCTCGGAGAAGTCCAAGTCCTCTCTCTTCGGAGCCAGTGTACTTTCTCCTGTACTGCATTGCTGCAGAAACTCTACCGGCCCTTTTTTTTTTTTTTTTTTTTTTTTTTGCGGTACGCGGGCCTCTCACTACTGTGGCCTCTTCGGTTGTGGAGCACAGGCTCCGGACGCACAGGCTCAGCGGCCCTGGCCATGGCTCATGGGCCCAGCCGCTCCGCGGCATGTGGGATCCTCCCAGACCGGGGCACGAACCCGTGTCCCCTGCATCGGCAGGCGGACTCTCAACCACTGCGCCTCCAGGGAAGCCCTCCCGGCCCTTTTTGTAGCACCATTTGCAATCGAAGAAAGCAGGAATTCTATTTGAAAGGCATTACTGAGCAAAGTAAAGCAAAAGATCTGAAGAAACATTCTCCACCCACCTAGGATAGCCAGAGAGAGTCTCCTAGGAATTGAAACCTCCCAATATTTGAGGATGGAGGAAGCAGTGAGAATCTTTCCTATTTGGTAAAGAAAGGTAGGGGTGTGTGTGTGTGTGTGTGTGTCTCACACCCCCTTCCCAAAAGTCTAGCTGACTTCCCTCATGCACATCAAAGACTAACCAAGCATTTCCTGCCTTTGAAGTTGAAATTTTAAAACTTCTACTGAAGGAATTTCTAGGCTAATACACATACCTTTGCTACTATCCAGTAATGACCAATTGCAGAAGTGGGTTTGGGATTTCAGGGAAGGAGAATGGGAATTCCCCACAGATTCAAAATAGAGAAAGGTGTTTCTCCTTCTGTACTGGCAGATTTCATTCTCTCCTCCGCTGGGAATCTGGTGAGCTCCTAAAGCAGGCTCCTGGCACTAGCAGAATTCGGAAGGAGCTGAAGCTTCTTCTCAGTGTATATGACCTAATTAAGGAGGCAAGACCTCCATGGGGGAAATGAAGGCTGATGTCCAGGCAACACAGAAAAGCTTCGTGGTAACTTAGCATCAGAACCGTAGCAGGCAACGATGGAGTGAGTCTCTGCAGAGGGAGTCTGAACTTCCTCTACAACACATTCAGGAAAAAGGTAGCTCAGGCCAGAGAGTGTTGTATGAGGAAGAGTCTGGCCAAGCAAACCCAGATTCAAGCCCTGGTTGTGCCATTCACTATGCGACCTCGGACAGCGTACTGATTCTCTCTTGCGCCTCAGTTTTCTCATCTGTGAAATGGGAATGACAATGCCCATGGCAGAGGCTTGTCCTGAGGATTCATCAGGCTTCCCTTTAGGGTCTTTCCCCACAATGCTTCATTAGGAACTTTACCTGGGACTTAAAACAAGAGCCTCTCGGCTTGAAGATGATTTAATTACAGCTGATGGATAAGTTGCTCATTGGATTAGTAAACAGTTAAACTAAGTATGATGACTAATTACAGACAGGGGACTTTGCCCACACATCGCCCTCACTGAGGAGGGGTCATAATATTCTCTTTTCAGAGGTGCCCCGCCAGGAACTCAGGAATAGTCACTGTATTAGTTTCCCATTGCTGCTCTAACAGATTACCACGAACTCAGTTGCTTAAGACAACACAAATTTATTATCTTCCTGTCCTAGAAGTCAGAAGTCCACAATGAGTCTCACCGGGCTAATAAAGTGTCAGCAGGGTTGCCTTCTTTCTAGAGGCTCTAGGGGGGAAGCCACTTCGGGGCCTTTTTCAGCTTCTAGAGGCCACCAGTACTCCTTGGCGCTGGAATCTATATCTCCTCCATCTTCAAAACCAGCAACTTTGGGAGGAGTCTTTCTCATGCTGACATCTCCAGTCCGCTCTTACCTGCCTCCCTCTTCCACTTATAAGGACTTGTGATTACTCTTGGCCCACTGGGATAATCCAGCAAAATAACCCAATCTCAAGGTCAACTGATTAGCAATCTGAATTCCATGTACCTTAATTTCCCTTTGCCATGGGAGCTAACATATTCACAGATTCTAAGGACGGGGATCTTTGGGGCCATTATTCTGCCTACCACACCTATTGCTCCAGAGATGGGGTGGAACCCGGGTGAATGGAGAGGAGTTGGTCCCCTTCCCGTCTGCAGTAGTAACTGAGCAGCCCTGTGGGGGCTGGAAAGACACTGACCTGGGGGCGGGAGGTGTGAGGTCGGGCCTGACCTGACGGTTCACTGCCGAAAACTCCGGGCAGTTGACCCTTTTCAGGGCATCAGCTTCCTCATCTGTAAAATGGGAATAATTACCCCACCTCCCACACCTGTATCACTGTTAGAGGGTTGGATATGATTCCCAGCTGAGGGCCTCTTTCGGACCAGGCCCCATGGAGGACCCTGAGGTGTAGAGAACATAATACTTGCCCCCAGGAACCTCACGCTCCAAGTGTCGTCACCTGACCGATATACATTATTCTCCCTCAGAACTTCTCAGATTTTCCTACAAATCACATCTCCCCTGTCATCAAGAAGTCTGAGCTAGAGTCCCTTAGCCACTAGGTAAAAATATGCACTTTCACATATATTTTATTTGAACTTTCTTGTAATTTGCATTCATTGCCAAAACATTTTAGTATTCATAAAGAATTGTTTTCTTCAACATCTCCTTGTTTTAACACTTTGGTTCTTCATGGTTCCACGTTTCCTTTCAGGCTGGCCTCACCTTCATAGGTGATTTTATGTGCTTTCAAGCAGACACAATTTTGTATTCCTCTTTTTATGTAACAACGCTCAAGCACTTTTCCAAGTAGCTACACGCTTTTCGCAATTGTCCTTATTAATAGCTACACAATTTTCCAAGCCGGTGATGTCACAGAATAGCTTCCAGGTTAATTTGAGGGTTTCCTTTCTTTATTTATAGTCTGGTTCCTTTGTGGAGCTGTTTGTGTTTGTTTCTTTGGTTTGGCTATTATAAATGAAGCTGCAACGAATATCTTCCCACGTTTATGTTCTTGTCTTTTGAATTCTTTCCATACGATAACTTTCCAGGAGCAGAATTCCACCTGTTATTCACACAGCTCTATAATACAAGCGGAGCAGAGATGAGTCCTGTTCTACAGATGAAGAAACTGGACCCCAGGGAAATGTAAGTGACTTCTCCACAGACACACAACTGGTAGGTGACAGGACTGGTCCCCATATCTTCCGATTTCTGTGACAGAGACCTTCCAGGGCATCACTACCTACAAGGGAATGATGACGTTCCTAGATGTCCTCCCAAGCCCCCGCACTGCATCCCCTGCTCCCACCCTCTCACGTGCATGTAAGTTGACTTAACCCCCAAGACCACTTCCCTTCCAGCCCCACCTGGCCCTGCAAGTTCACGAGAATGTGACTTCATATATCAGCAAGGCATGAGCTGAAAGCCTAGGGTTGAACCTCAAAGAGAGGGTGGCCCCCCCGAAATCCCACCACAGCGAGGACCAACCAGGCTCCTGGACCCATGGCAGTCCCATGAGGACCCCTGTTTCCAAAGGAGATAGGAGAGCTCTGTGGTGCAGATAAGGAGTCTGGGGTTGAAACCCCTGGATATAAATCCTGGCTCCACCACCGATCAGCCACATGGCTTTGGATAAGTGATTGCTCCTCCCTGATTCTCAGGGACCTCTTCTGTAAGCTGCAGTCGGCGGTAAAGGTGCTACCTCATAGCGTCGCGTGGATGAAATAAGCTGCTTCTCATGTGGTGCTTAAGACAGTGCCCGGTTCAGCCCAAGTGCTATGTAAATGGCATTTGCTAATATCAACACCAATGTATTAGTGTCCTAGCGTTGTCATACCTAATTGCCACAGACTTCTTAGCTAAAAACAACAGAAACTTAAAAAAAAAAAAAATAGAAACTTATTCTCTTACTGTTTTGGAGACTGGAAGTCTGAAATCAAGGTGTCAGCAGAGCCGTGCACCCTCAAAGGCTCTAAGGAAGGGTACTTCTAATCTGTTCCAGCTTCTGGTGTCTACTGGCATTCCTGGGCGGTGGTTGCATCCCTCCAGTCTCTGCCTCCATCTTCCTGTGGCCTTCTTCCCCGCCTCTGCGTGTGTCTTCTTATAAGGGCCCTCACATTGAATTTAGGACCCACCCTAATGCAGTATAATCCCTTCTCAATCCTTACCTTAAGTATATCTGCTAGACCCTGTTTCCAAATAAGGTCTCATTCTAAGTTTCCAGGGAGACGTGAATTCTGGGGGACAGTATTCAACCCACTACACCCACCTTGACTATACCTTGGGTTAATGTAAGTGTTTCTTCTCCTTTCGGAGGATTGCAATGTAGTTTGAGGCAGTACTGTTCACTGGCTCCCTTCTGGTATCTTAATCGGGCTTCTCCCACAAAGCCCTTCTTGGGGATTCACTAATGAGAGACTGCAGGGGTTGGTCTCCCATACCTAGGATGTTTACAGAGAATCACACTTTACAAAGCTTGGCATCCCACTCTTTCACTACAACGTCCCTGTGAGGTCAATGGTATCACTCCTCGCTTTGCAGAGGAAGAAACAGGCTCTGGGGGTGAAGGGACTGCTCATGTCTCACCAGCCAACGAGGGGCAGGGCCTCAAACCCAGGCCTTCTGATTCCAACCCAGTGCTCTATCCACAACAGCACACCTACCTGAAACCAGCGTCCTCTCCGGGAGGGTGACCAGATGGCTGTTGTCCCAGAATCAGTATCATCAATGTCTCTTTCATGTCCCATTTGGACAATAAATGATATGGTCACCTCTTCTCAGTAGCCTTGGCCTCAGAGCTCCCTGCCTCTGCCCTGGAACCAGCCCTCTGAGTGTTAGGATCTGGGATACTATGTCCTCCTGTTCTTTCTCTTTTCTTCCACACGAGCCTCATAATGAAGAAGCAGGAAGCTCTGCCGAGGTGGAGGTGGTACATTACATCCCTCAAGGAGCCCACACCTGTCTCTAAAGCCTCTCAGTGCCTACCTGTCCTCGTTACACATGCGCTGGGTGAAAACCGAATGAGAGTTGGGTCTGAACATTGCTTCCAATACACACCACAATGCAGAAACACCTCCCCCTGCAGCTGCAAACCTTCTCTGCCCTGCCTCAGAGAGCTCGAAAGCCGGGATGAGCCGAAATCCCACGGCAGCTGGCACAGTGCTTCCCAGTGGCAACTCTGCAACAGGGTCAGAGACAGAAACAAGTGGAAATGAGAGAAAGAATCTTTCTGGAAGATAAATGGACATTACAGATCAAAAGCCTTAAGCAACATGTGTGCACGTGAGTGTAGAATGAGGGGGATAAGTGGACAAGGACGCTTGCCTGAATCTAGGAGAAGG
The DNA here is from genome assembly GCF_003031525.2 of Neophocaena asiaeorientalis asiaeorientalis. Taxonomy (NCBI): domain Eukaryota; kingdom Metazoa; phylum Chordata; class Mammalia; order Artiodactyla; family Phocoenidae; genus Neophocaena; species Neophocaena asiaeorientalis. The sequence goes on from NW_020172779.1 coordinate 7,491,697, forward strand.
TTCCGGGAGGCTATCCAGGGGAATGTTAGCAGTGATGCCCCTGGGAGTAGGGTTAGTTGGAGAGGCAGAAAGAGTGAGGAGGCCATCGCCATATCATTTGCTTATAATTTGTTCCTTTCCTTTCCGTTCTTTCTTTCTTTTTTTTTTTTTTTGGCCACACCGAGCAGCACAGGGGAGCTTAGTTCCCCAACCAGGGATTGAACCCACGCCCCCTGCAGGGGAAGCCCAGAGTCCTAACCGCTGGACAGCCAGGGAAGTCCTGCTGCCACTTTTCTTTTTTAAAAACAATTTCCTTTTTTAAAATTTTTTATTGTGCAATCTTTTTCACTCACCAATTTCAGTACAGGAATGTAAACTGAAGAAATAATTAAGTGCATGCACAAAGACAGCTAACAAGGATGCTGCTGGAAGCTTTGCTTTATAACAATAAAAAACTCAGTAGTAACCCAATCATCCAGTAATAGGGGATAGTCAGATAAGAGAATGCTGCTCAGATGTTAAATAATTTTCCAAATACAGATAAAACATGGGAAATTTTTAACGGCCACAATCTCACCATACAAGAAAATCATTCCGTGTTCCCTCACAGTTTTTCTGAGGATGCTTGGGTAATGTTTATAGAGTTACAGGCATTAAATAGATATAATGTTAGGTTCAACTTGTTTTCCCTTATCATAGTAACAATAGCATTTCCCGGGTTGGTAGGTTTTCTCCAAGATGGTCTTCCAAATGGAGGTAAACCTTTTACTGTCCATTAAGTCATTTTCAGTTTTTTGGTTTTTAAGTAACGCTAAAATGAGCAACGTCACGTATTGTCTTTTTTCCCTTCATTTTGAATTTTTCTTGCAGTACGCGGGCCTGTCACTGTTTTGGCCTCTCCCACTGTGGAGCACAGGCTCCGGACGCGCAGGCTCAGCGGCCATGGCTCACGGGCCCAGCCGCTCCACGGCATGTGGGATCTTCCCAGACCAGGGCACGAACCCGTGTCCCTTGCATCGGCAGGCGGACTCTCAACCACTGCGCCACCAGGGAAGCCCTGAATTATTTTTAAAGATGAATTCCCAGAAATGGGTTTTATTAGGTAAAGTATATAAGGGCCTCTTTTGGTGCTTGAGACATATTCCCAAAATGCTTCCCAAAAGTGCTGTACCGCTGTCACCGCCACTAGCCATTCATGTGTACCAACCTCCTTAGTTTTCATTCTTACTAATTTAATTGTATCAAATAAAACCATGACTTTAGTTTAATTCATCTCTTTGATAATAAAGAAAGCTAAACATGCTCCCATATTTACCTGCTAAGTATAGATTCTTATGTGACCTGATTTTTCATGTCTTTGCCAATTTCCCTCTCCTGAAGCAGAACTAATGACCTCTTCCTTGGTCCCCTCTTAGTACCTAGTTCCTGCCTCTATTCTTGGACACACCGCAGGGTTGCAGTTATTGGCTCATATATGAGCCCCTAGAGGGAAAGGGCTATGTTTTCCTTTTCAAACCCCTGTCTGTAGCCACTAGTTACCTGTGGCCGCTGAACACTTAAAATGTGACTAGTCCAGAGATGCAAACTATTATATGTAGAATGGATAAACAACAAGGTCCTATTGTAAAGCACAGGGCATTATATTCAATATCCTGTAATAAACCATAATGGAAAAGAATATGAAAATTATATATGTGTGTATACATATAACTGAAACACTTTGCTCTACACCAGAAACTGACATAACATTGTAAATCAACTATACTTCAAAAAAAGAAAAACGTGGCTGGTCCAAATCAAGATGTGCTGAAAGCATAAAATACACACTGACTTTTAAAGACTTAGAGAAAAAAAATGGAAACTATTCACCAATTATGTTTATATTTATTACATTTCAAAATGATAATATTTTGGCTGTGTTGGATTAAACAAAATAAATTATTATAATTAATGTCACCTGTCATTTTTACTTTTTTTAGGGTAGCTACTAGAAAATTTTAAAATATAGGTGTGTCCTTATATTTCTATTGGAAATATAAAAGCTGCCTAGGGACTAGTGTTTTCAGAGAAGCAATTCATTAAATGTTTGAGAATGGATTTACAGATTCTTAAGTTCTTCTTTAACAATCGGATTGTGGCTCTTAGCTAAAAATTACCATCATCATCATCATCCCTCTACCATATTTATACCTCACTTTAACATCAGTGAGACCAGTTGAAAATTGCCGTTAAAGGCAGCCATGAAGAGAGAAAGACAAACAATATGGTTACTCCAACAGATATCTATTGAGTATCTGCTGTCGCCAGGCACTTTCCAGAAACTTGGGATCATCAGAGAGCAAAGCAAACATAGGTCCTACCTTGAGAAGCTAACACGGGGTAGAAACAGTTAATGACCTCGTATCTTCGGAGGTGAGAAGCACTGTGGCAAAAGAAGGAAGAAAGTACAGGTGAGGAAGGAGCAGGTGCAGTATTGAATAGGTGGTCATGGTGGGTCCCATTGAGAAGATGCCAGTGTAAATCAAGACTGGAAGGGGTGGGGCACAGTATTCCAAGTGACTCCCTGGGGAAGGAACATTAGGCAACAGAAACAGCTACTGCAAAGGACCTAAGGAAGGGCTGTGTAACTGAAAGGGGTCTGGAGACCCAGGCTCTCATCTCTGAGCCTCGGTTTCCCCATGTCTTCGAGGTCTCCTCCCTCTAGGTCCTGACCAGCTCAAACATACACAACTCCCCCACCTACATTCCTCAGCACTGTCCATTCTTCACCACCCCCCACCACGACCGTCCCCACCAAACGGAGGCTTTGGAGGTTTCTCTGTTGTCTGAATTCTAGAAAAGGCTTTGCCTGGAGCACTTGGGGGGAGGGCTGAATGGAGCTGGAGAAGGCTTATTTATAAATCAGGACAGTCTGTGGGCTGCTCTGCAAACCCAGCTCATCTATAGGAAGAACAACCAGTTGCTAAAAAGATCATCCCCAGGGAGCTGCCCATCTGGTTTGCCAAGCAGCCCAGGTCCATCTCCACCGAGGGAGTTATGGAAACGGTAGGATGGAGGCTGATCAAGTTGCAATCGCTTCCTAACTGGTTTCCCTGCCACCTCTCCCTTCACTATCCCTTCTCCACTCTGCCCCACGGGCCTGAGCATGACATTTCTGTCCTTAAAAGTGTCCCATCTGGGGACTTCCCTGGTGGTCCAGTGGTAAAGAATCTGCCTTCCAGTGCTGGGGATGCAGGTTTGATCCCTGGTTGAGGAACTGAGATCCCACATGCCGTGCAGGGCAACTAAGCCCGCGAGCCACAACTACTGAGCTCACACACCTCAATGAGAGAGCCCGCGGGCCGCAAACTACAGAGCCCTCGCTTCCTGGAGCCCGCAAGCCACAACTAGAGAGAGCAAAAAAAAACCTGCACACCACAACTAGAGAGAAGCCCGTGCACCGCAACGAAAGATCCCACATGCTGCAACTAAGACCTGACTCAGCCAAAAAAATAAAGAAATAAATAAAATATATATATATATATATATATTTTTAAAGTGTCCTATCCAATACCTCCAAGCCCAAAGTTCTTAGCAGGTAATGAAGTCCATCACAGCCCGGCCCCAGCCAAATGCTGCAGTCTTCCTCTTTTGTTCTATC
>NW_020172779.1:7495385-7538841 GCF_003031525.2 Neophocaena asiaeorientalis asiaeorientalis
CTTGCCTTTCCTCCTCCATCTGTCTGAGGGGAGCCTCTCCCCGTCCACCTGACGGACCCCACACACTCTTCCTTAGAGGATCAGTTCACATGTCCCCTTCTCTGAGGACACAGGTCCTGGAGTCAGACTTTTCCAGCTCTGCCATCCCTACCCAGTGTCTAGGGCAAGTTCCCCGACTAACTGAGGCTTTGGTTTCCTCATCCATCAAAAGGGATGAAAGTAGGGCTTCCCTGGTGGCACAGTGGTTGAGAGTCCGCCTGCCGAGGCAGGGGACACGGGTTCGTGCCCCGGTCCGGGAGGATCCCGTATGCCGCGGAGCGGCTGGGCCCGTGAGCCATGGCCGCTGAGCCTGTGCTCCACAACGGGAGAGGCCACAGCAGTGAGAGGCCCGCATACCGCAAAAAAAAAAAAAAAAAAAAAAAGGGATGATAATAAACAGTACACACCTCATGGAATTGTGAGGACCAAGGGGCCTCATGCACGGGAAGAGCCTGTCACAGTGCCTGGCGCACAATAAGCAATGACACTGTTACTATATATTTTCAATATTATTATCATTATTACTTTAAAAAATTTGAGTACAAAACCGTTTTTTATTGAATTATAATTGATCTACAACATTATATTAGTTTCAGGTGTACAACATAGTGATTCAATATTTTTATACGTTTCAAAATGATACCATGGTAAGTCTAGTCACCATCTGTTACCATAAAAGTTATTACAATATTATTGACTATATTCCCTGTGCTGAACATTACATCCCCATGACATTTTATAACTATGATCTTTATTACTTTAACAACCACTGCTACTACTACCACTTCTCTCCCAGGGCTATAGGCTGAATGTTTGTGTGCCCCCCAAATTAATATGTTTAATCCTAATGCCTAATGCAATGGTATTTGGAGGTGGTGCCTTTGGGAAGTGATTAGGTCATGAAGGTGGAGCCCTCATGAACAGGATTAGTGCCCTTATAAAAGAGGCTGGAGAGAGACCCCAATTCCCTTCCACCATGTGAGCACACAGCTAGTAGGCACTATCTGTGAGGAACCAGGCCCTCACCAGACACCAAATCTTCCAGTTCCTTGATCTTGGACTCCCAGCCTCCAGAACTAGGAGCAATAAATTCCCATTTTTGCTTTAAGATTTTTTTTTGAAGTGGACCATTTTTAAAGTCTCTATTGAATTTGTTACAATATTGCTTTTGTTTTATGTTTTGGTTTTTTGGCCACAAGGCATCTGGGATCTTAGCTCCCGGACCAGGGATCGAACACCCCCTGCATTGGAAGGTGAAGTCTTAACCACTGGACTGCCAGGGAAATCCCAAATTCCTACTGTTTATAAGCCACCCAGTCTGTGGTATTCTGTTTCAGCAACCTGAACAGGACACCAAGCAGAATGGATCCTGCCTCTGGTGTTTCCACGTGACTTAGGTTGGGTTTCCTAACCTTGGTGTTGGTTCCCTCAAAATCAGACTCTGAGATAAAGACTTGGACGCAAGGAGTTTCTTTGGGACGTGATCCCAGGAAGACAGGTGAGGAAGTGGGAGAAGTGAGACAGGGAGGCAAGAAGACCAATAAAGGGTGTGTTAACGGGAGGGGTATTTTTGTGTCGCTGGAGCTCACTGCTCACTGAACCCCCAGGAAAGCGCCTCATCTCCCAGCTCGACAAGGACATGCTGAAGACCCAATACTGCCCAGTCATGGAATGTCAGAGGAAATGACCACTGCTGAAAGGAACTAGCACAACCTGATGTCAAACAGCTGTCCCCAAAAACCTCAAAAGCTTGCAAACTCTGACTTAGCAATTCTGCTTCCAAGAATTGATCCTAGGTGAACAATCACAGATGTTCACAAAAATATGGCTAACAGTTCTCATTCCCAGAATTGCTTATAATAGTGAAAAATTGGACACCATCTCAACGTCCAATAACAGGAGAGTGCGGTAATTAAACCGTGGTTCATCCCCACACTGGAATACCTAGCAGCCACTGAAAATGATTTTGTACAAGAGTATTTAATGTCACAGAAAAGTGACCATGATATTGTTTGGTCATTTTTTTAAAAGCAGGTACATAGACACATAAACTAATATGTGGGATATGACCTAATCAGACTTTTCATGTCATAAGCACACACGTGCACACACACATAAACACACACACACACACAGACCTGGAAAGATAATGACTAAAAATGATGACAGTGATAATAGCTGAGTGATTGAATTGTATTTTAGTTTTCTTTTTTTTTCTTTAATCTGTATTTTCAAAATGTTCTACAGTGTTCATGTATTAAAGGGTGACTCTGACAGCACTGGGCAGCCAATGCAGAGGGTCTGCAAGAAAGGGGAGCATCACTTAGCTGCCTGTCCAAATGGGCTTGTATTTTTCTCTGATCTGAAAGGTCCGGAGATCAGTCCCCTATGAGAGATCGGCTTACCTCTAACCTCTAAGTAGCCCATCTGGGACACGTGCATCTCTAAAAACACATGGGCTTTTCCAATGAGAAGATATAGCCCACAACTAGAGAAGGAAATTAAATGCTTTTCTCAGTAAATCTCTCCATCTCCAAATTTTAATCATTCTAATAGGCGACCTGCTGGTTTAGGTTGCCCAAAGCCTGATTAAAATGAGTTGATTCTATGAAGTTACCAGTAGTTTTTAATGGGGCTGGGGGGATACGGTACTTATACTGCTTTCTAATCTCTGATCTTTAGGTCTTTTTTATATTACTTCTTGTTCTCTGATCATCCTTTGAGGCAGGATTCAGGCAGGGTTTAGGCAAGGAAAGGAGGAGGCTGTATAGAAAATCTTTACGTTCACTCAAAAAACATTTCCTGATTTTTAGAAGAGTAGGGGGGGTCTTCTGCCCTTTTTTCATAGGATTAGAGGAACCTCCATCCCTTTTATCACTTCTAGTGCCTCTGTCTACTCCCTCCCTTAAGAGTTTCCCCCCGAGAGAGAGACAAGCTCCTGTCACGGATCAGAACCCGAGGGGATCATCGGACCATGTTTCTTGTCAGGTGGACCTACTACACCACTACACGTGCTGCACCCGTGAACACAACCCTCTTCCCAATTTCTCTGTCACAGGGCAGAGCCTGCTGAACCTGGCTCCCTTTCTGGGCCTGATTCTGTGCCCATTACTGGGTGTGTAATGCAAGGCAGCCATCCTGGACCTTGGAGCTGGTTGGGTAAGTGGACTTGGAGAAGGCTCTGTAGTTCCAGCCATTCTAGATTTGAGGCAACAGGGAGAAGGAACCTCCATTTTTCCTCTTGGCCTGAGGCCACACTCTCCTATCCAGCTTTTATCAAAGAAGGCCTTCTTTTGGCGGGGGGAGGGTTATGGTACTTGCAGATCATTAAGCAAGCTCCTAATTTTTTATCCCCACTTGACTACTGTTCCTCGCATATGACTTGGCCAAGAACCCATGGGGTATCAGGGAGGAGGGTTCACTCTCATCCTGAGAGCTTCAATCTGAACACCTGATACATGCCAGGTGCTGAAGACACAAGGAAGGCCCCATCCTTGCCCTTGAGGGGTTTGTAGCCTGTGGGAGGAGACAGATAGGCAAGGAAGTACACGTAATAATAAGTACAATCATCCCTTGGTATCTGCAGGGAATTTGTTCCAGGAGCCCCTGTGGACACCAAAATCCGCAGGTGCTCAAGTCCCTTATATAAAATGATACAGTCGGCCCTCTGTATCTGCAGGCTCAGCATCCACCAGCACTGCGGTTGGTTGAATTCCGGGATGCAGAAGCTGTGGATATGGAAGGTCGGTTTATGATACAATGTGATAAATACTCTAATGCAACAATGTACAGTACGAAGTGCAGGGGAGCACAGAGCAGGAAACACATCGAGATAGAGGGGACTGGGAAAGAGACTGGAAAGGCCCCACAGAAGAGGTGATAATTAAGCTGCATCTTGACAAGTGACTAGGAGAAAGGCAGGGGAAGGAGATTCCGGGCAGAGGGAACAGTATGTGCAAGGAAAAGAGGCGTGACTGCCTGGCATGTTCTGGGAGTGGGAAGGCATAGACTTTCGGGGTCATAGTGATTTTCTGATTCATTTGCATAAGCTCTTTATAAATTAAGGCTATCATTCCTTTGTCTATTCAGGTCATAAGTTAGAGACTTAAACTGTAGTAGTGCATAGAGTAGGTTACAGTGGGGGAAAGCTGAAGATAAGGCATCCATTAGGAAAGCATTCGTCCACTTACAAGCAACGCAGACCCAAAGCAGGTGAGTCAAAGTGAGAATGCATCCCAAGAGCATTGTCCAAAGTCACACTTTGGTATGTGGCAAAAGTGGAAGTCAACTAGCAGGTTCGTATACTGCATCCTGAAGCAGTGTTCTTTATCCTATCTCAGAGAGGGTACAGCCTGGAAGGGTCTCAGGTAATTTAAGTGTTGGCTCTCTATGGAGGTTTCAAGTGGAGAAATATAAAAAGGTTGAAAAGAAATGTCTTCTTTATAGCTTCCGCTAAGTCCTACTTTTCTGATGGAATTTCACATACTCACATTTCAGTTGAGGTAGACCTTGATAATCAGGCAATTGGTCAGTTTTTTAAAATGTGCTGGACCATTAAGATGGACAAAATGGGACTTAATCTGGTCTTGAAGAATGAGTAGCGTTTCTGTGAATGGGTGGGTGCTATCATCTGAATGTTTGTGTTCCCCCCCAAAATTCATATGCTGTCATCTTAACCCCTGAAGTTGATGGTATTAGTACGTGGGGCCTTTTTGAGGTGCTTAAATAGGGAAGGTGGAGCCCTCATGATTGGGATTAGTGCCCTTATAAAAGAGGGTCCAGAGAGATCCCTAGCCCCTTCCACCATGTGAGGATACAAGAAGTCTGCAACCCAGAAGAGGGCCCTCACACAATCATGCCAGCACTCTGATCTTGGACTTCCAGGCTCCAGAACTATGAGAAATAAATTTCTATCATTTATAAGCTACCCAGTCTGTGATATTCTGTTATAGCAGCCTGAATGGACTAAGACAGTGGGGAAGAAGTTAGCAAGGCAATCCCAGGAGAGGATTCATTCATGCCTCTACTAAAAAACCATCTAGGATTACCACCCCTTCTCTTTGGTTTCAAGTAACAAAAACCAACTTTGTCTAGCTCAGTGAAAGGAGAAGGTTTGTGGGAGAGATAATGGGTTATCTCATGGGCCATCCCCTCAGTTCCAACCACTTGCAAAGACTAACTGGGTTTCTCTGAATCCCAATTCTCAGAAAGAGATCTGACTGGACCAACTCAACTCACATGGTCACCCCAGCCAGTCAACTCTTGCTGAGGGTCTGGATCCCATGGATAAACATGGCTGCTTTGAGCAACTATCAAAAAAGGAGGTCAGTGTAAGCTGGACTACACTCCCCCAATCCACGGTCCTTTCATATGCTGAAGGTTCCTTCTGTCCTAGAGCTAAAGATTCAGCCGAAATCTGTGAGCAAGTAGAAATCTTAATTCAGTGGAAAGTAGGGTGGCCAGCCTTAGCAAATAAAAGTACAAGATGCCCAATCAAATTTGAATATTTAACAAAAACAATTTTATCCCACGTGATATTTGGGACCTACTTATACTAAAAAATGCTTCATTGTCTGTCTGAAATTCAAATGTAACTGGGTATCCTATATTTAACTGCCAAACCTAGTGGAAACGTGGTCCTTTTGCAGGACTCTGAATTCTTGACATTTCCCAAATAATGATCACATCTCTGGGAATTTAAATGCCCAAGACAGAAGTAAGTGTCTTCATTATGCCAAATGGAGGACACTGTGAGTGAAGCCAGCATCCTGAGAGCAAGAGGTGGACCTGAATAATTATCAGTGAGTTAAATTCCTTTGTCACAGAGCCAGCTTAGTAAATATGCATTTCAAGTTTGGAGTGGTTGGCTGAAGAACTTAATTATCAACAGAGGGGAAATCCCTCACTGCAGCCTTGACCTTTACCTGTCATGTTGGCACACAGGACCGCATGCAAGATGACACTAGAATATCTTCAGATGCCATTCTCCAGAGCCTTTGGAGAGGGAGCCCTGGGCTTCCCTAGGGCTGGGCTGGGAAGGTGGAAGACCACAATGGCTACTTAGACGGGCATATTGCCTCGTTGGCTAACATGGGTCTTCTCATGACTTCACTCTTCCCTCTCTATGAAAAGGACACTGTTGTTTGTGTTAAACAAACTTGGGTGCTGGTCCTACTGTGACCTCTTACAAGCTTTGTGAGCTGGAGCAAATCATAAAACTGCTCTGAGCCTCAGTTTCCTCATCTGTTAATTGGGAATAATAATATTACCCTTCTTACAATGTTATTGGGAGGAATCAATGAACTCCTGCCTGTGTACGTGTCAGATTCCAGAGACCCCAGTCTCTCAAACTTGTCCTAGTCCCCCTTCTTCCTATTATCCAGGTCCCCAAGGTCATTTTAATAATAACCTCTCAGCCACCTCAAAATGTGTGCCTTGTTCACAATCTTACTCTGTTTATTGCCAACCTTATAGATTTGTTATCCCCGTCTCTACCTCTGAGCCACCCAGCTTGCTGGTGTCAAATCATAAATCATGTTATTAAGTCAAATCATGTTATCTAGCCCCAGATGGTCTCTCCCTGTGCTCAATAATCCTTTTACTCTTCTCCAGAGGACCCACAGCTCAGAGGTTTCATGACAACAGAATCCAAAGCATCACTTATACTTTACTTTATAAATAATGTGTTATATAGTATATTAAGTATATTATATATATATATCATTATCATTATTGGTGAGGGAGCAGGGCATAAGTACAGGATAGGAAATCATGTCTTCTAAATTTCCTTCCTTACTCCGAATCCTACTTTAAAGACAGCTACTTTTTTTTTTTTACAAGAACAAATATCCTATTTTTATTCAGCACAGATTACTTAGAACATATAACTTATGGAATTCCATGGAGGTAATATAAAAAATAATTAATTTCGACCATTTTCTACATGAAAAATGAAGTACAGAAAAGGAAAGTTAGCACAAAATAAAACAAGTATGCGTACTAATGAAGGTTAAGGTGATAGCTCAAAGACTTCTATTGCCAAATCTTTCTTTTTTATTCTAAGTCAGGATCAACATTAGAAGGATTCATCCTAAAAAACCATACAGATTACACCAATAATTTGTAATCACCATGCTTGCTTCCTCCTGTCACTCATTATAAAGTTGCCACTGTAGCAAATTTTCCTTGACAAAAACAGAAGTCACTTTAGAATTACATGAATGAGTCCTTACCCTCTACCTGCAGAGAGATGCAGCCTTTGCCAACCAGAAGAAAGAGGTTAAAATATTGGAGAATTATCTCTGAATGGCTGCCAGGATCTCCCTTAGATCTCTAAGCTTTCTTCAAATATCTGGACTTTTAGCAACTAAAAAACTTATACTCAAAATGTGTACAGTAGTTTCAATAGGAAAAGTCAGCTACTTCTTAATGTCACCAGTTGTGCCCTGGGCATTTTACCCATTGGCTATAAACCCCCACTTGTCTTTGTCGTATTTGGAGTTGAACCCCATGTCTCTCCCCTGTTGCAATATCCCCATTGCAATAGTCTGAATAAGTCTCCCTTACCATTTTAACAAGTGTTGGAATAATTATTTCACAGTTGGTTAAGAACACCTGGAGCATTTTTTTTAATTCTGGGGAGACCTGGACCCCACCTGAGACCAAGGAGTCAGAACCATGGGCTTGGTTCTAATGTGTACTAGGGGTAAGAATCGCTGGCCCAGAAGGTCTGCACAAATCTCCTTTGTGATGGGCTGACTCTCAGACTGGAGGACGCCTTGAATTCTGGCTGGGTTGACCTTCATCTGTCAACCCCACATCAGCCCATCCCCATCTGAAACAGGCTCCTTTGTCCAGCCCCTCCAGATTGCATGGCTGGAATACACCAAACTGTATCACTCCTCTATATATCTGCCCACACTATCTCCCCTCCCTGAAATGCTTGCTCTGTGCCCCTTGACCACCAGGGAAAGATAAATCATATTGAAGACCCCCCCCCCCCCCCGGGGCTTCCCTGGGGGGGCAGTCGTTGAGAATCTGCCTGCTAGTGCAGGGGACACGAGTTCGAGCCCTGGTCTGGGAAGATCCCACATGCCGTGGAGCAACTTAGCCCGCGCGCCACAACTACTGAGCCTGCGCGTCTGGAGCCTGTGCTCTGCAACAAGAGAGGCCACGAGAGTCAGAGGGCTGCTCAGCGAGATGAAGAGTGGCCGCCGCTCGCCCCAACTAGAGAAAGCCCGGGCACAGAAACGAAGACCCAACACAGCAAAAATAAATAAATAAATAAATACTCACCTCAATCATCACATCCTCTAGGAAGCCTCCCCCAATTCTTTCCATAGCACGCCTGGCGTTACCGAGCCTAAGTTCGTACCGCTCACCGTACAACAGGCCAATAATCAAGAAATGAGTTGTTGGGACAAGGAATAATTGCTTTATTCGGAAAGCCAACTAACTGAGAAGACGGTGGGCTCCTGCCCCAAAGAACCACCTTGCCTGAGTTAGAAGCCAGGCTCCTTTTATACTAAAAGGGGAGGGAGTAAAGTCAAACACTTCCTGGTTCCCATCAGCCTCCGGAGGGGATGTGTTCATTTCTTCCTCCCTGCAGTCGTACACAGGTGGGCCCGGTCAGGATGTTTCCTGTGAGCTAAACAAAGGTATTTTAGCTTAATGCTCATTACCTGGGAAGCGGGGCGGGGGCGGGGGGGGCCATTATGTATAATTTTAACTTATAGGCAACATCCCTTTAGTGATTAACTTGTCATAGAATATAAAGGTTCTTCCCTATTACACTGGGACCTCTCTTGCCCTGTCCACAGGTCTGATGATGCACAGAGCACGCCACAGCATGTCTGATGTCACTGAAAGATCAGTGCGAAAGGTGGCTTCTCACCAGCCATCCTGGCTAAGGGTATGTATAGTAGGACTTGATATTCATGTAAACAGATGCTAGGTTTTCAGAAATTACCCATCTGAAATTAATACTGACACATGAAAAGATAAGAACAAAAGCTTTCCATCGGCAAAATGAAACTCACTATTTCTGCCAGGAAACTGTAAACTTGATTAAACCTCAGTATTGAACACATAAATTTGTTGATAACAAATATTAAGAATCCTACAACACAGAGCGCTGAATTTAGAGTCAGAAAACCTAAACTATAAATGAATTCAGCCACTTCCTAAGCACGTAGCTCTAAGCAAGATACTTAATTTCTCTGAGCCGCAGTTTCTCATCTATAAAGTGAGAATTATAATACTTCAGCTACTTTCTCTAACAGGTTGCTTTAGTCACGAAATAAAATAAAACCTGGAAAAGCATATTTCGTTTCACAGTGAAGCCCCATACAAACACAGGAATTTTAAATCCTTACTAATGACTTGTGCTTTGCTTTTTTTCCTTAATTAGTATCAACACTTTTACATTCGTGTGAAACAGATCGAGACGTCCATTCAGGAATAATGAAGAAGGAAGGTTTATTTTAGAAAGACCCTGGGTGTTGTTGAAGGGATAATATGTCTTGTCTTTCTTTCCTTCAGGAAGTAATATGCAAAAAACTTTATCTTGCTGACATTCTTCCACACAAGCTGGAATAGAAACCATCTTGCGCCTGAACAATACACTTATGTATAAAGTGTAAATAATAACTAAGGGGAAAGAATAGCTAACGAGAGTAAAGGAAAGGGACGACACATGATTAAACTGGAATCTCAAGGTGTTAAGGATCCAAAGCAGGCCGTGTGTATGTATATAAATATATATTTACCAATGTGTTTAATTCTCCTCTTCCTTCATTTTCCATCTTCTCTCCCTGTATAAACCAAATCTTTCCTTTTGGACTAACAAGTTATGGGGATGTGCACACACATGAGTGCCTGTGTGAGTGTATTTTCCCTCTGGTCTTTTTTTTTTTGAAGTATAGTTGATTACATTGTTTCAGGTATACAGCAGAGTTATTCAGTTACACATATGTATATAAATATATACACAGATGTGTTCTTTTTCAGATTCTTTTCCATTATAGGTTATTACAAGATATTGAATACAGTTCCCTGTGCTATACAGTATATCTATTTTATATATTGTACTTTGTTAACCCCAAACTCCTAATTTAACCCCCCTTTCCCCTTCGGTAACCATGAGTTTGTTTTCTATGTCTGTGAGTCTGTTTCTGTTTTGTAAATAAGTTCATTTCTACCATTTTTTAGATTCCACATATAAGTGACATCATATGAAATTTGTCTTTCTCCTTCTAGTCTTTTGTGCTTGGTTGCTTGTCTGGGGTGGTGGTATTTAATCTTATCTTTGACAAGGTAAGTGATATTAAAGTCCAAGAGACTGTGGGTACCACAGAAAGTTGCTACACAGCTCTCTGTGGTTACGCTACAAGGGACATAGACGGATTCCGGTTGACAACTCCAGAAGCAGCAGAGCTAGCAAGGGAGATAACTGTTTTCTTCAAGGTATTCTTGAGCTAGAAGGAATCTTACAGATCATCTTGTCCAACCCTGTGCACTTTCTCATTTTACGAGTAAGGATATCAAGAATGGTCAGAGAGGGAAAGCGATTTTCCTAAGATCACAGAGCTTTTACAAGCCTTTCCTAAGCATCTTCCCTATGCAAGGCATTATTCTATTATCTGAGGTGATTCCAGGATGAAAAAAAGCATGATCTCCATTCTCAAGGAGTTGACGGTCTAATAGTGGAGCATGTAACTCAAAGCAGGATGAAATCAGGACTTGAGAATGCTGGAAGAACTAAAAGAATTTCTGATTGGGAAACGAGACAGGGTTTCCTGAAGAACGTGGCATCTGCACAAAGCATCAAAGGTTAGAAGGATCGGGGACGCATAGGACCCACACTGGCATATTTATTGTGTCACCAGCTGTCTCGGGCTCCCCTTTTGGAAAACAACACCAGAACGCTAGCTGATAAAAAATAAAAATGATAAGGCAAGAAGGGAAATTGAGAAGAAACATAGTCTGGGAAAGGACAAGCGGAATCAGTACCTTGAAAGTGATAGGGAACACCATCTCTAGGGGGAAAAAAAAGCACAAAGCACCTGCTGGGGATCACATCAATTTAAAATGCAAAAAGCAAATCAATGAGTAAGTCTTTTCTGATCGTAAGTTTAAGAACTTAAAGCAGTTTGGTAGGATTATTCAACATAATTATGGTGCACTAACCTTCTCATATATATAAACGGTACATTAGGTCCATACTTAACTTGAGTTAAAGCAGGAGAGACCAGCTAAGGGGGAAAAGTGCAAAGAAAAACAACTTTGAACTACATTCCAAAATGTGCAGGGGCTGGAAGAAAAGCCACAGCGAGCCTGGGGGTACGAAGCCCTGCCACAGGGGGCCACATCATCATGGGGAATAAGAACCTGAGAAATCAACCAGCATGATGTCATCATCCTAAGTGATTATTAAAGGGCTGGGGTGAGGTGAGATAACCCAGCAAGAGTACGCAGGGTGAGAGGAGAACCTGGGCCAGGATCCGGGAAACTCCGACTCTCCAGGGCAGGGTGTGGCAAGGAAGAGTCAGTGGTGACTTGGGCAACTCCTGGGGGAGCAGAGGGCAGAGTGCTGTAGTTTGGAGTAGATGCAAAACAAGGACAAAACAAACAAAAAAATGTCTTTAAATCCATCCTCCTGGTAGCTCTACGGGGGACAAAAGCCGCTCTATCCTGCAGTGGGCATGGGTGTAGGAGGATTAGATGCTGCCACAGACACTGCAGAGCAGGACACTCCCATGGGCCCAAGGGGAATCTCTCAGGCAGCTCTTGGAGGGTACTTCGCCATAAGACAGCCAAAGAGCTGCATGAAGAGCTTCACTCCCTACCCCACCCCCAAACTTACACGCGCGCAGACACACACACACACACACACACACAGAGAAATAATACATTTGGGCTTCCCTGGTGGCGCAGTGGTTGATGGCCCGCCTGCCAACGCAGGGGTCGCGGGTTCAAGCCCTGGTCCGGGAGGATCCCACATGCCGTGGAGCAGCTGGGCCCATGCACCACGGCTGCTGAGCCTGCACTCTGGAGCCCATGAGGCACAGCTGCTGAGCCCGCGTGCTACAATTGCTGAAGCCCGCACGCCTGGAGCCCTTGCTCTGCAACAGGGGATGCCACCGTGGTGAGAGGCCCACGCACCGCGGCGAGGAGTGGCCCCCGCTCGCCGCAGCTGGAGAGAGCCCATGAGCAGCAACAAAAACCCAACACAGCCCAAAATAAATAATAAAATAAATAAACTTATTTTTTTAAAAAAAGAAATAATACATTTAATTAGGGGACCAAACATCCCAGCGTACACCTGCTGACCCAGCATAATAATTGATGGCATCCCCTTTCACTCCCCAAAGTATGCGAGTTTGGAAAACGGCTTACATGTGGTTGCTGAGGTTTAGGGATGGTGGGGAAGAGGGAGTGGGTGTGATTATAAAGCGGAAGCAAGGGGGAGACCATTGTGGTGATGGAACAGTTTTACATCTTGATTGTGGTGGTGTTTACACAAATCTGTTCATGTGATAAGGGACAAGAACGATACACACACGTGGTACATTGACACACCATGTCAATTTCAGTGTCAATTTCCTGGTCACTGTAGGTAAGAGGTAATCACTGGGGAAAACTGAGTGAAGAGGAGAAGGGTCCTCTCAGTATTACCATCGCAACTTCCTGTGAGTCTATAATTATTTCAAAATTAAAGGGTTGGGTTTTTTTTAAGTGGTCCAGCAGCATCCACCGAGCGCTGGAGCAGGGACTTTGCAGAACTGAGACTCGTGCAGGCAGGATTTGCTCGGGTCTGTACAGTTGCTAATGGGAACGTAAATGGCTGCTGCAGACGAGGGGTTGAGGAAGAGGAGATGAAGAATTCTCAGTAGCTCTTTCATTAGCTCTGGTACAAGGAAGTGTTCCAGCGTGAATCAGCAGAGATAGATGTAATGTGTGGAAATGGATCAGTGGATGACACAGAACAGCTCAGAGACAGCAAAGGGGATCAGAAAGGAGAACCAGGACAACGGCATTTACTTTGGGGTCCCCTGGATTTGAGCTTCGTCGATGGTCAGGAAAGCAGAGAATTAATAGTTAACCTCAGATCTATATCACATGTAGATATACATGTACATACACGGTTTGGTAAACTGCTGTGTATACACAGTTTGGTAAACTGCTTTAATTGATTCCATATCACAATTTTTGTCCTTTTCAACCACTCAGTTGATTTTCTTGTTAGTGTCACAACTTAAAAGGACTCCATGAGGTGTTTTTTAAAAACCATTTCCACTTACTGAATGTTCTGACTCTATACCATTCACAGGTCATTTCACTTCGATCTTCACACAAACTTACAAAGTGGATATTATTATCCCCACTTTGCAAATGAGAAAACTGAGACTCAGAGAGGGTAAGTAACTTGCCCAATGTCACACAGATAATAAGGGGTAGGGCCAGGATTCAAGCCCAAGTCACTTAGACTCCAAACCCGTGTCATCACCCCTGTGCTACACTGCCTCTCCTGGGGTGAGTGAGGCAGGGAGAGTGAGAGTTACAGGGTCACCTGAGCTAGGTAGAGCCAACTGCCACCAGTCACAATCTCCTTGCTTTGGTGGGTGGACCAGAAGCGCCCCCCTTGGAGAATGGCATCGGAGTTGGCCATGTGCTCCATCCACCCCTAGTGCCAGGGGAAGTAGGGAACCCCTCAGTTTGGTCCACCCCTCCCTTTTTCCTTGGAGATCTGGGTGAGAAAGAACCCTCCATCCACTCCAGGAGCTGTGTGCTAAGCTCCTTCCTCAGAGTGCCCACAGGCTCTGTGCAGACACCCATGGATTGCAGGTATATCAGGGCCGCACATTAAACTGAGACCCTCGTGGGATGGCCAGGTGTCCCCAGCAACTTTGCATACAGAGCAGAATCCTGGAAACCCAACAACAGTGTCTCTCTCACCACATCCTTTAGGTAAATGGCATCTGCCTCGCATTAGAGAAGAAAGAATTTTCCTGGCCGGAAAACATCTCCAGCAAGGGCTGTGCTGGAGAAAGCCTGCAAAATTCACTCTCACAGCGAAATCTGAGGATTCCAGGCAAGTCATTAGATCAGATATTCTGAAGCCAAGAAGGGGAGAAAAGCAGCTGAGACATGGCCGACATCGTCACAGTTAAGCTCCACAAACAGCGCCAAGGATTTTGTCTTTTGTCCATGTGACTCAAATGGGCAAATTGAGACACCTCGGGGTCAGCCCAGGAGACTGGCGTGGTGATAGTAAGCGGCTCCGAGGTCTCGCAGCCTTTATCCTCAGACATGGTTACAGAGGAAAGAGAGGAACTAAGAACAATAGTGGCCTAATAAAATATGCTTAGAAACTATCAGCTACAATTTCATCAAGTTTATTTGAAGGCCCTGAGATAAGTACTTGAGATGCATTTATCTCACTGCAGCCTCACAACAGCCATACAGATCAGTGTGATTATCATCCCCATTTTACAGATGAAGAAACTGAGGCCCAGAGGCATCAAACAATTTGTCTATGGTTCCATTGATAATAATCAGGACAGACAGGATTTGAACTAACTCCTGAGCTCATACTTTCCACTGCCCTTATTCTGTCTCCCACATGGACAATAGCTGCGGGGAGTGGGGAGGTAGAGAGGAGCAGAACTAGACCCCAGAGCTGCCCAGCTCTAAAGCTTGTGCCTTCTCAAAATATTCCATACGTGTGGTCACTTGGGTGTGGCTCACACACTTGTCCATGCACAAGAGCATAGAGCCAGGCAACGAGCGCCTGTCCCCTGTCGCACACACACTTACACCTTGCTTTGAACGTCGGCCTATTGTGCATGTATCTTTACAACGTGTTCTTTGGGGACTGTGAGCTCAGGGGTTTGGGGAACCCAGAGATCAGGTCTCAGGGCTACCTCCACATGGCTCTACATCAGAAGAGTTACTGGCTTTGGCAGGTGAGGCATATAACTTATCTGAACGCCCAGGTAGCAACCCATGAATTCCAGGGCTGGGGTCATCCCTGGAAGGTGGTCCCCTGTTCATGCAGGGATTTAAGCCCCAGCCAGACCTGAGCCTTGCCCTGGCCTCCCCTGACCCCACCTCCTCTGCAGCTGTGTGATATTAGGAAAGTTATGGCCATGACACTCAAGTCCAAAAATTGGTCAGCTTTTCAGACCAGGTGCCTAGAAAGTTCAGCAAGACCTGGACTTGGAACAAGTGAAGCAAAAGCATCACTGAAATACAAGCCCCAGATCTCATTTGTAAATAATAATAAGAATACTCCAAGAAGAGCAGGGGGATTGGTGAGTAAAGATGACACAAAGGAGAAAGAATGGTCTTGGAGAAAGAGGCTAGTGACAGGAGAGAAGCCCCAGGTGGGGGAAGCCGTGAGCTCCAGGAAGAAGGATGCGGGCATCCCAGGTACAGCAACAACCCAGAAGGGAACCAGCTGTGAATGTGAAGCCTGCCCAGATGGCAGCGGGGAGATGGACCCGGTGGTGTTCTATCTTCATAGCCTCCTCTGAGGGCCCTGTGCACAGGCTTCTTAAGCAGATGGCGGGGGAGGCGGGGGCAGTGTCAGGCTGCACAGCCCAAACCTGAGTCCCAGGGGTGCAGTGTCATTGGACCTCGCCCCTGAGCACCTTGCCTACAGCCTGGGAGGCAGATGCCATGTGGATCACATTACAGGAGGGCAACTAGGAGACATTAGGAGGAGCTTTGACCCAGGCCAGGTTAGGGACCCAGTGACTTTGCAGGGTGTCTGATCTGGTGCTGAGATGATGATCACGACCACGATGATGATGGTGGTGGTAATAATAGAGTTTAATCATAATAAACAAAGACTCATCGAGAGCTAGGAATGAGCCAGTTACTGCTCGAAACGCTTGCAGGTGGTAACTCGTTTAACACATCTGCTGATTGGAGATAACGAACTCATGATGTTATCACATGTTGAGATGATTAAATGAGGTGATATATGTGAAACTGACTTGGAAATGGATGATAAAGATGACAATGATGATAATAATGGTGCTGCTGGTGGTGATGGAGATGGTGGTATTACCAGTGGTGACGGTAATATGCGTTATAGTGCAGTGGGTAAAGATAGAGACTTGGAGTTACACAGAGACCTGAGTTCAAATTCCAGCTCCACCACTTACTCACTGCATTATCTTAGGCAAGTTTCCCTGAGCCTCAGTTGCCTCATCTGTGAAATGGGAACAATAGCTCCGTCAAGGTGGTGTTGAGAAAAGTGTGTATCTATTTCTCAGCACAGTACCTGGCACTTGATAAACGGTGGTTACCATGGAGAAGGGCGGTGCTGGCAGCAGCGGGAGTGACAATGGCAAAGATGGGGTTGCCAGTAGGTGTCAAAGAGGTTTTCATACAGGTGAGTCAGCCCCTGATCACACTCCACACAGCTCTTCCAGCATACACAACCTTCGGAGCTTTCACTTGGAGAGGATATACTTTTTTAAATTTTATTGAAGTGTAGTTGACATACAATGTTGTGTTAATTTCTGCTGTACAGCAAAGTGATTCAGTTGTACATATATATATATATTCTTTTTATATTCTTTTGCATTATGGTTTATCACAAGATATTGAATATATCTCCCTGTGCTATACATAGGACCTTGTAGTTTATCCATCCTGTATATACTAGTTTGCATCTGCTATTCCCAAACTCCCAATCCTTCCCTCCCCCACCCTTGGCAACCACAAGTCTGTTCTGCAGAGGATATTTTTAATTGGCTACACCTAGTCCCAAGTACGCAGGAAGGCCTTGCACGTTCACCACATTGCAAGCGCCACTCACTTAACCATTAACCAAGATGGCTCTAGCTAAGCTGGGAAACAGACAAAGGTTATCTGTGGAGTTATTGCATCACTTTCTCACCCCTGGCCCTGGCACCACGTGGCCTTAAGCTGACCCCTAGTCTGCTAGGACCACAATCGCCCTGCCCCATCTCCTTCCCCCTCCCAGACCCATTGCTTTTATCCTTCTGTGTCCAGCCACTTAGGGTTTTGTGACCCCAAAGTTAATAACACTAATAATAGCTTACATGTATCAGATTAGTTTATTTAATCCTCACAACCACCCCGTGAGTTGTATGCAATTATTAGCCCCATTTTACAGGTGAGGACACTGAGGCTCAGAAAGGTTAAAGTACCTTTTTCTGGGTCACACAGCTTATAATTTCAGAGCTGGTACCTGATTTGAGGTATGTTCGATCTTGAAGCCCAGGCTGATTCTACCATACGACATATCATGCTGCCTGCCTTTCAAAGACAGTCCACAGGAGTGATAGTATTAAACAGCCAGCATGGAGGGCAAATGTTGGAGGAAGAATGCACTTGACTGATTCTCAAGTCCCCCTAGAAAGGGAGCTCTCCACCACCAGCTCCCCCGCAGATATTGACCTGGCAGTACCATGGGCCAATTGTCATGGTCACTATGAATCTCAGAAATGATGTGTCATGCTTTCTAAAACATGCTTTCTGAAAAGACAGACTTTTCTTTTTTCATTGCAGCATACCTGTTACCCAGCAGTTCCACTTCTAGAATTTTATCCTTCAGATATGCATGCACATGTATGAATGGACATATTTACAAAGTTACTCAGTGTTTTTAATGGCAAAAACTTGGAAGCAACCCAAATGTCTATCACTGGGGAATGGTTAAATAAGTTGTGGAACATGCAGATGAGGAAATACTCCCCAGCCATAAAAAAAACATTTAAAGTAAGCTCTATCTGCAGGAATACAGAAGAGATGTGTAGGAATGTGTCAGATATGGATCTTTATGACATATTGCTAAGTACAAAAAAAAACAGCATGTATGTTATGTCACCACTTATGTCAGATATGCGGAGGGAGAAGAATAAGTACAGGTGTTTTCTCAGATATGCACGGATGACCTCTAGAAGAAACAGGTACCACTCGTTGCTTTCAGAAAGGACCTAGGTGGTTGGGAGACAGAAGTGCAACAGGGAATTTTTGCTCTGTCCCATTATGTATCATCTGAATGTGGGCAGCTATACCAAAATAAATATAAATATGCACACATATATGAATAATCATAAGGGAATGTTCATGGTCCATTAAAAAGAAGTCCCTGGACATGGCAGCAGAGACCTTGAATTTGATTATTGTTTCTGACACCTTGGAAAAGC
The DNA here is from genome assembly GCF_003031525.2 of Neophocaena asiaeorientalis asiaeorientalis. Lineage (NCBI taxonomy): Eukaryota > Metazoa > Chordata > Mammalia > Artiodactyla > Phocoenidae > Neophocaena > Neophocaena asiaeorientalis. Next base: position 7,513,613 of record NW_020172779.1, read on the forward strand.
TACTGGCTGTTTCTGAATCCAGGTTTTCTCAATTATAAGGGGGATGGTGGAGAGAGCGATAACTACTTCCCAGGGACGTTGAGAAGACAAAGAGGCAAAAGGTATTTGATTCTTCATTCTCCAGATATTTGTTGAGCACTTACTCTGGGCCAGGCCCTGGGGTCTGGGCTCAAAACTATGTATTAACAAGGTGTGCTCAGGAGCTCTGCTCTCCCATCATGCATCACGGGATTACAGGCAAGGGGGAAGATGGGCATGAAATCAATATGTAGCTATGCAGTCGCCTGTTGTCAGAAATACTGCAGCAGGACAGAGCTCTGTGAGAGAGAATATTGCAGGAGATATAGGAGGCCTTTCTGAGACAGTGACACAAGCTCAGACCCCCAGGCATTTGCTTGGCCAAGCGAGGAGGGAGAAGCAGTACAGGTGAGGATCCTGAGCCAGAAATAAACTTGGAGAGTTCACGGAACCAGAAGACAAACTGGCTAGGGGGCAGAGAGCTGGGGGCAGAGCTGGAGGCATAGGGGATGAAAGCATCCCAAGCCTTCAGGGGCAGGGGGATGGACCATGGGGTGCCTTCCAGGGGCAGTGGGAAGACGTTGGCGGTTCATCCCGAGGCAGAGGCAGTGCAGCCCAGCGGATAAGAGAGCAGGCTCAGGCAACCCGCTTCAAATCCTGGCTACCCACTTCCTGGCATGTACCCTGGGGCAGCCCTCTGCTTCTCAGTAAGGAGGCAAGGAGTGCCTCTGGTACAGTGTGTGAGGTTTAAGTGCATCCCAGGAGGAGCTCTTAGCTCAGTGCCTGGTGCCTCTCACCACTCAGCAGATGGCTTCGCAGCAGCAGTGGTCATAATAGTAGTTGCAGTGCATTTCTGAAAAGCCATTCTAGAGCCAGGGTGGGCAAACGATGGCCCCTGGACCAAAGCCCAGCTTACCTCCTATTTTTGTGCTGTCCACAAGCTATGAATGTTTTTATTTATTGATTGATTGATTGATAGCTGAGTTGGGTCTTCGTTGCTGCGCGCGGACTTTCTCTAGTTGCAGCGAGTGGGGCTACTCTTCATTGCGGTGCGCGGGCTTCTCATTGCGGTGGCTTCTCTTGTTGTGGAGCACGGGCTCTAGGTGCGTGGGCTTCAGTAGTTGTAGCACACGGGCTCAGTAGCTGTGGCACACGGGCTCAGTAGTTGTGGCACACGGAATTAGTTGCTCCGCGGCATGTGGGATCTTCCCAGACCAGGGCTTGAACCCGTGTCCCCGGCATTGACAGGCAGATTCTTAACCACTGCGCTACCAGGGAAGTCCCTGAGAATGGTTTTAAATTTTTAAATTAGTTTAACAAAAGAATAGTAATAATAATTCATGACACATGAAAATTTTATGAAATTTACATTTTAGCACCTATAAATAAAGTTTTATCAAGACACAGCCAACCCCATTCCTTTACATATCATCTATGGCTATTGCTATGCGCCAACAGCATAATTTAGTCGCTGAAACAGAGACCTACGGCCTGCAAAGCCTAGGATATTTATAATCTGGCCCTTTACAGAAAAATTTTCCCAACCCCTGCTCTAGAAATTGGATCAGAGAAGCTCAAAGATACAAGGAGGAAAACCGGTTAGGAGGCTCTTATAGAGTCTGAGCAAGAGGTAATAGAGAACAGGAGAGAAGGAGACAGCTGGAGGAGGGGTTCTGGAGAAGTGTGTTTGAAAACTAGGAAGGGCTTACAAATGTTGGGCCTTGCCAATCTTTCCTACATTGGCCATGGTCATGACTACTTCTATCTATAAGATTTAAGAGGCTTTTGTGGTCTTGACATCAGCTCCAGCATTCTGTAATTCTGGGATACTTTATGATACCTGCAGAAGATGATTTCAGGGTCCGGGTGACTGACAAGCTGGTGGCGTCGCAGATGTATAATGCTGGCATCCTCCGAGCAAGCCCAGTGCTGGGGCGTATAAATAGAAGCCAGCAGTCATCAGGAAGTACTTCTGGGGCTGAGGTCATCCTCCCCTTACACTATCATGGCAGGACCAGGCGAGTGCTGGGTCCACATCTGTACCCAAACAAACTCGAGATAGGAGAACGTGATGGATTGGGGAAGGGACCAAAAAGTCGGCTGGAGAATAACACCTGTGAAAAAGGTAAAGCAGTTGGATAATTACAGATTATCCAATTATGGTAGGTAATAGGTAGACATCTATGATGCCTACACATCTACGATGCCCCAGGTGTTGCTGTCAGCTCTTTATACGAATTGCTTCATTTAATCCTCACAGTCAATGTTACATGGTAGCTACCACCATTATCTCCATTTTACAGATAGGGACAAAGAGACAGAGAAGGGTAACTTGCCCAAGACAGTAGAACTCGTGCGTGGAGGAGTCAGGATTCCATTCCAGGAGATCTGGGTCCTTACTTGCACCCAGTATGCTCCTGTACTTAACCTCTGTGCTTCACTATTCTCTGTTCCAGCCCTCAGGGAGGTGAAGACTGAGGGTCACTTAGGAACCACATATAGGGCCCTTCTGTTATTTCCCCTCACAACTCCCAGGGAGTATAATATGTTGTCTACAAGACAGCATTTACTATATTATGATCAAGTCATTGTTTTCTTAAAGTCATGTGTGGCTATCAGTCCTCGTTCATCAGCCTGCAATGCCATCCCACCACAACGCACACACACACACACACACACACACACGCACGCGCACACATGCTTAATGCAGTCTTATCAAGGATGGATTAGGATTTCCAGTGAGCTTTTTCACAAGCTGCAGGTAATTCTCAAAGCACCCAGATCATGCCTGTGGGCTGTGGACAGGAGGCCACCACCAGATACACAGCCCAGGACCTGTCCAGCTCTCCCTGCCGTATCACCAGGACAGTTCTTCCACTTAAGACCCAACCAAGTGGTGCTGTCATGCCTATCTGCCTAAGAAACAGAAGATAGACCTACGGTCAACAGCAACGATAATTATAACTGCCAATTGTTAAAGCCATGTGCCTTCAATTTAATCTTCTCAACGACCTGTGGGTTGAAGAAACTGGGTGGGGGTTATTATCTCTGTGTTACTTACAAGGGAAACAGAGGGTCAGAGTGTTGAAGTTCTTGCCACAGATCCTCAGGGAGAAAACGTCTGAGTCGGTATCCACACTCAGGACGGCCTGACCCTGGCCCCCTGCCCCAAACTGTGAGGCCACAGCAACTCCAGGAAGGAATGAATGAGGAATGTCTCAGGAGCACCTCAGCTCAGTAGATAGTTACCGATCACATACCACGTGCCCAGTACTGTATTAAGTCTTGGAGATGCAATAAGACGGAAATGGTCCCTGCCTAATAGAATTTAGAGTCCAATGAATACAACTACAGAATTTATTCATTTAACTAATATTCATTGAGAGTCATTCTTCCAGAGCCAGGTACAATTCTAAGTGTTTGAAGATGTGGCAAAATGAACAGAAAAGGCAGGGATGCTGTCTTCATAATGTTAGGACATTTCAAAACAATGTAATGGAGCGTTTTAGGCAGTGGAAAAGTTGGAAGGGGAAACCAGTCTTATACGCGGCCCCAGCTGGGATGTGCCTTCCCAGCCCTCTAGGGAGCCATCTAGCTGTTGGTGGGACGTCTGGGCTGCCCAGAGGGCGGTCACCCACCCAGGCACTTCCCAGCATCACATCCCAGGAGGGGGTCTGAGAGAGGTTGGCTGGATTCTGGCACTGGGTAGCTAATCCCAGTTGTGCTGAATCCCCTGGGGCTCTCCAATTATTATAAGAGGTGTCATGAAGTTCTCCTCACAAGTGCTCCAGAAGAGATGATTTTTAATTCACTTTCATTTAAAGGATGACTATGCTGGCAAACAAGTTTCTGCCGTGGAGGGAGCAGAAGGGGGCTCGCAGACAGGGAGTGCCACGACGTTAATTGCCTGCTCCAAAATGTCTGGGAATAAAAGAGGTGTTTTTAATTAAGTGCCTTAGAAGTGGAGGCAGAGAGGGGAGACGTGGTTGGAAATTTTCAAATGAAACAAAGCAGGTTTCCCCTCTGCAGTCTGGGGAGGGTACACTACCAACCCACTCCCCAGAGCTCATGGCAACTGTGCTTGGAGGGTCTCCATAACTGGGCTGCTGCCATGAGGATACGTTTTATCAGAATCTGGGTTAGGGTAGAGGTAGCACATCGAATTTACAAGCCCCAGTGACCATCTCCTTCAGGCTGGGACTGAGACCTCAGAGGACTCTGCAAGTAAACACTGGTCCCAGGTGTGCCAAGCCAGCATGGCTTCCCTCCTGCTGAGGGGCACAGGTCCCAAGGCAATGTGAAGTTTCCTCTTTAAAGTGAGTCAGTGTGGAGGAAAGTAATCCATATATAAAGAAGCAGGTGGTCCTACATGACAAACTCAAACTGGTGCTGGATAAATGGTTGAAGTTTGGAAACTCTGATTTGGTCCATCCCCACCTTTCCTGAGTTTGAGATGGAGACACTGAGGCTCAGAAAGTGGACATGAAATGCCCAAGGACACACAGCAGTACACTTCTCCTGATCTCTTCTTCAGTGCTCTTTCACATCTACCACATGGGAAGCTTCAGACTTTCATGAAAGAAGTGGGATTCAAGCTCGCAAGATAAGCTCAGAAGCCCTGTGTCAATGAGGGCAGAAGGAAATGCTTCCTTTATTTCTCTAAAAGGGAATGAATCAAGACCCTTTAAAGATCCAGGGGCATTGAAGGCAAGTCTTCCAGTCGGGATGTCCCCACAGCGCCCAATTCCCTTTATAAGAGCAGCTGAGCATCCTTTATAAGGCAATAACAGCATATTCACCATCATAGAGACCTAAAGTGTTCATGACAATCCTATGAAAATGGCTTTAAAATCCCATCACTTAGTAATTCTTCTTCTGGGAAGACGGAGTAGACGTACTTTTCCCTGTTCCTTCTGCAAAGTACAACTAAAATCCCTGGACATTGCAAACAAAACCACTTACAAACATACAAAGACTCTGAAGGGTGGAGAGAAGAAGGCAGACCAATTAGGAACCTCTGGATCTGAGGAACGGCACAACAGTGATTTCCCTGGGTTTTCTTTTCTTTTTTTTTTTTTTTGCAGTACATGTGCCTCTCACTGCCGTGGCCTCTCCCGTTGCGGAGCACAGGCTCCGGACGCACAGGCTCAGCGGCCACGGCTCACGGGCCTAACTGCTCCACGGCATGTGGGATCCTCCCGGACCGGGGCACGAGCCCGTGTCTCCTGCATCAGCAGGTGGACTCTCAACCACTACGCCACCAGGGAAGCCCTCCCTGGGTTTTCTTTTGCTTCATACAACCCAGAGTTGAAGCTGACAAAGCCAGCAACCTACGAACACCAACAGGTGCTGACAAAGAGCCCCAGTGAAACTCAACCAAAGCCTGCTTTCTCTAGTCACAGGACAAGGAAAGGAACAGAGTAGCAAGACAGAAAATTTTAAGACAACATCTGTATTCCAGCCAAACACCACAGAAAAAACTGTGACCCAGCCCCACTCACACCCGCAAAGGCCATGTGAGGAGACCAGACTTCCACCCTGGTGTGGCTGTAATGAGGTGCCACACACACCCACTGGGGTCATGTCAGAGAAGGCCAAGAGGGTAGCCAGGACTCTCATCACCACTGGTCTCAGTGGAGATCATGTAGGAGCCCGGACCTCCACCTTCACCCAACAATAATGAGGTGTCTCTCCTCTCCCTGTAGGGTGGTGTCAGTGGAGACCGCATGGGAAACTGAAATACCAACCCCTGCCCAACAGTGATGGGGAGTCCCCCTCTCAGGTACCAACAGAGGTCAAGTGGGAAACGTGGACTTCTATCCCCATCTGGCAGAAACAAGACAGAGCTGCTCTCCTTTCCTATGGCAGAGTGATATCAGTGAAAGCCAGCTAAAACATAAGGTTTAAATAAGACCCAGAGTCTCAAAATATAACATGAATATGTCCATGTTTCAGTCTAAAATTTTATGCCATACGAAGAACTAGGAAGATCTCCAACTGAATGAAACAAGACAATCAAGAAGCACCAATGTCATGGGGCTTCCCTGGTGGCACAGTTGTTGAGAGTCTGCCTGCCGATGCAGGGGACACGGGTTCATGCCCCAGTCCAGGAAGATGCTGCAGAGCAGCTAGACCCGTGAGCCATGGCCGCTGAGCCTGAGTGTCCGGAGCCTGTGCTCCGCAACGGGAGAGGCCACAACAGTGAGAGGCCCGCGTACCGCAAAAAAAAAGAAAAAAGAAAAGAAGCATCAATGCCAAGATGACAGAACTACATTAGAATTACCTGACACAGACTTTAAAGCAGTCATGATAAAAATGATTCGAAGAATCAAATGAACCTACTTCAAATGAAAAAATTAAAATCCTCGTCAAAGGCACAGAAAGTCTCAGCAAAGAAATAGAAGATGTAAAGGAAAAGCAAATGGAAATTTTTGACCTGAAAAATACAATATCCAAAAGAAAAGCTTCAGAGGATGGACTCAACAGAATAATGGAGGGAACAGAGGAAAGAAACAGTGAATTCAGAGATAAATCAGTAGAAGTCACCCAATCTGAACAACAGAAAATAAATAGACTGAAAAAAAAAAAAAAAAAAGAGAGAGCAGAGCCTCACGGAAATGTGGGACCATAACAGAAGATCTAACATTTGTGTCATTGGAGTCCCAGAAGGACAGGAGAAAGAAGACAAGGATGAAAGATTATCAAAGAAATAATGGCCAAAAACATCCCAAATTTCATAAGAAACATAAAACTACAGATTTAAGAAGTTGAGTGAACCCCTAACAGGTTAATCATGTATGTACCAAAAAAGGAACTACAAAATCTGTAAAGCAAAAACTGATAGAATGGAAAGAAAAACCAGACAACTTCACAAGTACACTTGGAAATTTCAATAGCCTTCTCTTAACTGATAAAACAACTAGACAAAAATTAGCAAGGGTATAAAACTCAACAACACCATCAACCAACAAGATCTAACAGACATTTATAGAACACTCTGCACAATAACAGAGGAATACACATTCTTTTCAAGTGTCCACAGAACATATACCAAGATAAACTATATACCGGGCCTTCCAAGCTCAGTGGTTATCAGCAGAATTCACTTCCTCGTGGTTGCAGGACTGAGGTCCCCACTGTCTTAACTGTCAGCCAGGGACTGATCTCAACTTCTGGAGGTGGCTCTTAGTTCCTTTCCACATGGCCTCTCCACCTCAGCAGCAGAGAATCATCCCTGTGTAAAATCTTTCTCACACTGTGAATGTCTCTGACTTCCTCAACAAAATCTGCTTTTACAGAGCTCATAAGATTAGATCAAGCCTGTCCAGAAATCTTCATAATTTCCAGATTTTAAGGCCAACTGACTTGAGACTATAATTATGTTTGCAAAATTCTTTCACAGCAGTACCTTGGAATAAGCAGAGGCTGGGAATCTTGAGGGCCATCATAGAATTCTACTAGCCCATATTCCATGTTAGGCAAGAGAGGAGGACACAGAGATGACTGGTGAAATACCTATCCTCAAGGGATTACAGTCAAGTGAATGTAGCAAATACAAAGAAGTGATTCAACTACAGGGCAGTAATTGCTAATTCAAAGAAAGTGCAATATTCTGTAGGAATTCCGAGGAGGCATTAACCCTTTCAGGAAAAGTGCAGGAAAGCTTCCCAAAGGGGGTGACATTTGATCCGAGTCTTGAAGCACTGAGGAGGGCAGGCATTCCAAGTAGCGGGTGCACCATTTACAAAGATAGAAAAGACCACAGCAAATTTAGAGAATGACAGGTTATCCACTGATGCTAAATCTTAGAGGACAGGTTTTAAACGATGCATGGACGCAGCATTAAATAACCCTGACTCGAAAGAAAGTCGTTCCTTTGCAACTCTCCTTCTATCCTTTTAATTAGCTCAAGAAAAAGTTATCAGTTTGGTGTTAGCCTGTCGTTAACACCTTTCTAACATCTTTACCCTCTGGCTCCACCTTCTGAATATGAAAGTATCTAGCTAGCTTAATAGCACTCTTTCTTTCTGTGGATTATTTTTACTGCTACCTTTCATTTGTTACAATCAGTATTGGTTTTTCTTTTTCCATTGTGATAAAAAGATTATCATTATTAAGGACATACATTTAAGTTTTGAATGTAAATCAGTGTACATTGAAATGTTAAATAAATATATTACAGGTGGTACATATGCCTCTGGGGCAAAAATTGGGAAGGTGGTTTGCAAATGAGTTAATTTGGGACACAAAGGTGTAATAAGAAGCAGGCAGTATTTGCAGTCAGTCAAACTTGGGTTCAAGTTCGGCTCCTCTACGGGTCTTAGTTTTCCGCCACAAATTAAGGAAATGATACACCTACTTAGAAGGTTGTGAAGATTAAGTGAAGCCAAGTGTAAGAAGCATCTTCTAGGTGGCCTTGTGCATGGTAGGCATTCGGAGTTCCCACCACAGTGCATATCTCCGAAGAATGGAAACCTCGGTTTTTGGCAACACCAAACAGGAACTTAACTCTAGCACCTACTGAGTATCTGTGCTTGGTAAATATTACATAAGAGCGTTCATCTGCTTCGGATCTGGGACCTGTACGTGTGTGCGCGTGCGGGGCGTGTGGTGTCCTTAGGCTAAATTCAGCTGTTCTGTGAAAAACAACTGATATCAGGAAAAGCATTTGACTCAGAGGAGTGGCCAGCCCAGGTATCATGGACGCGTCCCTCCACCCCTTGTCTGGCTTTCTCTATGATCTCAGAATGCTACATCCCACAGAGATCAGCGGGAAGCTCATCTGGAATATTCAGATATATGTGCAAATGAAAACACAAGGAAAATACCTCCCACTTCAGTCACCTATTACTGTGTGATAAGCTACCCTAAAACTTGGTGGTGTTGAACAACTATTATTTTATTGTCATCACTCATGATTCTGGGGGTTGACTGGGTTAAACTGAGTGGCTCTTCTGCTCTATGTGATCTCAGCTGGGGCTGCAGTCAACTGGGAGGTGAATTAGTTTGGAGCACCCAAGATGGCTCGCTCACACGGCTGAAGTCTGACTGGGAGTCAGCCAGAAATCAGCTGGGGCTGTTGTCTGTAGCACCTTGATTTTCCTCCATGTGGCCTCCCCAAGAAGCTTGGGCTTCTCACAACATGGCAGCAGAATTCCAAGAGGAAGGAGTCAGGAAATGCCAGTCTCTTAAGGCCTGGGCACACATGTCTCAGAATATCACTTTCATAGCAACAAAGCAATCACAGGACTAGTTCAGATTCAAGGGGAGGGGACATAAATGCCACCTCTTAATGGCGAAGTCTCTTTCATACAGTGAGGGAAAGGATTGACTGCAGCCATCTTGCGAGACCATGTACCATGCCTCCTGAAGCTTTCACTTACTGCAAAGGGTTTCCACTCTAGAATTATGTGTATATTTCAACCCAGTGATTAGTTATCAAGGAATTTATCATAAGGAAGTAATCTTGGATGGTTCAAAACATTTGACGTAACGTTTTCCATTGCTAACGTTTCTCATGCTAGGAATTCACATGAGGACTAACCACCCACAGTGTCTCACCAGACACAAATCTTATGCATCATAGAAATTGAAGACTTGACCCCGGGAACTGATGTTCTTAGCTAAGGTCATTTGAGGTAAACAGAAGATGTATATACTCTTAAAAAGCAGTGACTCCCTAGACCTGGAGAAGCCCTGACGAGAAGTGCACTTCATTCATTCAGCAATCATTTGTGGTGCACCTGCGATACGCCATGTTGGTTTAAACATAGGGATACAGCAGCAATGAATGAAACAAAGTACCTGGCTGCAGGAACTTTACATCCTAGTGGGGAGACAACCAAATAAATGCATAAGTACATATAAAATGGCATATGATAAAAAGACCTTGTTGAGTGATAATTCTCTTCCAAGGTTCTGCAAGAAAGGAGAGACAACATCTGATAGGAGGCATGTTTAGACCCCTTTCGGTAAAATAGCAAATGATGAAGAAGGGGCACAGAAATAGCATTGGTCTTGCAGTCACAAGACAGATTTATACAGTGGTTCAGAATTTAGTTTGTGAACTTGAACTGACTGTAACCTTTATAAGCCTCGGTAACCTTCTCTGTAAAATGGGAACAATAGTACCAGTTCTGCTTTCCTTACAGAGATGATACAAGGACTAAACCAGACTGTAAAATCAAACAAATAATAAGTTCTGAGTTTTCCCCATTTGGTAAATTTTTAGCTGTACCCTCCAAGCAGAATCAAGTCACTGCCAAGCCAGGCTCCTGCTGTAAACTTGCAAACATCAAGTCCCAGCTCCGATGCTACCAGTGCCATGGGATTGATCTCGGGGCATGTGACATTTTATTCTCAAGCCGTGGCGGGGGGTGAGGGGGGGATGCAGACATGGAAGGAGACAGCCTCTGTCTAGCACACTTCCTTTCACTTGCAGGTATTAAGTAAAGCAATCTGAATGTTCTGAAAGGTCATCCTCTGTCTCGCTTTGTTGTAAGACATGTCAGTAGTGGCCATTCCATGCTACAGTTGGTAAACTGATATGTAATAGTTTTCATTTCTCTTAAGAGTCTTATAGCGGAAAAAGTAAATAAATGTAACTTGTGGAACGATCCATACCAAAATTATAAGCAGTACCTGGTTGGACTGCTGACGCTTTCTTTTTCTTGCTTGCTTCTCTGTGTTTTGTGTTTTCTTTTTTCATTCATTTAGAAAAATACTTATGTAGCATGTGCATGCAGGGATCAGATAGCTGGGTGGGATGACCCCACAATTCCCATCTCAATTCCAAATCTTTGCTGCTCCCCTACGTCTCTTTTGAGTTTACACGCAAGTGTGGACTTGTTGTCATTAGATTAGGGGCCCCATCAGGGCAATGCTGCTTTTTATTTCTTCTCCTCCTGATATTTCTAAATTTTCAAGACTTTTAGCCAGGCCTCGTTCTCACCAAATCTCGAACAGAAGTCGTTTCCTCCCCGCTAGGCCTCTATAAATCACTGTGATAGACTCCTGTCTTTCCTTGGTTTTGAAGCCACCAGACAAAGATTTGAATCTAGATTCTTCTCCTTATTGGCTGAGCAACTTTGAAGAAGCTTCTTAACCTCTCTGAACTGCAGTTTTGTCATCTGTAAAATGGGAGAAACAATACCTGCAGGGAAGGTGGTTGTAGGCATTTGACAAGATAATGGGTAAGAAGGGCTGGCACATAATAAAGGCTCAAAAGGTAATTGCTATTAATAAAAAGTAGTCTTGGGAAGGCCTAGAGGCTGTTCTAGGTTGAGGGCGGAGCTTGGGTTGTTAATAAAAGGCAGAATTGTACAATCATTAAGAAATCTGGCTCTGGCCCCTAAAGAACCCAGTTTAAATCCTTGCTCCCTGCACTGCCCTGGGCAACTTACTGCATTTCTAAGAAGCTTGGCTTCCTCACCTGTAAATCGCACATAACAATAACTTACCATCACAGTGTTTCTCAAAATATTATCCAGGGATCCTGGAGACCCCCAAGACCCTTCCAGGGCTCTTCAAGGTAAAATTTACTTTGGTGATAGGGCTAAAACATTACTTGTCCTTTTTATTTTTTCTCAAGTATACAGTAGTTTTCCAGAGGCTACGTGACATGTCATAGTATCATTGCTCCCATGACTAACGGAAAGTGTGTTTGTAAATTCCTGTGTTTCCATTTTCTTTTTCAGTTCAATTTCTAACATGGTAAATATCAAGATGTATGTAACTCATGTAAACAAAAGCTACTCGGGGTCCTCAATAATTTTAAGAGTCTAAAGGGACCTAAGACAAAACACTTGGAGAATCGTTGCCTGTGAGGGTTGTTGTAAAGATTAAGTACTGTACACCTGAGACTAATACAATGTGGTAAGTCAACTATACTTTAGTAAAAAAAAAAACGGATTAAGATAAGGGTCTGTCTACTCCACCTATACATAAAGCAAACTGAAATCATAGCACTTGATGCAAAAGTCACCCTTGTTTTATCCCCTCCTGTTTGTTTATATAGTGAAGGTTCAGCCCATGCTAAACTTTGAACAATTGAAAGATACTGAAGTCATCAAAGGCCCCCCACTTGAGATCCAAGTGCGCTGAAGACATGAGAACTCAGTGGGCGGTCCCGAGGGTTTACCCTGCTTGGCTCAACCCTGACCCTTCCATCCTATTACTCGCTGGCCCAGCCAGAAGAAGGCGGTACCGAGGTGGAGGCGGAGGAAAGGTGGCTTATAGAACCCCCTCCTGAGTGGCTGACCAGCAAAAGGAGGTGCCGCCTCAAAACGGGAATAGCTTCCTTAAGATTTCAGTAATTTCCATGGAAACAAACTAAGAACCGTAGTTACTTTCAAGGGAAGGTGGGGTAACGGTGGGATGACCTGCAAGAGTCAAGAGTAAGCGATATAAAAATATTAGACTTGCGGGGGGAGGGGTCTTTTTCTTTCACTCTTCAGACACACCCTTGAGGGAAGAACAAAAAATCGGCATCCCTAAATTCCGATACTGATGGCAAGTAGATGAGGATTTTAGACGGTAGGTATTAAATGAGTTTGAGAAAGATGTGACGCTAACTGGATCATAGTCATAAAGGAAGTTCTTAACGGAATCCTTTAAGCGCCGGCCAGGGCAGTTCGCCTCTCAGGTAGGAGAGCACCTACCGAGAGACCCCCTCCAAGGCCAGGACCTAGTTTTATGCACCGTTAACTCACAAACAAACAAACCCTACATCAGCAATAACGGAACAAACAGGTGCAAGCCAGTAAGACAGTTTTGCATATGAGCTATTTTTATTTTTATTGCAGAAATTTCTGGGGACGCAAAGAAGGGGTTCTGTTAGAGAAATTGGAGCCCTAGGAGAGACCCTAGAAAAACTTTGTAGCTGCTTTCTTCTCCTCATCCTAAGAAAATGCCAAAAGGTCTCCAGGTGCGTTGGCCTCGCAGTCAGCCCCAGAGCCAGCCGTTTTCACCCCAGTCCCTGTCCTCGCCTCCAGCCACTCCGCCGTACACGGCCACCTGTTGCTGCCCTCGCGCCCAGAGCCGAGTCGCAAGCCGCCGCTAGAGTTCGTTCTAATTCCCCGGAGCAAAGGCTGGCCGGGAAGCCCCGACACTCCGCCCCTGCTCATCTTCTGGGCAGGCGGGGACTCCGCTGAGCCTCCCAGCCCCAGGCTCCCGTTGTCTCCTCGCCGCGCTCAGACGTCAAAAGTGGACCCCAGAAAGTATCCCCTTGTCCCCGCTTAGCTCGTGCGCGCTCGCGCTCAGCTCACACCTGGGAGACGCTAACGCGCCGAGATGCCCACGGAGGAGAAACTGGTCCATCCGGGCAGGAGCGGGCGGCGCAGACAGGTTGCTCTCCGTGAGATTCCAAAGCGGCCCCTGAATCCCAGATCCCTTAGAGCTCCGCAGCTGAGCGCTGTTGCAGGAACGCCGCGCCCCAAACGCAAGCTCACGGTTGCAGAGGCCGCAGGCGAAGAGCGGCGAGATCCTGACTCGCCTTTGCTCTCAAGGCGCCGGAGGGGATCCGGGGGGCGGCGGCGGTTAGGGATGCCCTCCCGCCAGGAACGCCGGAGTCCCAATTCCGAAAGAGACCGGCCTCGCTTCCGAGGGACTTCCCTGCGAGCGCCGCAGGGGTGTGCATTTCTCGAAGTCTGAGAATCCGGGCGAAAGCTGGCCCGACAAGAGTTGAAGTCAGCTCCCGGGGCGTCTGTTTGTTTATTGGCTCTTAGGGGAAAAGTTTGAGGATGTTGAACCAACCTCAGACCTGGCGCAAGCGGAAATCTCAGAATCTCTCCAGCAAAAGTCATCTAATTTCGACTCGTTATATAAGTGAGGGGCTCTTTCTTACCCTCCCTACCCCAAGCCCTCTCATTACTATTCCAGGAGTTAAATGTGTCTCGCTTTAAAAAAAATTTTTTTTTAAGTTATTATTATTTCTTTGAGTCCGAAGGCGGGAGAAAGCAGGCAGAGCCGGGGGCGCGCGGCAGCCCCACCCTCGCGCTGCCCCTTGGGCTGCGGCAGGAACGCGGGATCCCGGGTGCCGCCGGTTCAGGGCGAGCAGCCGAGCCCCGCGGTCCCTCCGTCCGCCACTCCACGTGGTCAAGATCAACAGTTTGTTGAGCTCATCAGTGACACCTTGAACTTTTCATAAAGAAAATGGGTATTGCAGCGGGAGGGTTCGGCCGCGGCCGCCGCGCCGGGTCCTGCTTAATATTCAATGATCTCGCTCGCGCCTCCCCCTCCGCCCCTCGCAGAAATTCCACCGAGTCCGTTACTGGGCTCAGACTTTTAAGTTAATTTACTGCCCTCCCCCCAACCTTGGCTAGTAACCAGCGCCTTTAGGGCTAGCTTCCCCCCCGGCTCCCGCCTGAAAATGACATTTCGCCGGCGTCTCCGGAGGGGGCTGAATTTCACTTTGTAACTTTCTGCGGAACCCGAGCCCGGGTGGCAGCTCGGGTGGTGGTATCGTATGCAAATACGCATGCTGACGTTACAGATCATGTGGGTTTTGGCGTAGATTCCCCACTGATCGAGACATTTTTTTTCCCCTTTTTTTTTCCTTCTTTTTTTTTTTTTTTCTTTCTTTCTAAAAATTTTGGCCACTGTTCTCCGAACGGGGGCTTCTTCTGTCTGTCTGTCTGGCAGGCTGGCTTTCCCCCTCTTTCCCACGGAGCCCGAGCCGGGCGCCCGGTGGGGAGTGGGGAGTAGGTGGGGGGAGCCAGCAGAGTTCCATTTTGGAACGCCCGTGCAGCGTCTCCGCGTTCCCAGCCCGGGTCTCCGCGTTCCCAGCCCCGGCGCAGGTAAGAAACTTCGCCCCGGCGCGGAGCACCCCCCGCCCGGCGCCGCCGGCCCCAAGCCCCGCACGCCGGGCACCGGCCACTCCAGCCCAACTTTCCCACCGCTGCCGCAGCCGCCACCGCGGCTCCCGAAAATGTGTTGTTAATGGGACTTGGCCGGGTTTGCGATTGGAAGGGGGGGGGGCGGGAGGGAGGGTGCAGGCTCTTTTTGCGGGTAGGAGGAGATCAGAGGATCCAGAGGTGGGGGAGATTTTTTTTAAAGAGTTTTGATTACAAGTTTGGATCAATGGGAGGCAGACCGAGAAGGAGGAGGAGGAGGAAAAACATGTCTACGTTTCCCTATGTCGACATAAGCCACAAAAAAATATGGCGTCCGCTTTCGACAGGGCGTTACGTAGACCCGACTCTGTTTTTATTTATTTATTTCGTGGCCGGCTCCCTCCCTTCTTGGCCAAACTGCGGCGCTTTGTGCGAATGGGGCCGGTCCCGCGGGGACTCCACCGGGACGTGGCCCCGGCTCCGCGGGGTTTGGCAGGCGGGGGGCTGCGTGTGTGTGCTCCCCTCCCTCCCCCGCTCTCCCCTCTTCTCCCCTCTCCCGGTGACGATTCGCCGTAATGTGGTGGCAGGAAGCATGACGCCGTGGGTTGAGGCTGCCTCTCCTCTCCGCGCTCCTGGTGGCTGCAGGCAGCAGGCGCGCGGCGCGGGCGGGCGGCCGCCCGAGCTACCTGCCGGGGGCCGGGCCGGAGTGCGGCGCTGTCCCCACGCCCCGCTCAGGTGACGGGAAACCCGCGTGGGGAGGGGCGGCGGGGGACCCTGGGGACCCCCGGGCCCGGCTGCCCGCCGCCCGCGGGCCCGCGCCCGCAGCCCGCCCAAGCCCACGATCGCCCCCCGGAACGGCAGCTGGCGCTTTTCGTCTGCCCCACGAGAGGTTCATCTTTGTTGGTGTTGCGGCTCCTTTTGGCGTCCCCAGGACTTGGTATCTTCGCCTTTGCAAACTTGCCCCTTTCCCAGCCGCTTTGCAGGAGGCTGGAAAAGGAGCGGAAAGTTGGAAACCAGTGAGCATCAGAGCACCGTCCCCTCGGCCTCGTCGCTGTGCCGAGCTCGGGAGGCGGCGGCGCACGACCGGGAGGAGGAGGGTGGTGTGTTAGGCTGCGGAGAAAACTTGCCGGGGAAGCCAAGTTGTGATTTGCTCAGGCTTCCACCTGATGGATCGGCTTCAAAGCCAGTGGGGTCTCTGCCTTCAGCTATTGCCGCGATGGCCTTTTGTTTGTCTGGGAGGTGAGGGAGGAGGAAGGTGAGGAAATAGTGACTTTCCCTGGACCCCTCCCCTTTGAAAGTGTCGCTGCCCAGCTTGGGCCCCAGGGATCTCCAAGTCTCTTCAGGCCCTAGAGTTCTGTCCTACCTGCTCCCTGATGATCGCCTTCTACCTCCAAGTTAGCAGCTCCCCAAGTCTGAGGCAGGCCCAGCTGGGCAGGATTTGGGGAGCAGGCATCCCTCCCCTTCATCCCTTGGGTCGCTCAGACCTCCCACAGTTACCCTCTTAAAACACACACACACACACACACACACACACACACACACACACACTCTCACTCCTTTATGTAGAGCAGAAATTAATGCCTGTTGAAGTGAAGAGAGTGAGGTTCAGAGAGCTCTTCAAGATTTCCGTCAAAAGGGGATTTTCTATTTATGAGGGCAGTTAAAGAACTTGAGTCCTGGGGCAGTGATGTCAAAAAGCATTTGGATGACAACCAAGTGGAATAAATATCTTGTAAAATGGCACGTTTAATGGTAAAAATAGATTAATGGAGCCGCCAAGTGCTTGAATGGGGCTAACATAACGGTTTCAGTTTAAAGGGAAAGTTATATCAAGCTGTATACACATCTTCTTTTAAGGCCAAAGGCGGGAAATCTACAAGTAAGATTGAAATGTGTCACCGACAATGACTGGATCCGCGATCTGTGGGAATATCATTGCTGTTTAAACACTCTGCTTTGCGATTGTTCTCATATGCACGCGTACCTTGCGGCCAGGTTTGGTGTCAACTAAGGATCCACTTGAAGTTAACAGCTTTTAAGGGGAAATTTTGGAGGCCAACGTTCTGGGGTAAATCGGATATATTAGCTAATCCCTGTTTAAAGGAAAAAAATCAAAATGCCACAAATGTTCGTTGGCACTCAAGAAAAGTATTCTCCCAATGTAAATGCAGTGTACCTTGACATGCCAAAAGGCGACCCCACCCCAAGCGTCCCATCCACATCAGGACCATGTGATTCAGTGGGATGCCATGCATTTGACAAAAACAATAATGACGGTGTTTGATAACAATTGCTGACACTGTTTCAGTATGCCGGGCATAATGCTGTATATTTTACATGCTTTATCATTTAATTCTCACCGTAACCCTATGAGATACATACTATTATTATCCCAAGCTTAGTGGGGAAGATACTTAAGCTCAGAGAGGTGAAACAAACTGACCCAAAGCCGCATGGCAAAAATCAAATTCCATGTTTGAAGCCAAGCCTTACAACACTCCAGTATAGCAGCTCCCCAGATATGGGAAGTTGTAGTTAGAATGAAAACTAAAGGCAGAAAAGAGGGAAGAGTGACCATGGCCCAGTGGTCCGAACTCAGGAATTTTCCTAGTTTTCATCTCTTAATTCATTTATTTAGCAGCTGTGTGTTGATTTATTTGTTCACTCCGCAACTGTAATATTCATCCCACTAATAAAAGCCTAGAGTCATTAAGCAGTTTTATATGCCAGAGACCATTCTAAGTGCTTAGGATTAAACTATGTTGTCTTCGTGACAACCCTGCGGGGTAAAGTACTGTCATCCTCTCCTTTCTATAGATGAGGAAACGGGCACGGAGAGGTTCTCTAAGTTGCCCAAGACCAAACAGCTAGCAAGCAGAGTGCCAGACCCCAGAACATGCACACTCCACGTCTGCAGACAGTGCACTGCTCCACACGTTACAGAGGTGCTGCTGAGATAGATAGAGCATCTCTCTAACCTCGATGCAAAGCACTGCTCCAGACACTATGGAGACGTCAGTGAGACCAAGACCCCTTACCCTCTAGGAATCTGAGCAGCCAGCAGGCCAAATAAAGCAGGATTAAACAGGTGCTAGAATTGAGAAAAGTAACTACTGTGGAAGTACAATGAAGGGTGCAGTTCTTGTGTTCTGAGGGACCCATGGAGGATTTCCCAGAGGGGGTAGCATCAGAACTGACCCATGACTGAGGAGGAACAATGTCTGGCGGTGTGTCGGGTATCATTGAACTCACCTGTTAGCAACAGAAATCCTGCCCACCGGTGACTTAACCAGATGGGGGCTTATTTGTGTCAGACAACAAGAAAGTGGGTGGGACAATGCCTCAGCTGTACCGCTGGGGACCCAGGCTCTGTCTTTCTACTCTGCCACCCTTAGAGTATAGGCCTTTGGCCCCAGGTCTATCATCTCATGGTAGGAAGGCCTGCTGCATCTCCAGGCCTCACATCTGCATACCAGGAAAGGGGAAGTAGGATGAGTGAGGCACAAAGAGCGTTTACCTAGTGTGGCTTTACTGTTACATTTGGAAAGGGACACCCCTCTCAGGGACTTCTGCCCTTAGCTCAAGCAGAACTGTGCCACATGGCCACCCAACCCTACCAGGAAGGGGCAATGCCGTGTTTTTAGTTAGGTACATCACTGCCACAAGCAGACTGGGGTTCAGCATGTAAGGCAGAAGGGGTGAATGGAGAAACGTTGTTGAGTTGGCAGATAAGGCGTTAGTGGCCTCAGATGAGAAGAGGAGGTTACTCCTGATGAAGTTAAAACCGCGTCCTGAGAGCTGTGTGTATTCTGGGGAGATGGAGAGGGGGATGCAGGGAAGGTTGTGCAAAGAGATGCCGCCACACTTGGGGATGGACGTAGAGGAGGTTGGCTGTTAATCTGTAGGTACTGGGGAGCATGGCAGGCTTCTGAGGAGGGAGCGTCAGGTGTTTTAGGAAGGTAAGACTGACAGCCGTGTGCCTTATGGAGATGAATCAGCTTGGTTCTTATTTGAACTAAAATGAGTTCTGGAAAGTTTCAGACCAGGGGACCAGTTCTGCCTTAGGGCAAAAAGAAGACAGCACGCTAAGAAAGTGAGGGAGATTTTCTTTTAGGTCCTGCCAATAGGAATCCAAAATTAACCTGATGTCAGTCGGCTGTCACCAGGAAGTAACTAGCTCTCCTTGTGCAGTAATTCAGTGAGTGGAACTGGATACACAGGGAAGGGTACCAGTTTACTCCCCAGACATGACGCTTGCTTTTTTCCTGACACTCGGACTCCCCAGGCCCCACCTGCAACTCCACCACTCATCAGCAGAATAATTTTGGTCGTGACCCTTCAGTTTTGCTTTTAAAGGAGGGGATGCTATCAGAGGGCCTCAGAGGGCCTCTGGTCAGGTTCCCCACGCTGGATTCCTCCAGCAAGGACCAACACCCCTGATTCTCTGCTCAAGTAGTAGCTTTATGATTTGTGGCTATTACATACCTCTTTAAACCTCAGTTTCCTCATCTCTAAAATGGAGATTCTTTCAGCAGCTGCCTTCTGGGTTGTTGTGAAGGTTAAGAAGAGATTTATAAAGGAGCTTAGCACAGCGCCTAACACGTGGATTATTCTCAGTGAACGTTACCTGTTATCACCATCATCTCCTCTGCCATCATAATCACTGCCACCACCTCTAGGATGTGACTTTCTTGTTTCCTTGAGGTAATTAACATGCATGGATTCTTAACGTAGATTTCGAGACCCCAACTGTCCCCATCTCATTGCAATTCTCCTCCCTACCCCCCCTCCTCCATACACATATATGCTTCTTTGTGGCAAGTCTGAGCAACTACTGACATGGAAATCTCTTCCTGAATATCACAGTGGGACCCTGGCGCAGTCTTCAGGTACCGTAATGTGCTGTGTCATGGTCAAACCCAGACAGCGCAGTTCTGAAAGGATGCTTAGCTGCTCACACACCCTGTGGTAGACAATAAAGTGGGCATTGTTTTTGGTATTGACAAGGTAGTTTCATTTGTAGTTGAAAAAAAAAGAAAGTCCTCTGGATTCCCCGCCCCTACCCTACATCGAACAGGTTGTGATTTTAAGAGCATCCACCCCCAATCTGTTTCCTCTTCCTATGCTTGAAGTCATGCACTTAAGAGGGGTTGATTGGCAATGGTGTGTGTGTGTGTGTCTCACACATACGCACATGTAACGAGCCCCCAAGGAGATAAACAGTCTTGGCAACGGTCCATCACGTTCCACCCAAACTTTAAAATGGAGTCAAAAAAAAAGACCAGAGTCAGTCTTCTTGCTGACACCTCTCCTTACCCCCTGGTGAACAATTTACGTGTTAAGAGCCACAGTTTTGCACACTTTCTTCCTCTTTCTGCCCAGCTCCGGTCCCCTAGTGCTAGAAACACTTAGTAGAGATTAAATCTTATTACACAGTGTTTCACTGCAACAGTATTTACCACATAAAACCTGCAGTGAATGAAACGCTTGTGCTCTTGATTCATGGGGGATCAATCTTAAGGAGTGTGACCCAGGCATTCACTCACTTCGGTTCTAAGAGGTTCAGAGTATATTTTAGGGGTGCACAGGCTTGCTTGGGATGGAAAAATGGGAAGCGTGGGCTGGGTTTACTTTCCTGGGTTTAAAGCCACTCTGGGTTCACCAGGCAGGGGGAAACCAGCCCAATCCTGGGAACCATTTGCCGTCAAGCTCCAGACAGGGAGTGGATTCCTGTGTCTCTGGGGCATTGGAGGGTGGCCGAACTGAATTAGCTCTTTCTCTGGGAGGGAATCCTCCCTGTCGGGGGCCCAGAACAGACTCTGTGGGAGAAAGAAGGAGCGTGCTGTCAAGAAGGGTAGAGAGAAAAAGATGAATGAGATTTTCTGGGCTGGTTGGATGCCTGCAGCTGCAGCTTCTGGGCTCCAAAACATCTGCAGAAAACCAAGGAAGGACCAGAATCTACACGGAGGAGGCCGCATGCGCGCACGCATGGGCTGGGCCAACGTGACAGTTTAAATCAGTGTCGCAGAAAGCCTCAAGGAAAACACTCCTCAGCAGGGCTGACATTTGTGTCCCCCCCGACCGCCATCTCCGCCCTGCCACAGACCCCAGCCTTGTCCACTCTGGCTGATGAGATGGAATGAATACAGATCTCCCTGCACACCCAGACACACCACAAACACAGTGCTGCCATCCTCGGGGCAGCAACAACTTCCAAAAACTGGGCACCTACCTTGTGCCAGGCGCCCTGCTGAATGCTCTCTCTCCACTGCGTCCTTCAGTGTGACCCTGAGGAACACATTGAGAGCCATGGCGGAGCCCCATGTTAAAGACAGGAGGCCAAAGCTCAGAGCGCTCAGATGCTTGCTCAAGGTCACAGAGAGAAGGTCACCAAGATTCGAACTCACATCAGTCTGATTCTAAAGCCGATGCCCTTGGTCATCGCCGAGTCTTTCTGAAGTGTTCTGGAGGCCAGCTCCACCCCAGCCTGGAATAATAAGGGCGGGAGAAGGGACACTTTTAGAATGAGCTTCTGGACAGTCTGACAGCTTTTCTGCTAAAGGAGTGTAGGGGTGAGTGCACACAGGCTTGCGTGTGTGTGTTTGTGCGTTTAGTCAAAACAGAAGACAGTTCCAAATCTGTGCCTGTTATCCTTAGCCCCCCAAACCCCACCCCCAAGACAATTCTCAAGCCTCTATCAGTGTCTCTACCAGAACATTCTCTAGGGAGCACGGCACCCTCTCCACCCTCTCCTCCCTGGCTCCGGCGAGAAAAGGAATCCCAGTGGGCTGAAAGCTGCAGAGTTGGAGACAGTGGGAGGAGAAGCTGGGTGCTCCTTTCTGGACGCTGAACAGCCATGCCAGCCAGTGGGGGAAGCAGGTAGAGCAGGCATTGGGAGGGAGGAGAATGGCTGCGTCGCTATCTTTATACAATAAAAGAGGATCATTGTTAACTGGGAGCCCTTGAATCGTTACACGTCTGCCCGTGCTTCTCTCCAGCTGCAGGGCCATTTAGTTAAATAGCACACAGAAAACTCCTTTCATCTGGCATTACTTTTCCCGCTGTTTTTAAAATATGAGACTGGGCCGAACTGCTCGAACGAAAAAGCCATCTCAGGCTCCTTTAGCCCCTGTGTGTACCCGGAGCCCCCACGGAACCTCCCTGGCCTGTGCAGGAGGACTTTTAGAAACTATTTTGCTTTGCATTGCGCTCTCTTTGGAAACAGCACCTTTAAGGTATTTGTACCCAGCCTGGTCAGAGCTGGATGACACGGCCAAGTTGTTTAGGGTGGGTGGTGGCCCAGAGGGGGTAAGGAGAGGCCAGAATGACAGGGGCTGGAGGAGGGGAGATATGGACTCACAGCTAGAAGCTGGAAGAAGAGACTGCCCCCCTGGCCAAGAAATCGAGGGGAAGGGATGCTGGTGGCTCCAGGCAGGAGCGGAGAGGAACAGGGCCTCACCTAACCTGCCCTAACAGAGTGCCAAGATCACGTTATCCTGTAGAACGGCCTGGAATTTAGTTGATTCTGAGCAGGCAGTGAATTTCTGCCAGAGCCACACAGCTCAGGAGAGCTGGAAGCCTTCACATTGTTTCCAAGAGCAAAGGTTCCTGGGCCCACGGAGCCGAAGAGTAGAAACGGTCTGGATCACTGGTGGGTTAATGGTAGACCCTCCAAAGACAGGGCAGGAGTCGACACTGAAATGGGACATGTCCTGACTTCAGCACTTTTAGAAATGGGATTTATGGGTCTCCTGGTAGAAAGTCTAATGTCCTCTGGCATCCCCGGAGGGGGACGTTGGGGGGATGAGAATAATAGCATTATTATTAATTATTATTAATTATAATAATTATTAATTAATTATTAATGGTGCATTAATAGGATCAAGGAGTGTTCTGGCAGGAAGAAAGTTGAGGGATCGCCTAATCAAGCTTAGGGGAACTGAGGCTCAGAGCAATAAGGGAATTGGCCTAAGGTTACAGGATCATATGGCAGTGTATGGCTTTCCCTCTTCTGTACAATCTAACTCAAGGCCCTCTGTTTCCTTCGGACTCCCCTGACCAGCCAGCCCCATCACAGTACTTTCCCTCCCCCCTTCTGTTTTTCTGTCCAATCAGCAAACACTCACTGAGCACCTACCAGAGGAAGAGAACAACGACCCTGCTCTCAGGAAGTTCACGGTCATTTGGCGCTTAGCAGCAACTGCTTTCTGACATCACAGGCGCAAAGCTGAGTGCCTTTTGTGGGTTAGCTCACTGTGCTTCTAGGAGCTATGAGGACTCTGTTATCCCAATTTAACAGATGGAAAAGCACAGAGTGGGGAAGTCCTTTGTCCAAGGTTTCTGCAAGTCAGGCAATCCTACACCACACCTGATGCTCTTAAGGCAGGGGCACATGCAGCCTCTCCTACCCTCTGCGCACCTGCAGCTCTGGCGAGAGGGCTGGGGCCCCTCCCCCACTGATGAGCGCAGAGGGCGGAGTCACCAGCCCGCACTGAGGATGACACAAGGATGGGTGTGCATTCAGGGCCTGACAAAGGGCCTTCTTATGCGTAGGGGGTTTTCCCAAGGTATCGAATGTCAACTGTGTGTAGGCTCCACACACCCTTAACACCATGGCCCAGGTCATTTGTGTGGCAATCCTGCTAAGCAGACAGTGGGAAGGGCAGAGCCGGAACTCCAGCACAGGTCTGTGCAATCCCAGACCGGATCAGTTTTAGCCACATCAGGCAGGCATGCCTCAGCTAGAAGTCGCTGATTGGGGAGTCCTGTGTGGGCCGGGGCAGGTCACTTAGGGACACAGAATCACAGGTGGCAGCCCAGTTTAGTTTCCCAAAGGTCTCCATAGAACTAAAGGAACTATGAGACACTTTAGGCAACTTTCAGTTGAGCAACAGATACTTATTTGAGCATAAGAAGAAGTCCCAAGTGCTGTGTGCCAGGCCCTGTGCATCTCTGTAGCACAGATATTAGCATTAGTCACAATTAAAAAAAATAGCTTGAGAAGTAACTTACATACCTTCAAATCCACCCACTTAAAGTGTACAGTTAACTTTTTGTATATTTGCGGAGGTATGCATTCATCACCACAGTCTCATTTCAGAACATTTCCATCACCCCAGAAAGAGGTCCTGTGCCCATTGACAGTCACTCTCCATCCCCATCTCCCACCCTCTCTCCCACAGCCCTCGGCAACAACGGATTAGACTTTCTGTCTTTATATATTCGCCTTACTGACATTTCCTATGGAAGGAATTGTATAACATGGGGTCTTTCATGTGCTTCTTTCACTTGGCATGTTTTTGATGTTCATCCATGTTATAGCATGCATCAGTACTTCATTGTTTCATGGCTAAGTAATATTCCATCGTATGGCTAGACCACATGTATTAGTGGGCTGGGGCTGCCATAGCCAAATACCACAGACTGGGTGGCTTAAAGAACAGACATCTTCTCACAGTTCTGGAGGCTGGAAGTCCAGATTCAACATGTCTGCAGGTTTGATTGCTGTTGAGGTCTCTCTCCTTGGCTTGGAGAAGGCCACCTTCTTACTGTGTCCTCACATGGTCTTTTCTCTGTGTACGTGCCTCCCTGGTGTCTCTTTTTGTGTTCAGTTTCCTCTTCTTGTAAGGATACCAGTCGGATTGGACTAGGGTCCACCCTAACAGCTTCATTTTAGCTTAATCACCTCCTTAAAGGCCTTGACTCCAGATACAGTCACATTCTGGGGTTAGGGCTTCAACAAAAGAATTTGGGCAGGACACAATTCATATCATACCACAGTGGTGTCATGGGCTGTTTTGTTTATCCATTGACCTGCTGATGGGCAATTGGGTTGTTTCTACGTCTTAGCCATTGTAATAATGCTGCTGTGAACATTTGTGTGCAATCTCTGTGTGGACGTGTGTTTTCATCTCTTAGGTAGATTTCTAGGAGTGGAATTGCTGGGTTTTGTGTTTAACTTTCTGAGAAACTTCCAAACTGTTCTCCTGGCTGTTTCCATTTTACATTCCCACCAGCAGCGTATGGGGATTCTGATTCCTCCATATCTTCGCCAACCCTTGGCATTGTCATAAGGTCCATTTTCCGGGTGAGGAAACTGAGGCACTGAACGGGGAAGGTCAATCACAGGGTTAGAGAGCAGAGGAGCAGGCTTCACACACACACACACACCAGTTTGACCAGTTCCCTACCCTGGTCCAGGACCGGTTAGCAAGTGAGGCACCCAGTGTGTGAAACCTAAGACAGTGTTTGCTCTCAAGGTCAGCAAGGCTTGGCACCTGAGAGAGAGTAAAAGCGCCTCCTTAAATTTCACATCCTGGGTGCCTAGTTTGCTCCTTACGTCACCCTTGCCCTGGACCTGCAGCCACCCCGCTCCTTGTC
>NW_020172779.1:7538899-7596576 GCF_003031525.2 Neophocaena asiaeorientalis asiaeorientalis
AGGGTGGGGACAGAAAATCAAGCCACCACCCCTTCCCCGCAGGGGCCCTCAGTCTGGCTGGAGAATGTGTGCATTTGCAGCCACACACAGCGAGCCTAGCTGGACCTGCAGAGGCAGAATCCCTGCTCACAGGGCTGCTGTGCAGATTTCAGGGGAACCTGAATACCTGTGAGGAACTTAGCACAGCGCCCGACACCCAGGCAGTGCCTCGGAAGTGCTGGCTGGCACCATGGTGTGAACGTATCTCGGACCTGTGTGTCACGAGGCTGCCTCTGAGTCTCGGGAGTTTGAGGCACGTCCTGATGCTTTGGGTCTGTGACCGGGAGCCTCATCCCCACCCCACAGAAGAGCCGTCACCCAGTGACCAAGCAGTGGCCAGAGACGAAGGAAACTGGCCATCTGCGCCCTCCTCAGACCTGCTGAGCCTGTCCTGGGAATGGTGGGTCCGTCCACAGAGCCCAACACTAGCTCTCCTTCAACTCACGGGTGTCCCCAGTCAGGCTGTAGACAGTCCAGGTCTGGCTCTGTTACCTCCAAAGCCAGAGTGCAATTCCTGTGCTTCCAGACTGAGAAAAGACCTAATGGATAATACTGGTGGGGGTCAAGGTAAGCCAGGGAAGGAATGGCCTTGGGTCCTTTGTGCTGAATTGACAGTCCCCTGGTTTTCCCCAGCTGGGTGAAGGGGCCCTGTCGGTGGCCTGGGTTGTCAACACCTCAGCCTGCTGGTCTTTCAGGGTTGGAGAGGGTGCACTGATTGATCCTGGTAGGAGATTTGGGGAATCAATTTCAAGACGTCTGGGTACAGAAGACATTTCAGTTACAAAAATGATAGAAATGATGCTCGGCTTGGTCAGAGGCCACGTAGATTCTGTACGTGGCTTAAAGCGACCCACCTCTCTTAATAACTGAAGCTCAGTGGTCTTGCCTCGGGGGAAGGTGGCTTGCTGGCAGAAGCACAGGACCGAAGGCATTCAGACCTCCCGGCTGGTGCCCTCCCCAGCCCTGTGCACACACCGTGCCTGCCGCACACCTGCTGGCACACTGAGCACGGGCAGTCCATGCTGCAGGGTCACCGTGTGCCTCACCGGAGGCCTCAGATGTGTTCTGACACCATGACAAGACCTCAGACTTGCGGGACATGAGGGCTTTACACGTTAACCCACACACAGCCCCCCTCGGCCCCTGCCACCTGAACCCCTAGCTCTGGCTGAGTGGTGGCTCAATAAATCATTGTTTAATTGATAAACAGAATCGAATAAAAGAGAATCTGTGTGTATTGAAATAGGAAGAGGGAGTCATGATGGACCTCACTACCCAGAAGTGAACAGGAACTCTTCCAGAGTTGATTTTTTTGCATCTGTTTTTTTCAATAAGAGGGGGATGGAGGAAGTTATCAGAAGGAATATATGTCGTGGCATCTGTCACCATTCTCCCCCTGCCTCCACGCCACTGACGTGTGGTTCTAAAATACGAAATCTGATCATGCCCAGGAGTCATAAACCCAAAAGCTTTTAGGGGCCTTGCAGGTAGCAGAAACAAGTAAAGGGGTCAAGTGTAGGACATTAGGGAGTGGTGGGGAGTGGGTCAAAGGAGAAAGCATATGTCCAGTCTAAAGCACCCAAAATCAAAAAAATTTAAGTGAGCTTTCCTGTCCATTCCAAGGACTGCTGCTTAGTAACTTCTAACCCATAGAATCAAGTCCAGATCCCTGAGCCTGGCGTGGCAGCTCTTTGAGAGCCGACCTCTACCTACCAGACGTATCTTGCCATAACCTCTTCCTCTGCTCTGCCATGTGTCCCACACTTCAGCCATTCAAGGCTGACCCCTAAACCCCACACGTGCCATCCTCTCTCCCTTTTCTTTCCTTTTCCACACGTAGGTCCTTCTCCCCGGAAGACTCATCCTCCAAACTTAGCAAAATCTACTCATTCCTGCTAGAGAGATACTTGCTCTCCCCTCCGAGAGGCTAGTATGCCATGGAAATAACCACTTAGAAATCTTAGCACGTGGATTTTGATCTGTTTGCACATCTGTCTCTGTGAAAAGCTGTGGACCACCCCTGCGCTCCAAGGGAGACTGTGCTCTTTGTCTTCGTGTTCCCAGCACCCTCCCAGGGCTGGCCCACTGAGTAGGTTCAAAATGAGCGTCTCTCTCGAGTGACTGGATGGTTCTACAAATGAGTAAATGATTCTTTCACCAGAGCCTGTTTGGGAGCCTGTGTTCTGGGTCAGCGCGAGGTAGTTAAATAGGAGTTGCTGCCCCTGGTGGCGGGTCCTTGCCAGTGCCTGGAAGGACAGTCACTGGACCATTTCGTCACAGGAAGCCGGCAAGGAGGCTTCCGTCCCAGGCTGCCTTTGTCCCAGGGTTGGGGCCTCTGGGCCAAATTCTGCTGATCTGCCTGCCTCCCTGGCTCAGCCCCGCTACCTTGTCTGGACATCTGGCCTCTGTGTGCATCCTGGGTCCACTTCCTCCCTCTGACTTGGCTGTAGCCTCTGTTTCCTTCCGGGAACACTGGGTCCACCTTCCTGTGTGGCACCCAGAGCGATATCACAGGTGGCATTGCAGGATCTTTCTACCAATTCCAATGGTAATTTTTAATTTTTTTTGGCCAAGTCTGAACTTGAAACCAAACTCTAAAGGTGGTAGGAAAGCAGGACACACGTTGATTGAATGCCTGCTGCATGCCAACCATGGAACCAAGCATACTGTATTCTCTGCCTTGTCTTATTTTATTTCATTCCCCCAACAACCCCAGCTGGTAGAAATTTTTATACCCATTCTACATATGAGGAAATTGAGGTTTTATGAAATCAACTGGATCTAAAGGCAGGCCCAAGTGACATCACAGCCCAAGTACTTGCCACATTGCAGAGCTGGCATGTAAGTTAAAGGTTATTAAGACTCTGTGTTAAGTGCTTTAGTGAGTGGGATACAGAGTTTACTATTTTGATGTAAAAGGCTGCATGGCTAGAATGAGTAACAAAGGCATCTTTTCTCTTTCCCTTAGAAGGTGCTTCCTGGCACTAATACAGCTTCTTATCCTCAAGATACTTGTCCTCTTACAGTTTCGGCGCCAAATATTTCTCCTCTGGGGCAGGAAGAAAAAAAAAATACTTGCCACAAGACAGATGGCCAATTGACTATGAGATTACAATCGTGTGTGTGTGTGTGTAATAGAGAATAACTGGCTATTCTGTGACAAACATGCATAAACCCTCTGGAACAGGCACTGAATAAGATGTATGAGTAGTCAGCTTAGGCTAAGCTATGATGCAGTGACAAATAAACCCTGATATCCTAGTGGCTTAACCAAGCAAGGATTATTTCTTACTTTCATGAAATTCACTGAAGGACAAGAGCTCTTCAAGGTAGCTATGACTTAAGGATCCAGGCAGGGTAAATATTTTTAAATATTTATTTATTTATTTGGTTGCACCGGGTCTTAGTTGTGGCTTGCGGGCTCCTTAGTTGTGGCATGCGAACTCTTAGTTGTGACATGCATACGGGATCTAGTTCCCTGACCAAGGGTAGAACCCGGGCCCCCCGCACTGGGATCGCGGGGTCTTATCCACTGCTCCACCAGGGAAGTCCCCAGGCTAAATTTTTTAGCCACGTCATTTCAAAGAATCGGCTTTCAGGCTGCTGAAGAGGAAAACAAAACCAAAGGGTCACATACACATTCTAAACATGTCACTTCTGCTCACATGACCCAGCCTAATTGCAATGAGCCTGGAAAAACGTGGCAGAGCACGTGGATGTCTGTCGAGTAGGACATGTCTCTGTGTCCAGCCACATCCTGGGCTGACGGACTGTGCTGCTTCTCGGCCTCACTGAGTCTCAGGGAGTGAAGAGGACCAGTGGCGAAGCCCAGATCTGAACAAAACTTCCTGCCACTTAGTCCAGCGTAACTTTTTGCTCTAAGGACAGTGTCCAATTGTCCTGCCCAGTGGTATGTGGGGAAGTGGTCCTGAGGATCCGAAAGACCATCAAATATGCAAGTTAATTTTTTGCAGCATATTTACCTTTCTTACATTTTGTAGAGTACCATTGCAGTTTGGTCCTGCCTCGAGCATCCAGTCTGGCAGAAAGGAAATTAAAATTTTATGAGGCCCTAATCACTGCCAAGCACGAATGATGCTGGTATTTACCACAAGCAAGTGTGCACTGTGCCAGGTGGAGTCTCGGCACTAGTGGATTAATTTATATATTCCACCCACCTGCCCTCGGAGGGCCTGACCGTTCCTTTCCTCCTGAGAGAGGCCTGATTATTTGCACGTAATAAATGAGGAAACTGAGGCTCAGCGAGGTGAAGGAACACAGCTAGGAAGGGGCAGAGCTCGGCTTCCCTGGCAGGTCTAGCTGATTCTAAACCCAACACTTGATTTGTGAGGTTGGGGGTATGTAGGGGATGCAGAAAAGGCCAGGGATTAAATACTAGTGCCATTAAGGTAAGTAGTTGAAAGGTTTTTGTGGATTCAGCTCTGCCTATACATTCCGGGGGTGGGGGGAGTGTCAGAAGCGTTCTGAGTGTTGGACACTTTGTTGATTCATACAAGAAGTGTTCCGCCTCCTACTACAGGCACCTGCTAAATGCTACAGTGGTGAACAAGATGCTCCTTCAGTCTAGATATGTTTCTCTCTCTATGGAACTTTCTATATTTTTTAAATGACCTTGCAAAGTCACTTAAGAACCTTGATCCCAGCACCCTGCCCAGGAATGGTCCTGTGTTTGAATCTTAACTCTGAAAACATTGCACGTGGCCCCTGAGCTCTACTCGGAAAATAAGGACCCTCTTCAACCAATGTATCCCATAATTAACCAGCCAAGCGTTTGTTGGTTATCACCTTTGCGTAGTTCCTGTCTTGAACAGTCAGCCAACCAATATTATTGTCAACCTCCAAGATCACCTAGTCCAACCCTCTGAGGTTTGATAGGAGAGGAAACCCAGGCTCTCCCTGGGGCGTGAAAGGCCCAAGGCCCCTCTGCTCCTATAAAAGGTTTCAATATCAAAGCTGGCTCCAGGACAACAAACAGCATCAATGGTGCAAAAAGTGCGCCTCTCTCCTCTACACTTACATTCGGGAATGTTAAGGATGCAGTGTTTTGGGAATTCCCTGGTGGTCTAGCGGTTAGGGCTCCGCGCTTACACTGCAGCATGCACAGCTCCTATCCCAGGTTCTATCCCTGGTCGGGGAACTAAAACCCTGCATGACCTGCGGTGCAGCCAAAGAAAAAAAAAGATGCAGTGTTTCACCTCTCTAAGCTCTTAACACCTTTGCCCACATGCCTTTCCACACCCCCCCGCCAGAGCGCCCAGGGCAGGAGAGCTGACAAGTCCTTCTCCCCACCCAACTCCTAGGTTTTGGGGGAGAATGGGGAGGTGCTGAAGGCTGCAGCCAGCCTTCCCTCCATCACAGAAGGTAAAGGACACACACGATGTCAAGTTACTAGCAATGGGAACTGGGCTAGAGCCCTGTGCTTTTTGCTTGGGCTTCACTATTTTCTTGTTTGATTTGCAGTATTAGAATTTCATGCCAAGTTCTCTGACCAAGCTAATCATTTCATACTGGGGGATGGGGGGTACAGGTGGAAGAGATATAAATCCAAAGAAGTCTATTAAATATCATTTTGGTGAACTTCACATATTGTAGCTGGTTTGGTGCCCAGAATATACTGGTATGACTTGATTATCTCCACGAAGTAGAGGCCTTGGTTGTGGTGGTGCTGGTCATCCGAGGAGGGAGCAGGCCAGTGCCCAGTCTTTCTGATTATGAGAAACTCTCAGTCTCAATGACCCCGCTGGACCCTGAGGTGTAGTCAGCTTCTCCTTTCCAAGCTTCTGGAAGAGTCCCATCCACCTGCATCCCACCAACCCCTCTGCCTTTGCTTTGCACGAATAACAGCACTTGAATTTACTTTGGAGAAAAAGAAAATGCTTTTGGTTTTGCCTAGCTGGTCTGGTACAGCTAGAGTCTGTCTGTCTTGCAGTTCAGGTGACCTTGACGACAGACGACACTAGTCACCGTTAGGTCCCTTTCATCCCAGCCCCATCCCATCCTGCCCTCTTCCCCTGTCCCGGGTTCACATGGTACCGGTTACCAGGGTCATGGTGGCCTCCAGCTTTTCTGCTCTGCTAGATGCCCATGGATGAAGCCGGTGCTGGGCCTGCAACCCTTGGCTTCTGCAAAAACAGTGGGAGGGAGACAGCACAGTGAGCCCCCAGGCTGTTGTGGCCACCCCTTGTGCTCAGTAAATATTTGTGGAATTCCTGAGTCAGGCAGCACCAATGGACCCACAGTGACCCTTATCCAGGAGGCAAGCTGTTGGAGATTTGGCACTCGGTCATTTGTTCTGGCGACGGATGAAACATCTCTCGGTAACCCTAAATGCAGGTTAACAGTGAATGCTTGCGTTAGTCGTGAGAATAGCTAGTGGTCACTTAAGAGCAGAGCCTTTTCCCCAGGGGGAGGGGGAATGAAAATCCTATTAAAATCCAGGAGCTAAAGAACAAAGAACGTGTTTTGTTTTGTTTTGTTTCCTCCTTTCAAAACCATGTGGGAGGTTTGCCTGAAAGACTTATAAAAACAAAACAAAAACCTACAACTGGAAGTTATATCATGTGTAGACAGGTGCAGGCACACACACAAACAGAGCTAAAACAGCACAGCTGGAAAGTTTAATATTTTTGAGTCTTTTGTTTGCCAATGCAAACGTATTTGTATCCAACTTTAACAGCAGAAAGCATACGTTAAGGGCTTCCGTGGTGGCGCAGTGGTTGAGAGTCCGCCTGCCGATGCAGGGGACACAGGTTCGTGCCCCGGTCCGGGAAGATCCCACATGCCGCGGAGCGGCTGGGCCCGTGAGCCATGGCTGCTGAGCCTGCGTGTCCAGAGCCTGTGCTCTGCAACGGGAGGGGCCGCAACAGTGAGAGGCCCGCGTACCGCAAAAAAAAAAAAAAAAAAAAGTTAAGTCTGATGGTTTGTTTTGTAAGTTCCGTGCTGTAGACCTCCAACTCTGTAAACCAAGGCTTTCAACGAATGAAAAGACTATACATTTGTGTGGTGTTTGTTGAAAATAACAACACACAGAAAAATTCCTGCTCCTGGGTTTGCAGAGAGGGTGTATTTATTGCAAATTAGCTACTTCATTCTGGCTATCTGGAATAAAACTCTCAGGGCATAGTGGGCAAATTATCATTTTTAGTAAAATAATTACTTAATTAAACGTATTCCTGCAAAGTTCCCATAATGCCCCTTCCTGTGAGATGGAGTTTCGTAAGTTGGGTCTGACAGCTTTCCTCACGAGCAGGCTTTTGACATGGGGCTTCTATCTGGGGACTCTGGGAGCACAGGGGAATGTTTTCAGCTCAGATGAGAACTCTGTAGACTAGGGAAGCAGAGGTGCTCAGTAGCGCCCTCCTGACCCCAGATGCACGTTTGGAGGAAGATGGCTGCCAGTTCTGGGCAATCTCTGTCTTTCCGTTTGAATGAGTCGACGTGGAACTTTTCCACTCTTCTGGAATAAGTATGTGTCCTGAAAGAAATTCTATACACAGGCGGGGGTCAGGAGGCCTGGGGTCTCCCAGCTCAGCCACCCACTGCCTGCTGACTTGGAGGGCATCATTCGCCCCCTCCCTGGCTTCAGTGTCCCCGCTTGTAAAGTGGACGTGGCCTCACGGGCTTGGAGTGACTTTTCCTCCCAGTGGTCTGTTGGATGGGTTCGCTCTGTCCGCTCCAGGCTGGCAGGGCTTCTGCAGGTTGGGCTGCTTGTCAGAGGCCTGCTGCCACCCAGCTGCCTCAGAGGAGCCTGTTGACTCAGATCTTTCTGGAAGCCTTGTACAAAAGAACTCGTCTCTCCAGCGAAATTGCCCACGGAACTGGTATGACGTTTCCTTGGAAAGCCCACGTGGTGTTGAGCAAGCAGGCTGCTGTGTGCAGCTCCCAAGGCAATGGGCCTGGGACTGATTTACAGGGAAGAGGCGAGAAAGGGAAAGAGAAGGGGCGGCTCGTGGTGGGTGGACGGGGTCTGGCAGGTTCTCGGGGCCCATCGCCTGCTGGAAAAGTTAATGGGCCGTCTCGGTGAGGGTGAGGGGGGCAAAGCTGGCCGGGCTGCCCTCCCAGCCCTCGGCCTCTGGAATGCCATGTTTATTTACGGCTCTGTGGATCCTTGTTTCTCTTGGGAAATCACTTCTTCCACGGCTGCAGGAGGCTGGCAGCGTGTCTCCAAAGCAATCTCCCTTCCCCTCCAGTTAGAGCTTTTGGGGACCAGGAGGTGGCAGCGGGACATGCTTTAGGAGAAGAGGACAAAGTGAGCCTGCAGGTGGTGGCGGGACTCTGAGTGGTCAGCCTGTATGAACGCCCTCTCCTTCCCCCTTTCCGGTTCTGAGCCTGGGAAGAAGGGGGTGGGGACTCAGGGCTGTGGGCACTTAAAAGTGAAAGCAGCCAAGCACAAGCCACCGGATTTCCCTCTCCCTTCCCCCTCCCAGCCCAGCAAGCAACCCCCAAATGGCACCCGGAGCAGAGGTGGGAGCGCTCTTAGGTTAGTAGGTGGCGTGAGCCAGACTTGGCGGTTTAACCATCTGGCGTCTTTCTGTGCGAAGCTGTAACGGTGGCTCTGGGCCCACCGCACACTCAGCGCTCCGCGTCACTTCCTCCAGGGACTTGCGCTGGAGCTCAGTCTCGGCCCTC
This sequence comes from Neophocaena asiaeorientalis asiaeorientalis, assembly GCF_003031525.2. Classification (NCBI taxonomy): domain Eukaryota; kingdom Metazoa; phylum Chordata; class Mammalia; order Artiodactyla; family Phocoenidae; genus Neophocaena; species Neophocaena asiaeorientalis. Next base: position 7,547,588 of record NW_020172779.1, read on the forward strand.
CTGTCCCCTCCACGGGGAGGCCTTCCCTGGAGTGGCCCCTGCTCCCCGTTCCTCCAGACCAGGATTTCTCGATCTCACCACTGTTGACACTTGGGAATGGCGGAGTCTTTGTTGTGCAGGGCTGTTCTGTGCGCCACAGGGTGCCGAGAAGCATCCCTGGCCTCGACCCGCCAGATGCCGGTAGCGCCTTCCCTCCAGTTCCCTCCAAAAACATCTCCAGATGTTGCCAAATGTCTCCATGGGGGCAGAATTGTCCCATCCTTCCCTCCCCCTCTACTGAGAGCCACTGGCTAAATCACATCCTCTGTTTTATCTTCATCTCAGCCTTCTTCACTCTCTGAAAGGATCTTACTTTTTCTTCACTTGATCCGTCTGGTGCACAGCCCAGCAGCACAGTATATTCACCTGAGAAGTTTTCTTAAAGTCCCACTGCCCAGCCCCACCCCCAAATAATTCAATTAGAATCTCTGGAGTCTAGGGACATGCTCATTTTAAAAGCTTCCCAGGGCTTCCCTGGTGGCGCAGTGGTTGAGAGTCCGCCTGCCGATGCAGGGGACACGGGTTCGTGCCCCGGTCCGGGAAGATCCCATATGCCACGGAGTGGCTGGGCCCGTGAGCCATGGCCGCTGAGTCTGCGCGTCCAGAGCCTGTGCCCCGCAACGGGAGAGGCCACAGCAGTGAGAGGCCCGCGTACCGCAAAAAAAAAAAAAAAACTTCCCAGATTCGTCTGCTGGGCAGCCTGGCTTGCGGATCACTGCTGTCTCCCCACCGGAGGGTGAGCTGCCGCCTGAGGGAGGAACATGGCTCCGTGGCCACAGTTGTGTTGTTAGGAGGGTGTCTGGTGCATAGTGGGGACTCAGAACTGAGATTGCACGAATGAACAAATGCTCAGAAAACCAGTCGTCAGCGGTGGATGGTTTTGGTAGGGATTCTTTCATTTTTATCATTCATTCAACAAACATTCATGAAGTGCTTGCTCTGTGCCAGGTGAGGTGCTAAATGCAGGGATGCAAAGTTGAGTAAAACGTGACCCCCATCTTTTAGGTGCCTCCAGTCCCCTGGGAGGCACAAATGTGCAAAGACATAGGGTTGCCCGTATCATGAGATCATTGCTAGACTGGAGGTCTGTGGACAGCAATTAGCTCATAGAATAAGCGGTTCCTTAAAAGACACTAGAAAGGCACCTAGCTTCTCTCCATGAAGTGTTTTACTTACATTTTCACACTTGAACATCATCACAACCATGCACAGTAGGTGTGGCCCCCATTTCCCAGCTGAGCAAACTGAGGTGCTACATAACTTCCAATAGGGGTCACCTGCCTGTGTGTGGCCCAGCCTGGACTCAAACCCAGGTCTGCCTCTCTCAAAAGCCCACGTTCTTTCCAGCATACGATGCTGCATCCAGAGCGGAGGCTAGAACACAGGATCCTGGATTGGCTTGTGCACACAACCGGCACGTAAGATCAATCCCACTTCTGCCATTAACCAGCAGTTGAGTCTGTGTTTTCTGCCCCTGAAAGCTGACCCCTGAAGACCCTTTATTCTGTGCTCTTTCATTCTGTGAAACCAAGAGTCAGACTGTCTTAGTCTGGGTTCCCCAGAAGCAGACCCCAAGACAAAGATCCAGGCGCACGTCGTTTATCTGAGAAGTGAAGGAAACTGGGGGGTGAGCCAAGAAGTGAGACGGGGATGAGGAGGAAGCAAGACATGGAGCATTTTCAAGGAAGTTATCACAGTGGGCAGCTGGGACTTAATCCCACGGGGACCTCTGGCCACCTGTTGGCTGAGACAGGTATGGCACTTTTTCACCAGCTTCCATCAGCCACGGCTGTGGGCTGCTCCCTGAGGGGCCGGATTCTCCTGTGCTTCCAGCCTGCCGCCCAGGAAGCAAAGTGGGCCTGAAACCAGGGAGAGCCCCCAAGCGAGAAAACCCAGGTGTCGGCAGTTGGAAGCCAGGCCACCACGCACTGGAGCGGGAAGGGCAGGGGGATGTGGGCGGGGCATGGGCAGCGTCTGCTCAGAGTCAGAGGAACAGCTCTCCACTCGAGTTCGCTCTGTTACTTTGCAGTCTCATTCGCTGAGCCACCAATTGTATGCAGAGCTCCATGATAGGTTTGAAATAGGAAGACGTTGTGTCCTGACGGAGCTGGCCATCGTGGACAGATGAGCAGAGCACCTCCTGTTCAAGCATCAGCACTGAAACGTCTGAGTCCCAGCCCCTCAGCTCAGCATCCATGCTGCTTCACCATCAGGGCCCAAACCCCTCTCCTGTCATTACCTCCCCCTCGAGCTCTCTGCTCCAGGACTTCTGAACTACTTGCAGCTCCTGAAGAAGCTCCTTCTCTCTGACTCTCCTCCCTCTGGACCTTTACACCTTCCAGTACTTCTCCCTCCAGAGTAACTCCCCCTCTTTATGAGTCAGGTTAATATCACCTCCTCTGGGAAGCCATCTCTGACTAACACTCCAATCCCAGATGCCCTTGGTTTTTTGTCAGGTTCACTGTTCTTATTCCTATCAGAGTCGTCATCTCTGCAAGACTGTCCTCACCTCTTGTCTGTAAGCTTGGGGGATGTCGGGGATGCCTGTGTCATTTTCACTGGACATTAAAGCCGGGCCTGGGTATGAACGCTACGCCTGAAGCTGAAACTCAGCTTAACTACTTCCTAACTGTGGGGCTTGGGTTGGACTTTAAACCTCAGTTTTCCTATCTTTAGAAATGAGCACAACACTGCTTCTTTCACAGGGAGGTTGCAGAGCATTAGAGAAAGTTCATGAAAACTACCTAGAACACAGTATGTACAGGTGTCTGAGTTAGGGTCCCAGCAGGTAATGAGGAGGTAAGGGGAGCTCATGAATGGACTACTCACAGTGGGGTGGGCAGGGTTAAACAGAGCCAACAAGACCTGCGGAAGCCCCGGGTTAGCAACAGCTGAAGGCCTTGTCTCCCTTCTACCTGAAGGGACAAGAGGCCACTGGAACTCAAGAGAGGGGTAGCTGGAGCAGAGTAGCTGTCCCATAAGATAATAAGGAGTAAGAACTAACGTTTACTGTGTGCCGACTATGGCCAGCACTGTTCTAAACCCATTAATTCATTTAAGCCATATTTACGGGGTAAGTATTACTATTTGACCCATTTGGCAGATGGGAAAGCTGAGGCACAGATTCTTTTTTTTTTTTTCTGGGTCCCACAGTGGTGGTGGGACCTCACTCTCCTTTGACCCTCTGATCTCACCCTGGTCCCTCTCAGTGGTAGAACTCACCTGGGTGTAGAGGGTGAGGACCCCCACTGAAACAGTCCATGGGAGTCACAGAGCAGAGTGGAGAAGGGTGGAGAGTGGATCTGCAGAGCAAAGGGAGGCGATCCAACACAATAGGCGATGGGTAAGTAGGAGTGCGGTTGCTGCTGCTGCCACTGTCATTGTCATTGGATCATCAAAGCACGGGGCCATGCCTGGCTCCAGAGTGGGCTCAGATATTTTCCAGTGGAACGAACAGACCACTGTCCTGTTAACTACAAATGATAGCAACATCAATCAGGCCCTGAAGAGCATGTTTATTGAGTAATGTAATTGAAAATATCATCCCTTTACGCTTCTGGTTCACTGCTAGTTCACTTCTAGTTCACTCCTAAGAGTTTAAATACTATCACATGCTTGACTCAGTGAATTCTTTTTGACATTTTTTCGGGATTTTCAGACAATATGAGAAGGAAAGCAAAACACTACCATCAGTGTTTTAGGCAGAAATAGAAAAGTAGGTTTTTCCATTCAGGTTGAAACGTTAAGCGCTTGGTGGTGGCCTTTGAATTTAAGTTGAGAATTTAACACTTCTGCCTGAGACCACCCAACCTGGAAACCACAGGTGATGCCCTGCCCAGTGGGCTCCACATGGTCAGGAGGGAGGGTGTGGTGCTGATACACAGGGCATAGGGCTGACAGGGTATAGGAGGCCGGGATGGCCACCTAAGGCTCAGGAATAACAGCTGACATTCACTATGTGCTTTCATGGGCCAGGTCTTGTCCTGAGATGTTACACGAGTTTACTCATTCAGTTCCCATAACTATCTTCTAGGGTGGGTTCTGTTAGTAGCCCCATTTTGCAGATGAGGGAACTGAGGCCCAGGGAGACTAAGTAATTTGCCCAAGGTCATCAGGTGGTAAGTGGAAGACCCCTAATTCAAGTCCAGAGTCTGACTCGGGAGACCTTCTTTGAACTGCAGTGCTAATCGCGTCTCTGTTAGAGAGTGGTGGAACTGAGGCCTGACTTCAACCGTCTTATTGTTCAAACAAGGCTTAGAGAGGTACAGTGATTTGTCCAAAGGCACCCAGCCTTGCTAGCAAGAGAGTTCAAATGGGTCTTCATGACTGCTTCTGACTCTGAACCATCCTGTCCCCTTGGGCAGGTCACTCACCTTGTTTTCCATTTACTTGCTCATCTGTAAAATGGGACTAATAGTTACACCTTTAAATACTTCTAAGAGACGCGGTCATTTCTGCCCTGACTCCTCTTGGATGTGAGGACCACATACGACATATATGAACACCTCAGGTAAACTGCAAGGGGCTAGGCAACAACGAAAACAGTACTGATAAATAACAATAACATGTCTGGAGCCCTGGTTCTGATCAGCAGAGTTCAAAGCTCTCATCTGTTAGCCCCGTCATTATCGTTCATAATCCGTAATTCTCACCACACGCCTTCTGGTTTTACAGTTTTACAGTTGGATAATCAGTTACAGAGAAGGGAATAACTTGCCAGGTTACCAAAGCTAGTGAGCGAGTGCCCTTACTAAGATTGAAACCTGACTAGTCTGGGTTGGCGCTCCTAACCAGTAGTTATCAACAAAGACTGTCCATGTTGTCACATTTTGCACTGCAAATGCACAAAACAAAGGAAAACCATTTCTTCATAAAACCTGAATCTGGAAGGGACTGGTCTTTCTTGCAGCATCCCAGTGGAGATGGTGATAAACGCTCTAAGTACCATCTTCTAGGATGAGAGACAGGAAGATGTGAAGTTCCTAGAGAGGAATATAAGGGTCCCAGAGACTCGCCCTCTGAGGTCACGTTGGCTGATGTATCATAACAGAAAGGGCAGAGAGGCCTGAAGTGGCTGCAGGAGGAGAAACGCAAAGAGACCAGAAAGGAGAATTGAGAACAGACCTCCCAGGAGAAGAGAAAGCTCACCTCTGTGTAATCCCATGATGTTATTTAGTTATAGCCTCTGCGAGTGATTTTAGGCAACAGGTGACCTCAGGAGCCATCCTGGGCCTAAGCGACCTGAGCCACATCCTTTACTAGGCTCCAGATCTGTCAGCCACAGAGCCTAAAGTTTAAGAGCAGGCCCTGGAGTAAGGCAGACGTGCGTTTGAATCCTGACTCCATCACTTTCCAGCTGTGTGACCTGAGGCTACACTCTGCCACCCTTTCATCATCTGTAAAGAGAGGTAATAATTCTATCTACCTCATCCAATCTTTTTGAAGGTTAAGAGAAATCCTATACTTAGAGAAGTCATCACCAAAAGAACTAGAAAACAAAGAGTTGCCTTTGGGGAGTGTTTTTTTTGGGGGGATGGCTAGTTTGTATTATAAGCTGGTGATTTTCATTATAAACCTCTGTAGTATTTGATTTCTTGACCATAAGCATGTATTTCTTTGCTAAAAATACTTTTAAAGTTGGGCTTCCCTGGTGGCGCAGTGGTTGAGAGTCCGCCTGCCGATGCAGGGGACAGATCATGTAAATCAGCACTGTGCACGATGCTTGGCAAATAGTAAGAGCTTAATAAATGCAGGCTGTTAATGTCTGTGTACCCTGACGACTTGCTGTCACTATTGCCTGGACGCTTCAGGAAAGGAGTCAGCAGGGGTTGCTGTTTCAGCCGAGTGCAGCCCAGAGCTCCAGAATTACAGTGGGAAAGGGGAACCGGGAGCCTTGAGACAGACCTCTTCTTGCCAAATGAATCGCTTTGCTTCCTTGTCCGATGCCATGCTCACCTCCCTGCCGTTGACTTGCTGGTGGGTAAGCAATGCCTTACTCCAGGTCTAACCTTGTACCTGGACTCAGCTAGTGATGATCTTAACTGCCTTAAATCTCTTGGTTCCTGGGCTGTTTCCAAGGCTGTTTTGCCAGGGCTTAGAGAGGGCACAATGGTGCTCATTGGAATCCAGCGTGGATTCGCCCAGATCAGGTGGAGCCAGATGAACTTAAGGTTTTTTTCATGGCTTTTCAGCCAGTAGGCGAGGAAAAAAGCCACAAATCAGGCATCCCTGGTTGTCATTAAGGTGTCTGAGAACACCACTCGTGAGCTCCTTGGCAACATGATGGAGAAATGTTGGAAGATCCTTTTGGATAAGTTTGCAGGTTAAATGGCCACCCCAAAGGATGCCGACGGACCTGAGTGAAATCGTCTGGACTTAGGTTCCTGGGGGTGGGCCTGGGGTCTCTGGCTCACCCCCATTCTGTCCACATGTTTTTCTGTGGCTTAAATGGAGACCTAAATGCTAGCCCTAGAAGCCATCCAGTCTAGGCTTTGGAATTCACACTACTGCTTACAAGCTACAATGACACGTAAAGACCCTTCACCTCGAAAAACCTCAGTTTCCTCATCTGTAAAATGGGAGATAGTAACGACCGCCTCGTTGGCTTGTTTTGAGGATTAAACAGGACGAGGTAGGGAGGGCGCTGGGCCCCATTCCTGAGCCCTTGCAAGCATTGAGGCAGCGGTCACTGTCATTTTGCTGTGGTCGGGGATAGCATGAATCTGGGAGCGATAGTGAACTTGTCGAGTGATAGAGACAGTATCCTAGAAGATCTCAGGGGACAAGAGGAAGGAGCCTAATCTAGCAATTTACAGAACAGCGTCACATCCCATGGGAGCTGGGGGTGGAGCCCTGAGGCATCACAGATCCTGGGTGGGAAAGTGTCCAAGGACTGCAGGTCTAGGAGAGTCCAGTGGTGGGAGGAGGGGTATAGAGATATCTTTCCACAGCATTGATGGCAGAACGGTGTCTGGAATGGGCGAGCTGGTAACAGCCCCTCTCCCCTGGGTCACAAACCTCATTGCAGAACTGTGCCCAGTTTGCAGTGTTGTATGTAAAGTGGGACATCCACAAATTAATACGTCAGAGGAGAATGGCAAGAACTGTAGACAATCTGGAACCAGGGAATGTAAGGCTTCACTTGCTAAAATCCGGAATGTTTGGTGTTGGAGTTTTAGGGGTCAGTAAATGACACAACCCTTTTACCTAGCCAGGTTCAAGACCAATCGAGAGAGACAGAGTCAGACAGGTGCGATCAAAATATATATCTCCTCTGTTCCTTACAGAACCAGACTAGAGGGCATGACTTAGCTAGGTCACTGACTAGAAGGTCTTTCTAACGCTCCGTGCCCTGCACCCCACACCATAAAGTGTCCATCAGTGAAACTGCGAGTCTGCAAAGATGCACACTCAGGCCATGGCTGCCCTCTGATCAGGGAGAGACAGAACAGGCAGAGAGACTGCATTTCTGATGTTTACAGATTAACTTCACCAAGTCGAGAAATAGACCAGTGACAGTTACCTGCCAACAGGTGCTTTACTCCACTTCCAGGCTGGGAGGGAGGAGGGGGGGTGGAAACAGGTCCAGGTGTCTAGGTAATTAAGGGAAAGAAGACAGGTGAGGAGTGAGAATGCCCCCTTCACACTTAGGAAGGCTGCCGGAAATAAGCCCCTTCTTAGTGTACAAAGTGCTCTCCATTCATTCACTCAGGGAATCCTCAGATATTTATTGATCACCTATTATGTACCAGGTGGTCTTCCCAGCTCTTGAGGAACCAAACAGATTCCTTACATTCCCAGTCTGGGGTGAGACCGAGAGTAAGCCATAATCGTAACAGGTAAGGAAACCATGTACTATGCTCGAAAGTGATAGTTGCTATGGAAAAAATAATAATTCAAGACTTGAAGGAAGTAGGGGAGTGAGCCATGGGGCTATGTGGGGAAAGAGCACCCTAGGCAGAGGGACAAAGCTGGGGCAAAGACTCTAAGGCAGTAGTGCTGAGGGACGAAAGCAAAACAAGGAGACCAATGTGTGCAGCAGAATGGGTGATAGGGAGAGAGATGGGCCGTGAGTGACAGGAGCCAGATGGCCTAGAGCCTGTGGGCCATGGTCAGGCCCTCACCCGTTTTAGTATGTGATGCTTTGTTTGGGTCGCACGTCATAGCACATGTATGATAGTTCTTCTATTATCCCTTTTTACAGAAGGAAAACTGAGAGTCGTAGCCGATAGCCCTTTTTACTTTACAACTGAGAAAACTTACACTCAAGGGCTTCCCTGGTGGCGCAGTGGTTGAGCGTCCGCCTGCCGATGCAGGGGACACGGGTTCGTGCCCCAGTCCGGGAAGATCCCACATGCCGCAGAGCGGCTGGGACTGTGAGCCATGGCCGCTGAGCCTGCGCGTCCGGAGCCTGTGCTCCGCAACGGGAGAGGCCACAGCAGTGCGAGGCCTGCGTACCGCAAAAAAAAAGAAAACTTACACTCAAGAGAGGAGGAGTGACTTGCCCAAGGCCACAGAGTGGGAAAATGACATCTACTAGGACTTGGGTCCCCTGATTCTCAGCCTGGAACTCCTCCCACATCTCTGCCCCAGAAAGGAATTCCTTTGAAGGAGGTGGCTCTGGGCCTCTCTTGAAGATTCAGTTCTAGATCATGGAGCTCTTAGATTTTCTATGGGGACTACAGAATTCCCTTCTTTCTTTTAACTGAAGTATAGCTGATTTACAATATTATATTTCAGGTGTATAACATAGTGATTCAACATTTTGATTGAATCAGAATCTGAGTACAATTTAGATTGCACTCAGAATTCCCGTCTTAGTAAGGGGTTTGAGGTGGAAATCCGAAGATGGCTAACTTAAACACACATGTTAATAAATGCTGAATGAGGGAAAGAAGGTCACTGACTGTAATATAACCATTCACAGGTACTGATTGCTTCCTGAGTACCTGGCCTGTTACAATCTGTTGACAGGTGTTCGCCTCCTTATTCCTTACCACCACCCTCAGGGCTAGGTACTATCGTTATCTTCATTTTATAGGTGAGGAAACGGAAGCGCAGAAAGATGAGATCACTTGCCCAAGGTCCCACCGGGAGTGAAGAGTTGAGCTGGGCTCAAAGCTCAGGCAGCCTGACTTCAGAGTCTGTGCTCTTAACCCGGCTGCTCACACAGATTAGCCAGACCCACAGGAGGTTACACCAGCCGCAGAACTGGGGTCACCAAAAGCCTATGTCAGTTTCCTGTGAGCAGGCTGGGGAGTAGATGAGCGCTGCCTTCCATTTCCCCACCTTCTTACCTGGATGACACTCCTTTCTCGAAGCTTCCCATCAGACACAGGGACTTTCCAAGCTTAATTAGCAAGATGACTTTCAAACACCTCCCCACGAAAGAAGTCCCAAGTAGATCATGGCTCCCATCCTTCGATGACTTGAAGCATGACTGTTTCTATGTAGAGTTATTTGAGGAGAGAAAGAAACCATCCCCACAGATTGAAAACGGAACTCAGTATGTGCTGATCTGTTGATCGTGATGGGGATGACTAGCACTTATCCAACAGGCTGTCAAACACGGTCATTATATCATTCAGCCTCACGAGGGTTGTGGGCTGTCACCATCTCATAGCTTAAGGAAGCCAAGATGAATTGGGGAAGGTGAAATGATTTGCTTCGTCACAGTACTGATAAGGCAGCTGGAAAGAGACTCGTACCCAAGTCCGGAGACGACGTTTGATCTATGACTCAATGCTGGCTGAACGGCCACACTCAAAACGTAGCCCTTAAGACTCTGGGAGCTCTTCACGGGAGGGAGCCCTGCATCCTGTCTTTCTTACTGAAAACGAGCATGAAGAGCCATGGCAAATTCCTGGGGGCATCACCTTAGACTCGAAAGATATTGGAAAAACCAGTTTCTAGGATTGAGTCTCCACTAAAAAGATTGTTTTCATTCTCTGGCATCTGGCTGGCTGTGCCAGTTTTACTAGCTTCGGTTGCCGAGAGATTGACACCATGAGCCACATTTAGGAGTTTGTGTTGATATAACTGTTGTGGAAAAGCACATATTGGTCCCCACCATCTATATGCCTGCGACTAATTTTTTTTTCTCTCTGCCATTTCGTGCAACTTTTGCTTACAGCCTACTTGGCCTAATTGACGCATTGGCTCAGGCCTCCAAGACTGCCAACTTGGAGCCTTGGATCAGTGAAATCAGTTATGACAGATGTGATAATTTACAAGAAAATAAAAGTCACTATAATTAGACCTTCGAAGGAGTACATTTAGGTAGAGAATGAGACAGCTCAAGTGTAACCTTAGCATGATGTGTTTGGATGTCAGCCCTGAGCAGATCCTTCTCTGCTCCGTGAAAGGAGGTACTGGGGTGGCTGACACCCTCCTCAGACACGGCCACTTATCAATGCTCAGGACATAGCTCCCGAGAGCTGGAAAGGTGGGCTGATAGAACAAGCATCAGATTTGGCACCAGAAGTGGTTTCAGTTCTCAACTCAGCCACTTGTCCTCAATATTGATTTCTTTTATTCAGTTGTAAAATGGGGATAAGAAAGAAGCCCCATCTCGTGACAGGTTGTGAAAATTAAAAGTGATCAAGTAAGACAGGTGTCTAGCACTGTGCTTGGTATAAGGCAGCAGGCAGAAGGCGCTGAGTGGTAGACGTTCTTACCCCTCTTGAGCATAGTACCTGACCTCCTTGAGCCTCGCTTTTCTTCATTGGAAAGTATAGATGAAACCATCTCATACAATGGATGTGGGCACGGGAGGAAATGAGGGGTGTGAAAGGGGTTTCATAAGCATCTGTGGCCGTTCATGTGTCCATCTTCCTATTATTATTTTTTAAGTACCCATAGTAGTTATCACTTATCGTGTGCGTCAGGGGCCAGGCTCTGTAGTAAGAAGGATCGATTTCTTCATTCGGCACAGTAAGCACAGTGCCTGGGGCCCACGATACTTTTAGGGCCCCAGGAAACGTTTCATTTTAATTTCTCTTAAAATTAGAAGAAAAAATGAATATAGTAATAATGACTATAAAATCAAATATTAAAATCCTAAACATAACAATTAATCCAACCTGGAATATATTTGTCTTTATACCAACGTAATATTAAAACCTAATTTTTTATGGGTTTTGTTTTGAGGTTTTTTTAATGCGGGAAGGGACCCACAAATGCAAAAGTGCCTAGGGCTCCCAAATTTACGATGCAGCCTTTGCTGTGGAAACTTTACAAATGCTAGCCTGGTCATTCTCCGGAAGGTTTTTTTGTTTTTTTTTAATTCTCATTTTACAGATGAGGAAATCTAAGCTTAAGGAGGTTAAGAAACTCATCCAAAGTCACATGGCAAGTAAAAGCCTATATTATATTAGTCAGGTTGAACTCACAGCTGTAACAACCCCCAAATTTTAATAGCTTAACAGTTTAGGAGTCTATTTCCTGCTCACACCACAGTTTGGTGTGTATGTCCGCAGGCAGTGTTCCACACAGTGATTCAGGGACCCAGGCTGTCTCCCTCTAGTCCTGGGGGCTCTGTCCATTCAGTTGGGAGATGGAGAAAAGTGAACCACAAGTGGGAGGTTTTTAGGGGCCAGGCCTGGAGTTGGCCCGCATCACTTCCACTCAAATTCCACTCAAATTTCGGAAAGCTGTCACACGACCACCTGTCACTGCAAGGAATGCTGGGAGATGTAGTCTAGCTGCTGCCTGGGAGGAAAAGGAGAACGTGTATGCTGGGGAGCACTCTCAACCCCTGACACAGCGACAGTGTTGGATGCCAGCCCAGGTCTTTTGTACACAAAGTCCATGCTCTTTCCACTCAACTGGTTCTTGTCACTTTTAACTTCCACAAAGCCTCTTTATGGGCCCTTTTCTCCAGCCAGACTTGCCTACTCACTGTTCCCAGCACCAGACCTTCGCCTGCTCAGTCCCAGTTGCTGCGGTAGTGCTAGGAAGAGAGATGCTCCGAAAAGAAGCTCCTCCCTGCCGCGGATTCGCTTTCAGGTTACCCTGAGAAGGCTGCTGTCTGTATCTCCCAGTCCCGGGCTCACTGGCTGCTTCTGGGCACATGCAGAAGCCAGTGATCGCCTCTTCAGTGTGAGAAAAGGGGGCTCAGCAGAGGGCTTCAGCGGCAGGAGGAAAGAGTTTTGAGCTGGAGACTTGGCTGGACCATGAGCCTTGGGCAAGACATCAGCAGGAAGGGGGTGGCACCCAGTGATCATGCAGCACTAAAGGGCCGCAATCCTGGTATTAATGGGTCATTTGCCAGAAGTGACTCGCGTGGGCTGTCCCTAATCTATCAATGTGTGTTGCCTTTGAACTCACGGGATCCTAAGGGACAAAGCTGCTGGAGCCAGCTGGAGGCTAGATGCCCTGTGGGCACTGCCTGTAACTGTTGGGCAAGCCCAGTGACCCTGGCAGTGTTCCAGTAGTGCCAGTGTTGGTGGGAACTCAGCTCCTTTAGGAGGGATTTATTCCTGAGTTGGAATAAATCCCTCCTCCAGGAAGCCCTCTATGATCCCCACCTCTTCAGAACTCAAGGGCACTTGTTGCCGTTCCACCTATATATAGGCCCTGCATTGCTTTGTGACCTCATTCATAGTCACCCTCTCTTTATCTGCTGTTGGCCTCAGAGGCAAGGAAACCGAGACCGTGGCCAGAGCCAAGTCGTCAGGGACACGCCTGAGCACTTTGTAGGCATCACAGACTCAACAGCATTTAGTCAGTTCTAACATTTCATCCAGATTCACACCCAGGACTAGTTTATTGTAAGAAGAGGAGTGGTACCCAGGCGGCATCCTTCTTTCTTTTTATTTGAGGGGAAAAGCCCACTTTTTATTTAAGTGATGGGAAAAGTACCCTAAGGGGAAAAAAAGATTTTGTCTGTAGTCATCTGAAACATTCATGGTCATCCCCTCATCTTTGTAAGGTGAATACAGTCGCAGTGGATACCTGTGTCTGTGTCCAAAACAATACAGCTTCAATCAGATCTGGTCATGTGCCCTGGCTGCCATCGCCAGCTGATAGACACTGGACCCGTTCCCTCATTTCTCTCTGCCCGTTTCCTTATCTGTCAAGCCGAGATCCGACTGGGGCTAGCTCGTGGGGTGGCTGTGAGTTTAAAATGAGAGCATATCAAGACGCCACTTGGCACGCAGCTCTCCTCCCAGCCCCCCTCGGTCTCTAGCACAGGCGCAAAACCTTGCTTCAAAATGTGTCTTGCAAGAAGACTTGGCATCCAGGACGCACCCTGGGAAGAATTTGTTTTTGTTTTAATGCTGAGGACGTTTGCATGAAAACAGGATCTTCGTTGCTTAGGAATTGATCAACTCCTGCTGCTACTTTTCCTCTGCTGAAGTGCCAGTCCCATATTTGTCACAGGCGAACGAGGAACGGTAGGGATGCCTGGGACCTCCGCAGATACAGGATCGTGGCCCCTCGGGGCTGGTTTCGGAGGCCACGGAGTCAAAAGAGAATCAGGAATCCATCCCAGGCTGAAAAGAGCTGGCAAGTAAAGGGTGCCTCAGCCGAAGGACTGCCACGTGAGTGAAGATTTTCTGCAGGTCTACTTTGTTCTGGATGCTCAAGGAAGAAGAGAAGAGACAAGGAGTTTAAGGCATGGCCTCCACCCGCAAGGATAAAAATGTAACAAAGAAGGCGGCAGGCAAGAGTGATAGGAACCAGTACGTACAGCGGAGAGACTGGGGGTCAGGAGCCGGATAGACTCGGGGGTAGACACACAGCTTAACCTCTCTGCTCCCCAGTCTCCTCACGGAGAAAGTAACACCCCTGTGAGGATTAAATGAGATGCTACGTGTTAAATGCCTGGCATTGAGTAAGCACTCAATAAAGCCAAACTGTTATCATTAATATTAATAATAACCATTCATCATAAAACCAGATACTCTCCATCCTAAGGAAGAGATAGCCAGATGACCACAGAAGGCCATTTAGAGGAAGGACCTGAACTTGATTTGTCACAGCTGTGTCCACTGCAGACAGTTCTGGAGGAGGTTTGGAGATGCTTTCCAAGACATCAAAGTAAAACTGCTTACAGGAACTTGGAGGAGGGTTTCCAGGACTTCCGGTCCGTAGGCACCCCACCCTGACCCGTTTGTGGCCCCAGCCTGGTCCCACGGACATCGGCACAGAAAGGACAGAGAAAAGCCCAGAGTGACAACTCAACCGGTCAGGCCCTTCCTGTTTGCCTCCATGCTTGGCTTCCAGAAGGTAGTTGGGTGTTTGTGTCCAAATGCCCAGGAGAAGCCAGACGCCTTTCTCTTTCTGTGTCCTTAATATATGCTAATCAAAGCCGACAGCCTGCAGAAAAGATCTGCTTGGCAAAGCCCCGCTCCCTTGCCTTGGCCTGTGCACCCTCCCCAGCCTTCCCCTCCCATCTGCCTATCCAGGGGCGTCCATAAATCCAGCTTTCGGAGCCCTTGGGGGCTGGCAGGGCCGCCACGGACCTCAGTCACATCGCAGTGGAAACAATTGAAAACCACTTGGCAAAACTATGGGGTGATCTAATGTTTTATAGCAAGAATACGTTTCTTCCTCCCCATTCTTATTCAAGCCTTGGGGGGAAAGCCGGCTGCCCTCCAAGCTTGGTCAGGCTGGTACCCCAGGGTTCCTGGCTCTTTACCCCCCACACCCCACCGTCTCAGATCACCCCGCAGTGGGGTGTCACAGGCCCTGGAGAAGCAGATCCGGCCTTACCTTCCTGAGTCGCCTGGCTGCCTTGTCCCCTCAGAGGTGAGGCTGTGGCCACAGGGGCCTGTGGGGAGGCCCATATATGGGGCCTGGAGAATGTGGGTTCTGGCAGGTGGCCTGGAAAAAAATGGCCGTGTTCTGAGGGTGAACTCCGCTGGATTATAAATAGCACTGTCTCCCTCCCCTTCCAACTCGCGAAGTCTGTCACTGCAGGGCTGTCAGTTTAAATTCAAGAGGACCGAGCAGGACAGGGGGGCGGGGAGTGGGGAGGACGGGGAGATGCCAGATCGTGCAGGAGGTTCAGCTGCTGTCTTGGGATTGATAAAGAGAACCATCACCAGCCAGACGATGGGGCTGAGAGTGGGACACATTTGGGAGTAGCAGAATGACTATTGATTTAATGCATTTTCATAAGCCAAGTAAGCATTAGGGGAAAACAAAGAGAAGTTCTACGTCCAGGAGATGGTTTTAGAGAAGCTTTAGAGTCTCTAAAAAATAATAATGAAAATCAGCTGCCTCAAAATATAAAAGGTTTCTCTCTGGTTCTGAAAGGTCAGCTGTCCTGGCCTCCAAATCAAAACCTACGGCCAGGGCTTCCCTGGTGGCGCAATGGTTGAGAGTCCGCCTGCCGATGCAGGGGACGCGGGTTCATGCCCCGGTCCGGGAAGATCCCACATGCCGCGGAGCGGCTGGGCCCGTGAGCCATGGCCACTGAGCCTGCGCGTCCGGAGCCTGTGCTCCACAACGGGAGAGGCCACAACAGGGAGAGGCCCGTGTACCGCAAAATAAATAAATAAACCTACGGCCAGGTGCCCACAAAGGCCCATCCCTTGAGCCTTCCCCCAGGGGATTTCTCAGTGGGTTTTTTTGTCCCTCGGACACCGAGGCAGCAAGGGCACTCCTTCTCTACAAACCTCAGCACGTTTAGCTCAACACAGGGAGGGTGATGAATTTAGAAGGCATTAGGAAATAAAGAAGTAAAGGAGTGTGCGGCCCGGGCTGTAGAAAGCCACCCAGTCGCTCACACCTGGGGAATAGTGACGGCGGGGAGGTGTCTCAGCAAATTCTGAGTTCTGGAGGAAAGGCGGGCTGCTTCTGCAGGGTCCTTGTCTGTGTCTTTGGCTCTGCAAGGTGCTCCTGGGGACCAGCGGCCAGGTCTCCTGATTGGCTGCCCCTCCATCCATGGTAGAAACTCCGTGGTAGGAACGGCAGGAGCTCTGCTGGGCGTCGTGGTGGGACACACATGCCCGGGAGGGCGTTGGGGGCTGGCAACCCCTCCATGGGTGTTGGTGATTCCTCTGTAAACAGGCAGAGCTGGCCACAGTCACTTGTGTCCTTCATCTCAGCACTTGCGGCTTTCGCGTCCATAGCAGTGATTTGGAAATGGGTTAAGGGATGGGTTTCTCCTCTCCTGCCTTTATAATTCTCACGTCTTGTGCTGTATGGAGTGATGTTGGAAATTAAGCATGTAAAAAACAAAACCAAGAAACTAAAGAGGAGCAGGCAAACTTCTGTATCTTTTGGACGCGCCTCAAAAGAAGGTCTCCAAACCCCACAGAAGGCAGGCACCGAGCAGAGGTGAGGTGTGCGTGGGTGGACATCGGAACTTGACTCCAGGTTGGATTTGGAAGGAGCATCTAAGGGAGCGGCGGTTTTTAGCTGCGCTTTAGGGGCGCTGTTGGGGGAGGTGCCTCAGAGGCCAAAACAAAAAGGGCCTCCCAGACCCTCGCGCCTATTTCAAGCAAAGTGGCTCCACGTTTACCTGTTTTAGGTATCAGATTGCATTTTCTTTTAAAGGATTTCATGCCTTAAAAAGTTTGCAAACCAGCATGGCAACTGGCTCTGTCATTTTAATGCTGGGTAAATGGAAGAGAGGGAAGGGGATTTTCCCAAGGTCATGGCCCAAGGCCAAGACCTCTGACTGGGTACATGCTGTGCTCAGGGCTCTTCTTTTGGGAAGGGAAATCCCAGGGTGCTGGGACTGGGAGGGACCACAGAGAGCATTTTATCAACCCCCTTCATTCAGTAACTGAGGCCCCGGGAGATGATGGGATTTGTTCAAGGCGCAGTCAGTGCCAGACCTGGGGCCTGAAGCCGTCTCAGATGCTCATAATAGAGGCAGGATGTGCCGTAAGAACCCAAAATGGTGGGTCTGATCCAATCTATACAGCTTCCCAGAGGAAGTGACACTGAGCTGAGATGAAAAGATGATGAGTAGAAAGGTAATGAGGGCCAAGGAGAGCTTCCAAGCAGAGGAACCACACGTGTGCTTGGTCCTATGCCCCTCCTACTGCTCCCGGGAAGCAGGGGCTCGAAACAGATGCCAGTTCTCGTGCGAAGGCTGCTCCCATATGTCTCTGCGTTGACCTCTTTGCCGAGGGAATGTGGAAAATGAGTGGCGTCACCACCTGCCAGGTCAGGCCGCGTCTGTGGCCTCTCAGAGCGGCCCCCTGGCAGCCCTGGAGCCCAGCTTATCAGGAGCAGAGCCCGGGCGGGATGGCCGTTGCTGGGAGGCTTCCTGCCGCAGGATTTGAATACATAATGTGCCTCAGCTGATCTGAGCTGTGAGAAAGTCCAGACGGCCTGTTCCAGACAGGAAAGGACATCGCAGGGACGGCGGCGTTCGTTCTCAGAGCAACTCCCTGGGACTTCTTGCAGAGGATGTTAGTCTCTCTCTCTGGGTGTGGACTTCCTATGAGGATAGGATGTGCCCTGGTTGGGCCCCCGGTTCTTGTTTCTGGTCCTGGGGTGTAGAATGTATTCCTTTATCAAGACTGAAGGAGGACTTGGGTAAAAATCCCCGGAAATGGGAACATTGATCATCGTCACACAGATACACTTTAAAAACAAATACAAGTTATCTGTTATATATACTCCAATAAAAGACCCAAAAAATACGTGTTCTTTACGACGCAACATCCCAGGAAAAGGATTCCTGTTCTTCTCTTCCATTTTCTGGGACATGCGAAAAATGGCACCTGTGCATGCCTGCAGAGCCCATCTCATCTAATCTTGGGCTCTCAGCTACTCTCCAGCAGCACCAAGGAATCTGGGGCCGCCCAGGAGAGAGTGCGGGGATTTCTAAATCCACAAGTCCATCGGAGGAGACCTCCCAGTCACTCCCGTCTTCTGATATGCCTTCGGAGGGGGGACTTCTACGTGAGATGTCTTCCTTGGCTTTCATGAGACTCACAGCCTCCATCCTGACGTGCCCACTGCGGTCCTGCAAGCACGTGCAGACGCCAGCTTGACGCTTCAGGCTTTTCTCAAGGCCCGTCTGAGGAGCAGTCGTCCTGCAAGACGCTCTATGACAAAGGGTTCCGTCGTCGTGTTAGTTTGGGAAATGCTGCACACTGATTCCTCCTGTGTGTTAGGACTCCACTCAGGTAGCATCACCTCCGAGAGGTCTTCCCAGACCTCCGCCCCCTTACCTGCTCTGTTCCTGCTTTCACATCCTCATTTTACACTTGTCTGTTTACCTCTGTGTTGTCCGTCTCCCCTGCACTAATGCTGCTCCCCCCGTTCTTGCTTGGCTGTCTTGTTCCGGACTGTATCCCTCGTGCCCAGAACACTGACTGCTTCAATAAGAGAATGTGTCAAACGCACACATGGACCAATTAGTATGTTCAAACGCTCAGGACTCCTTCATACATAATTCTGTTTAGCTCTGTTTAGCTCAGTATTTTTTCATCCTTCTTTCCCCTTTATTTATTTATTTATTTATTTTTGCGGTACGCGGGCCTCTCACCGTTGCGGCCTCTCCCCTTGCGGAGCACGGGCTCCGGACGCGCAGGCTCAGCGGCCATGGCTCACGGGCCCAGCCGCTCCGCGGCACGTGGGATCTTCCCGGACCGGGGCACGAACCCGCGTCCCCTGCATCGGCAGGCGGACTCTCAACCACTGCGCCACCAGGGGAGCCCTCCCCTTTTCTTTAAATGCCCAGCTCATCTCACGTCACATAGGACCAAGTCACATTTGACCCTGGGAGGCCAGCCCTGACCACCCTGCTGAGAGTGGCAGGCCTCCCCGTCCCACTCTGTCTCGTCACCAGGTTTCATTTCCTCCGTGGTCTGCTGACCAGTGGAAATGGGCTTCTTCACTAGTTCGCTTACTCCTCTGCCCTGAATTCTACGAGGGCAGGGACCTTGTCTGTCCTGGTTCACCACTGACTCCCCCGTGCCTAGAACAGTGCCTGGGAAGTGCTCGGTAATTATTTGCTGCGTGACTAACCCTCATCCACAGCCCATAGAACTTAAATTCCACCAAACACACTCTGGGACATGCTGTTTTCTGTCAATTCTCACCACCAGTTGCCAGCCATCTGGTACAGCGGATGCTGCCTCCATCCATCAAGACACCAAGTGTCAGAAGGGGAAGGGCTGACCATCTACCCAGGGAGGCCATCTACCCAGTGCCCCTGTTTTTTGGAGGGAGAAACAGAGGCTCTCAGAGGGCAGTTGGTACCAGTTCAGGACTGGTGCACCAAGACTCCTGTCTCTTACTTGGGTTCTACTCCTGCCTTAGTTTCCTGGGGCTACTGTGACAAACTACCACAAACTTGGTGGCTTAAAGCAACGCGCGTGTTACCTGACAGTTCTGGAGGTGAGAAGTCTGAAATGGGTCTCACTGGGCTAAAAGCACAGCGCTGGCAGGACTCTGTCTTCTGGAGGCTCTAAGGGAGAATTCATTTCCTTGTCTTTTCCAGATTCTAGAGCTGCCTGTATTCCTTGCCTCACAGCCCCTTCCTCCATCTTCCAAGCCAGCAGTGCCGACTGAGTCTTTCTCTGACTTTGACCCTCCTGCCTCCCTCCTTCACTTCTCAGGACCTTTGTGATTACACTGGGCCCATCCGGATAGGCCAGAATAATCTCCCCTTGGCAACAACCTTAATCACATCTGCAAAGACCCTTTGGCATGTAAGGTGACATATTCACAGGTACTGGGGGTTAGGGCGTGGCATATTTGGAGGGGACGTTGTTCCGTGCGCCACACCTCCCAGCGCATCATCTGCTTGTCGGTCCACGCTCAGGCGAATGTACGTTCTCCCCACACATGCCCCAGCACTTTCCGTGTCTCTCAGTTGCAGTACTTGTCACGTCACTTTATAGCTCATTCAGTGGCTGGCTGGCTGGCTAGGCCATGACTGCCTCATGGGCAGGGCCTGGCCATCTCTGTGCCAGCTGCTGGACATTCCTGGCACTTAGAAAGCACATGGGGAGTGCAGGTTGCCTTGGCTGAGACCGAAGTGTTCCATATTCGTTTTACTGCACTCTCCCCGTCCCCGTTGCCATTCAGCGACTGAAGGGACCTCCCGCAGGTTCTGGTGTTCAAGTTCTGCCCTGGGATCAGTCCTCACCGAGATCGAGAGAGACTCGGGCCACATCCACATTTTTTAGACTCCTGGCGTGCTAAAATATGAAAAAAAAATATTAAAACTGATTATAGAAATTGAAGATCTGTAAAATAATTAAACCAGCAGGTTAACTCTTTTGACATCCAAAATACAATGCTATAGAATCGTCTTGTAAGCTTCCTGCAGGTTTGTATTTAAAATACATTAATTCAGGGTATTCTACGTGTGTTGTAGGCCCAACTTCAGACAGCCACATATGTGTCTTGCAGGGACTGTCAAAAGTTTAAGTGTATGCCCGTTCATGAAGGAGAGGCCTGGCCCAAGAAGCCTTCCTACTCACGTCCCCAGGCCTCTGGCCCTTGCAAGAGCCCATGCTTGGAATAAAGGCTGAAGGAAAAGCCTTTGGGATGCAATTTAATACTCAGGATCAGACCCTGGGCAAGTCACATCCCTCATCCAAACTACTTGTACTCAGCTGGCCTGGAGCCCATGACCTCTAAATTCCCTTTTCACCAACATCTTATTACCTGGAGGGATCTAGGACAGATTCTGGTGACTGGTTTCAGGTTCTAATGCAGCCATGATGACAGTTTTGCTTCTGGCCTGAGCCAGTAAGTGACTGGATCACTGACTTTCCTTTCCTGGACCTCCTAGCAGGTTCCTTCTGTTCTCCCCAGCATTCCTGGCCTTACAGAATCCTACAGCACTGGAACATTGGCACCTCAGAGAGATCTGGTCCTGTCTCCCCATCTGAGGTCAGAGGGTAAACCACCTTCCCCATGCATCTAAGTTGGGATTGAACACCGGGTCTCCCAGTTGCTTGCCCCCATTATCTCGTGGCATTTTCTATGTTTCTGCTACACCATATCAGGCTGGAAGGGGTAGGGTAGTTTCTTACTCTGCAGGGAGTACAGATTGAAAAGCACAGAAAACCCTGATTTTGAAGTAGCTTTGATGGCTTTTAGAAAGAAAACAAGACCAAAAAAAAAATCATAAATAGTTGAAAATAATTTGTATGTTTGTGTGTTATATGCTTTTCTATTTCTTTTTTTTTTTTAACATCTTTACTGGAGTATAATTGCTTTACAATGGTGTGTTAGTTTCTGCTTTATAGCAAAGTGAATCAGCTATACGTATACATATATCCCCATATCCCCTCCTTCTTGCATCTCCCTCCCACCCTCCCTATCCCACCCCTCTAGGTGGTCACAAAGCACTGAGCTGATCTCCCTGTGCCATGTGGCTGCTTCCCACCAGCTATCTATTTTACATTTGGTAGTGTATCTATGTCCATGCCACTCTCTCACTTCGTCCCAGCTTACCCTTCCCCCTCCCCGTGTCCTCAAGTCCATTCTCTATGTCTGTGTCTTTATTCCTTTCTTGCCACTAGGTTCCTCAGAACCATTTTTCTTTTTCTTTTTTTTTTTTAGATTCCATATATATATGTGTTAGCATACGGTATTTGTTTTTCTCTTTCTGACTTACTTCATTCTGTATGCCAGACTCTACGTCCATCTACCTCACTACAAATAACTCAATTTCATTTCTTTTTATGGCTAAGTAATATTCCATTGTATACATGTGTCACATCTTCTTTATCCATTCATCTGTCGATGGACACTTAGGTTGCTTCTATGTCCTGACTATTGTAAATAGAGCTGCAGTGAACATTGTGGTACATGACTCTTTTTGAATTATGGTTTTCTCAGGGTATATGCCCAGTAGTGGGACTGCTGGGTCGTATGGTAGTTCTGTTTTTAGTTTTTAGAGGAACCTCCATACTGTTCTCCACAGTGGCTGGAGAGGGTGTGGAGAAAAGGGAATCCTCTTGCACTGTTGGTGGGAATGCTTTTCTATTTCTATGTCCTATTTTACAATAAAAACACATTTTAAAAGTCACAAAAACTAAACTAAATAAATGGGGTTCCAGGTCCTCAAGTCAGCTGGGAACTCTTTACTCCTTTCCTGAGCTCTTTCAGGCCTGTTCTCTTTCTATCCACTTCATAAAGCCTCCTCCAGCCGCCTACCCACCGTGGCCCCTGCACGCCTGCATCTATGGCTTGGGCTGGTCCATCCGTTCATTCATTTGTTCCTCTGCCCATCAAGTAGTTATTTCATGCACCATGTACCCCTAGGTTGCCCTTGATGACACATAGTATGACATAGTAAAAATAGCACAGACCCAGGTGTCCAGCAGAGACCTGTACTTCTCTCTGTCTTAACCTCTCTGGGCCTCTGACTGCTCATTTGCAAGTAAGGGGCCTGTCCTGAGTCAGGCTTGCACACCCAAATGCATACAGAGGTCAGGCAGGTGAAGAGAATGAGGGAGGCTAGCTAGGGGTAAGTCACAGGAGTGGTGGCGTCTTTGGTAAATGAGAGCATCCACGCCCAGTCTAAAGGGGATACTGGCCACTGAACTCCCCCTGACTGTTCCCATGCAGGGATATGGATTCAGTGACGTCAGGGAGCCCCTTATTCATTTTTTAAAGAAAAGTTGGAAATCTGGATTTTTATGAGATATTCCCCAAATGTTTAAAGCAGTGTATAAAGTCAAAGAAAACATATCTAAGGGTCCAATCCAGTGTCAGCCACCTGGGCCAGAGCCTCCGTAGGTTGCATTCCGGCTTTCCCACTCGGACAGGTGGGGATGCTGCCACGCCTGCCTTGCTTCCTTCGGGCCTGGATGTGTGTTTTTCCCTCTGCAGCCCAGGCATTTATTGTCCCTGGAAGATAGCAGAGGCTCAATTAAAGATAGCTATAAAGGGCTAGATCCCCGTGTAGTACTCCTGTGTGCTGCCCCCGTCCCACCAAGACCAGCACAGCGCCGGGTATACAGAGTAGGACCAGTAACGTGTACTTATTAAATAAGCAGCAAAGGCAACTTTGAGTGATATTATGGAGTCAGTTACGAAGTAGGTACAGAGAAGCCCGTGGATTTTGGCAAAATGGGTGTAATATTTGGTAAAGAGGCTGATCTACCTGAATCCTCTAAGAGAGACCCCTGGTCTGTAATTTATCCTCCTCCCTTGTATAGGTAAGAGAAATGGAGCCTTGCTGGTTTATATCATTTTTTCAAAGGCTGCAGCAGCCCCTCCGGGCCTAAAGTAATTTATTCCTTCAAGCCATCAATTTGTCTCACCCTTTCTTTATTCCCTCCCTCATTGTCGCCTCTTCACCAGGAGGAGCTAGCAGACAACTCAAGGACATGTCTTACTTACCAGGGGCAGGACTTGGGCTTTGGGCAGAAAAGAAGCCCATTATGCCCCAAATCTGTGCCTGTGAGGGTGATCGCACCTTTTCGCAGCTGAAGGGAACACAAAGAAACACTTGAGCCCAGTGGCATCGGTGGGAAAATGGGCCATTCTTCTCGCTGCGCCCCATTCCCACCAGCCCTCCGCTTAACCTCCAAGCAAGAGAGGCCCCAGTCTCTCGCAGGTTTCTCTGCTGGATACTCCAACAACGTATTAGCATATTTTGCATTTAAAAAGGACTTGGAAAATGAATTAAATGATTGGCATGGTGTTTCAAAAGGTTCTTCCAAACTGCTAGTAATTGTGTGGTTTTAAAATACACCATTCCCGCCTGAAATACCCCAGGCCTGGCAGGCAGCTTAATCAGGAGACATTGTACCAGGCAGGGGCATATTTTAAGGCTCCTGATACCCAGTGATTGCCTGAACAGTACCTGGAGACTTGCTAAAGAGAACCTTGTCCTAGTTTTTCAGCAGAGCTGAGAGTTCGTTTTCCTCCCTTACAGAGCTGAGATTTACACCAATTTCAAACCTCTTTTTTAATGAAAGGGACTGGATCAGCCCTGTAGTCATCTACTGAGGCACCAGGCAGTGTAGACAGTGTCCCAGCTCTGACGATGAGCTAAGTGAGGTGGAGCTGGGTGCTAGGTTGGTCACTTATGGCACTGCTGTGGCCAGAGGGGCTCAGGGCGGGGGGTGGGGGGAGCACGAGTGTGATGGAAGCTTCCGGAACATGCTTGGGAAAATGCTATTCTGGTCCAATCTCCTCATTTTTCAGGTGAAGGAGATGGAACCCAGAAAGACTATTACTTGCCCAGGGTCACAAGCCCTTTTCACTCTTTCATGACAGTAGAATTCAGATCTCCTGACTCTTAATCCAGATTTGTTATTTTTTTCAAGTCCAGAGAAGAGAAAACCAATCAGGAGATCAGGTAGGATTCCTAGGGGGGAGATTAGGAAGTCTGAGATGGAGGAATTTAGGAATGACAAGCTATGGGAGAACCTCCAGCTTTTTAGAAAAACTGAGGGTTGTTATTCATTATTCTAATTAATGATGATAATGATAAAGGTAATAATTGCTAACATTTACGTGCTTTCTTGGAGCCAAGCGCTGTGCCTGGTGCTGTACCTGTATTATCTCCTTTAATCCTCACACACCTCTGGGAAGCAGGTCAGCACTAACATAACCCTGTTTTACTGATGAGAAAACTGAGGCCCAGGGTGACCCAGATCAGACTTCAGAATCAGAATCTTTAGGGAAAAAAAGGAGAGAATCCATAAGCAAGTGATCAGGAAATGGTAGGATGGGGCCAACAGGCCCCTGGAAAGTATTAAGAGCAGAGACAAGATGAGGGAGAAAAGAGCTGGAACAGAGGAGAGCCCTGCGGGGGCAGCTAGAAGGTTCCGGTCAAGAGTGAGGTGCAGTGTGCGTGGAACAAAGGGACCTCTGTGAAGTGGGCGCTGATGTCTGTGGGGAGGGCAGCTCTGACCTCAGGGCAGAAACACAGACCTGGGCTCAGGAGGAATGATGCAAAAATTCCTGTAGAGTGTGTGTGCGTGCGTGAGTGTGTGTGTGTGTCCTCCCCCTACACACATCCCTCAGGAGTGACTGCCGTAAGGGAGGGTGTGTCCTCAGACCAGCTCAGCCTGGGTCTTTGTGTGGGAAAAGAATGAGAGGACTGATCGAAAGAACACCCAAAACCTGGGAAGACGGGGAAAGCCATGACTGAAGTGTTGCCCCCAGTGTCTGACCGCGGAACCTCAGGAGACTGCCTCCCACAACACACCTGTTTGACGGAGAGCCGCCCGTGCTGTCGTGAGATGACTGTGCGGGGTATGGATGGGAGTGGATGCACGGAGGCAGCCCCAGTGCACGTGGGCCGAGATGGACTATGGGATGGGGTGGGGGGCAGGGCGGTGCTACCCCGAAGGGCTGCATGGTCTATTTCATCTGATATTTTTCCCACCCCTTCCTGAGGATGATGGATCGTATATGTGAATGGGCTCTTGGATGACTAGTTCCAGGTTGTTCTCATTGGGAACATAAAGTACAGTGTGTTTGGGGTCTACCAGGGTCTTGTGGGCTGGCTTCTGTTTTACAGAGTATCCAGGAGATGGCAGATACTAATTCACTGATCCCACAAATTGAGGGTATTGATCTTGTTTTAAACAGTCATTGAAATACTGAATTTCAGCAAAAAGTTAGAAAACATTTACTTAACTCTGCACCAGTGATTGACTAGAATATTGCACGACTATTTTAATGTTGGTTACGAGAACTGTGTAATAATAAGGGTAGATACTTGCATGGGACATTAGGTAAAACGAGGAATATATAAAGGGTATGTGTAGTAGAAGGACATTATTTTAAGAATCTGGGTATGCCCAAAGTCAGAGACGTTAAGTAACTTGCCCAGAGTCACACAGCTGTTGAGTGGCTGAGCCAGAATTCAACGCAGACAGAGTGTATCCTTTTAATCACCACTACACTACCAAGCGCATCTTATGATACACCTTTAACTCCAAATCTGCAAATCCAAAATCATTTGTTTGACTGCAGAATTCGCATGTAAGCGAGGCCCGTTACCTTTTACTCTCACTAAAGAACTTTAAGAACTTACAACAGTGGTTAGAGTGGTTGGAACTGTACTTTTCAGAATTTATTTAACGTGTTTATACTACCTTTAGAAGGATATGTGCACATATACATTCATATAGATTAGAAAATAAGAATAAGAACAATATGAAAACTCTCCCACCTTATTCTGGGAGCGGGGCAAGAGTCTCTCTACTTAAGCACTGTTGGGACTCTTAGTCCCTTTGGGCTGCTATAACAAAATGCCATAGACTGAGTCTGTGGTGTTTTGGGTATATGGCTCATAAACAACAGAAACTTATATCTCACAGTTCTGGAGGCTTAAAGTCCAAAATCAAGGGGCTGTCAGATTCAGTATCTGGTGAGGGCCCACTTCCTGGTTTATAGATGGCTGTCTTCTCGCTGTGTCCTCACATGGAGGAAGGGGCAAGGGAGCTCTCTGGGGTCTCTTTTGTAAAGGCACTAATCCCATTCATGAGGACCCCATCCTTATGACCTAATTACCTCTCTAAGGCCCCAACCTCCTAATACCGTCACCCTTGGGCATTAGGATTTAACATACAGATTTTGGTGGGGGACACAAACATTCAGTATAGCTGGGACCAAACATAAAAGACTGGCTCCACCTTCCAGTGCTAAGGAACGTAGGGGTGAGACCAAATGTACAAGCAAAGTCATGTTGAGGGCTCTGAGTGTTAAGAGTGCCAAAAGGATACAAAATAAATGACCTCAGATGGAATTCAGCCTGACAGGTTTTCTGCATATAAAAGGTAAGTTTGGAGTGGCATTTTGAAGTAGCAGTGGCCCCCAGACTGGCAGAAGGAATGGCATGGACCAATTGTGAAGGGAAGTCTGTTGATGAGGAAGTGGGCTTGTCGTTCTAGACAGGGAGAACCTGCTCATGCCACGTCGAGGGGGACGGAAAGGGAGAAATTTCCCCCTACCCCTCTTGAGTTCTTTTGTCTGGTCTAATCATTAAATCGACACATGACCAATTAACAGGAGAAAAAGCCAATTTTATTCATAGGCATGGAGGTTCTGTAGAAACGGGATGCCCTCCCTCAAGTGACCAAAGCAGGCTGTTTATATATCACTTTTTGACAAAGAAGAAACAGTTCTTTGTGAAGACACAGCAAAACAAAGGGGCTTGTGCTTGGGGTAGCGGACTAATGAAGAAGTAACAAAGTTTGTTCCTATAGCTTTCTTAGCCTTGACTTTCCTAACTCTGGTGAGAAGGATGTTTTCTATCCTCCTGATATAGGGAGGGTACCTTCACATGGGAGATTTATGCCCCACTTTCGGGGGAAAGTTGGGGATCAGAATGGGTTTTTTAAATGTCATTTCTTGCCACCGGCTGTTTCTCAAGTAACTTTAATTCAAAGTAATCAATACGTCACTGAGACATATTGTGGGGGTGGCCTGCCCTACATAAAGGGACTCTATCATGTGAAGTTTTGAATGTGACTGAACATGCAGAGGAAGCGCACCTGGGAAACCAGTACCAAACCTCTCTTTGATCTTGGTTATCGTAAAAGCTAACCTGACTGCAACCGCAACAGCCTTCAGATGCCCACCACCCTTTCCAAAACAGGAACCGGTTCGGTGAGGTCACCTGCTGGTCACCCCATTTGCATTTGGTGGTCAGCGCTGGTCAGGGTGTAATTCAGCTAAATGAATTTTGCAAATTCCTGGTGATTTTACAGGCAGGAATGCAGGCCGAGACTTTGAGATTTTAAAAATGCATTTCAGAAGTACCATCACGTTAGAGCTTCCTTTCGGTCCCTTGGGGTGGCCACCAAGTAAACAGCTTAATTTCCATCCCAGCTGGAGGTACAGAACGCAGCATTCACACTCACCAACAGATAAATGTCTCCTGTCCCTGGCAGTGCTTAATGGCTTTTAGTAGAGTTAAGGCTGGGAAGAAAGGAACTGACTTCCTCTTATTGGGTAAAATTGAAACCCCGAGGAGACGATTCCATTTCAGGCAGACCCTTTCCTTCTCAGATGACTCATCCACAGCCCAGCCAACTCCCTTTCAGCCCATTCAGGTAAAATGGAAGACAGGGGCCACCCGACCGGGCAGACGGTGAGGGGGGCTGGTGAGCTGGGTGTTTGGGGTTTGTTAGCTGAGGATTTGCATTTCTAATAAGGGCCACGTCCTGGAAAGCTGCAGCCCAGTGGCTGCGAATGTCTTTTTTTTTTTTTTAGTATATATAATTTTATTTTAAGTTAATTTTATTTTTTAATTTTCATTGGGGTATAATTGATTTGCAATGTTGTGTTAGTTTCAGGTGTACAGCAAAGTGAATCTGTTCTTCATATACATATATCCACTCTTTTTAAGGTTCTTTTCCCATATAGGCCATTACACACTATTGAGTAGAGTTCCCTGTGCTATCCAGTAGGTCCTTATTGTGGCTGCGGGTCTCTTTCTTTAGCTCTCTAAGCACTCTGTTTTCCAGGGACCGAGGCAAGAGTCTTCAGCATGAATAAATAGCTGTGGAGAAGGAGGGGAAACGGCGGGATGGGGGAGTACCAGAAGCACTGAGCCTTTAAAATGGTATTGTAGCAAGACTCAGGGCTCCCTGGGGAAGTCCTCGCCAGCCTGTCCCTCACCTGCCCTTCGTCTATGTAAGAGAAACTTATTAAATGGTGCACTCCAAGATTTTGAGATTTATTGTTATTTCTCCAAAGAGAAGTCAGTAGGCATGTCTATCCCAGCATTATTTATACGGTAGAAAATTAGGAAAAGAAAAACAATGTCCAACAAGAGGTGAATGATAAAATAATTCAACGATTAAATAAATTCATTCTTAAGTAAATAAGTAGTAGAAATCCGTAAGTCAACAGCATGTCTATTAAGTAATGTGATTCTTTTCAATGTTAAATGAAAAATGCAGGATACATTTTGTACATAGAGTTTTTATCTTTTGAAAAACAGACACACAGGGCTTCCCTGGTGGCGCAGTGGTTGAGAGTCCGCCTGCCGATGCAGGGGACACGGGTTCGTGCCCGGGTCCGGGAAGATCCCACATGCCGCGGAGCGGCTGCGCCCGAGAGCCACGGCCGCTGAGCCTGCGCGTCCGGAGCCTGTGCTCCGCAACGGGAGAGGCCACAACAGTGAGAGGCCCGTGTACCACAAAAAAAAAAAAACAGGCACACAGATGGAAACATAGCAAAATGTTAATGCAGTTAATCCTTAGACGTGGAATCAGAGATTATGTTTCCTCTTCTATTTCTAAATTTCCGACAATGGAAATTTTTCTTTTTTTTCTGATCGTAGAAGTTAGATGTCAAAGCAGGAAACTATCATATACATTCGTTTCTTTTTTTCTTTGTTTGTTTTCCTTCCTCTTTTAATCTCCTTGCATGAGAACATCAGCTATGCTGTCAGTGGAACCGTCGGTGTTCTGCCCGCCAGATACTGTATTGCTAGCAGGAAACAGAAAGCTGCAGGGGTATAAGGACGAGACCCGATGCTCCTAATTCCCCTCACCCATCATTCCCTCCTCCGTGAGTCCATCTAAACACTTCTTGAACTTGTTTATATTTTTAGCTGCTACAGCCTCTCGGGCCCAAGAAGTTCCCTGTGTTTTCCACCCTCAGTGTGAAGTGGCAGAGGCCTGCGCAACGGGTATCCTTAGGTGACCTCCTTTAGACTCCAAGGGTCCTCCCTGGTTTTGCATTTCTAGGACTGAGCAAACAAAAGAAGAACGGTGACTACACATTCACAATTAGCCAAGCACACAAAGAGACAGCATCGATTTTGTAGACTTGTTGAACTTGGTGTTGGAGGAGACCTCAGAAATTGTTTAGGCCAGTGTTTTCCTGAAAGTCCACATAATGGGAGTCAGTATTCCAGAAACCAGTGGAAGTTGTATAGTACCCAGGATACAGTGGCACTGGCTGCCTAAAAATATTGTGGTGTGGTAGGGGGTTTGGGGGGTTGTTTTGTTTTCGCTCTGGGCTGGAAGTGGGTGACAGTGGTTACTTTGGGGATTTTTTGGTTTGTTTTTTTTTTTGCGGTACACGGGCCTCTCACTGTTGTGGCCTCTCCCGTTGCGGAGCACAGGCTCCGGACGCGCAGGCTCAGCGGCCATGGCTCACGGGCCCAGCCGCTCCGCGACATGTGGGATCCTCCCGGCCCGGGGCACAAACCCACGTCCCCTGCATCGGCAGGCGGACTCTCAACCACTGTACCACCAGGGAAGCCCGGTTACTTTGTTTTGATCAGAAACTTCGGCACTTACACAAATGCTTTGCTATTTTGTTAATGGAGAAGCTAATTACTGTATGAGAGATAAAATCTTTTAAAATTGGGGGTGAGAGAAGGTGGACATTGCTGGGACTCAGCTAACTTGGGCCCACCTGCGAGGTGGTGAAGCCAGGAATACCCTGGCATGCCTGATGGATGAGAAAATGGACTGGAGAGCAGCTGCCTGACCCCAGCTAAGCAGGCTGGTGCGTGGGGGCAGTGGCCGAGAATCCAGGGTGTCTACCCTGAAGGCCTGGGCTGCCTCCAGGACACCCAGTCTGCCTATTTCAACCACGTCCCTGAGTTGTGTTTCCTGTACCGCAAATAATTCAGCAGACTTCGAATTTTTGCTCCAAATGTGATCTTTCTTTCCAGACTCAGTCCTGGGTCTAGAACATGATTATTGTAATTGCCTTTCTAGATCCTCCCATATTTCCTAGCTGTGGAATACTGACTCGCAGGTTCAGAAGATTCCAGTAGGAAAGTAGGTGGGCTCTGGAATCCAACAGCCTGCGTTCAAATCCTGCCTCCCCCACCCACCAGACCACGATCCCAGGTGTAACTTCTCTGAGTATCAGTTTTCCCAACTGTAAAATGGGAATAACGATAGTATCTGCCGTAAGGGTCATTGCGAGGATTGAACAGCGTAATGAATGAAAAGTGCTTGCCCGGTTCCTGGTGCCCAGTACACACTCAGTAAAGATGAGTTGTCACCCTCAACACCATCATTGTTATTATCAGTTTTCCATGGAAAGACCACAGCCATGACCCAGAGCCAGCTTTGAACCTATTTTGCTTGGCTGGACCAGGGGCATTCACTCTGCTAGCTGTGCTCTTTGCTTTATCCTCCAGGGGAAAACGATCCACCAGTTCCTTATTCACCTGGTACCCATTTTAAAGGCCCTGAGAACTGACGTGGTATGATCAAGGTCACACTGCTCCTAGGGGCAGTGGGAGAAATTTCCCGTCTCTAGAGGTCTTCACTCTGCAGTGCCCTGTTCACTCTGGACACCTCCTTGGATCCTCCAGACCAGAAGAGGGAGAAACAGGAGAAACAAATGACCAGATGCTCGGGAGCCCTAGTTTGGATCGCTGTTTCCTGTGCGCCTGCCCCTTGCTTAGTGTCTTCCCTTATTCAGTAGATCTTGGTGCCGCTTTGCGTGGAGCTGATGCTTCCTGTTTCACTTTCCTCCCCTCCTGACTGTGAAGGAACCGCCAACCCCACCTGAGAGCCTTGGTCCCTGGGGTGGATGATAGACACGCTGGGGGCCTGTAGGAGGGCCAGGAGTCGGCTGATGGCTTCTGGCTGGTTTGAAGCCCTTGTCCCCACTATGCTTGCTCCGGTGGGGCATTACAGGAATCCTCTGAGGCACGTGCCCCCCTGAAAAGGCCCTTCCAGGTCTCTAAGGCCCCTCTGACCAGAAGCCTCCCTACCTGGATCAGCCACTTCCTGAGCACACCTTTGAGATGTAGGCATTCTGGGGCCACAAAGCTGAACGAGCTTTGCTTCCTGCCTTCACAGGTGGGCAAAGTCAGGTCCAGACTGTGAGCCTAATGACCGGGGATTCTTGTTCCCACAGGGTTTCGGGGGCCGGTGTTCCAGGCAGAGCGGCACCCGAGCAAAGGCACTGAAGCGTGACCTTGCACTGGGCGTGGAGCTGAGTGCTTCCTTGTTCTCCAGTTTCCTTGAGTGTGTTCATTCTGCCTCAGCTAGATGGTAAGTGCTCCTAGGCAAGAGGTCATAGTGAGCCCTGCTCCTTCTTCTCTAGCCCCTGTGCTTGTGGGGGTGATGGACAGCTTGGAAAACACCTTCGCCTGAGTCATCGGCTGCTGACCTGCTCGGCAGCTTTGTGACGTCGGATTTTATCCCCATTTTACAGATATGGCAACTGAGGCCTTGAGAGGGTGACTTGATGGCTCAGCTACTCAGTGACTGAGGCTAGATTTGCACTCAGGTCTGAGGTCTGACTCCAACTCCTCCCTAGATCTCACCCTCATGGTCAACACTGAGGGAATGCGCGTGGATTCAGTCCTCAGCACAGAGAGAGATGCTGAGAGGGAGGGAACACGTGAGCGTGAGCTTGTGGGGCTCGGTGGAAAGGGCACTGGCTCTGGAAGGGAGACCCCTGGCTCAAGTCCCAGCTCTTCCAAGCATGAGCTGCATGGACTTAGAATAGACACTTCTCTTTGGAGCTCAGTTTCCCTGGATGGAAAATGAGAAGATGGTAGGAGATTCCATCTCATAAATCTATAGAACTATGAAAACTTTGATCTTCAGTGCTTTCTTACATCTCAGCGCCCCCAGCTCTGCCAGGCCTGCACTCCCAGTCCCTTCCCAGGAACCCCCATCCCTGGGTCTCTCCCAGCCTCTGTGCTCCCCTCTCCCCAACAAACCCAACCTCTAGCTCAGTGGAATCACCTGAGGAGCCTGTTAAAATGCTGACTCCCAGGCAGCTTCCCAGAACCTGATGACTCTGAGTCCCTGGGAGATGGGCCCAGGGACCTGCATTTCTCCTCTAAACACTCCCAGGAAATTCTGCTCACCGGCCAGACTTGGCAGGCGTTGCTGAGCTCAGTGGTTCTCCAGCTTTGGCAGGCATCAGAGTCACGGGGCGGGGGTGTGAGATGACTGGGCACCACCCCCAGAATTTCTGATTCAGTAGTTCAGAGGGGGGTCCACAAATGCGTACTTCAAACAAATTCCCAGGTGATGCAGGGAACCACACTTGGAGAACCACTGCCCTAGCTCATCTCCCGAGCCAGCCAGCAAAGGCATCTTTACTCGTGGGCGACGGGCCGGGGTGGAGCAGTCCTGTCAGCGCATGAACTTTAACAGAGACCTTCGAAATTATTGAGATATTATAACAACAGCTACCATTTAGTATGATACACGCTACATGCCAGGCCCTGTGCTAGATGTCTACGATCCATGTCTCTCATTATTATATAGGGTTTGCAGATTCAAAAACAAAGGATGAGATTAAGTGATCGTCTAAGATTGCACTTGCTACAAATACCACGAGGACTTTCTAGAGGGAAGCTTGGGCTATTTTCTTTACCCCACGAGGCCTGTCTTTGTCTCTGCCTGGAGTGTCAGGAGAGTTTCCAGCCAGGTTCAGAGAGGGGTCACCACCCAGGTTGGGGGTGGGATTTTGGGTTGGAGGAGGCTTTCATTAGTTCCCCACAAATTGTACCCTGCCGGTGGTGGCCCTTGGTTCACACCCGCGGGACAGCCTGCTTGCTGCTCGTCTCGTTTCACCCACTTTGAAGGGACCCCTCGTGTAAGCGGGGACCGTTGCAGCTCTAGCAGGCTGAGCTCCTGGGGTGAAAACGGTGGTCTGCTGCTGGATCCCAGCCTGCTGGGGTTCTGCGTGGGTTCTGGCCTGGCCAATGTTCTGTTTGCCTGTAAGCGCCCTGGAATAGTAGAACTGTTGGTGCCGGATCCCAGGGAACAGATAGACATGGAGAAGGTTGAGTCGTGAGTTCAACTCTCCCAGCTGGTGCGTCTTAGTGGGGGAGCTTCTTTCCCTCTAACATGTGAAAATTGGCCTGTTGTTTAATAGGAAGCTCATTGATTTGTGCAAACATATAAAACACAGAGTAACTAGGAAATACAAGTGGCCATGAGGGCTTTTTCCACACTTAGCTCTTTAATCTTACCATTCGCCAACACAGACACACACACACATACAACACAGATCATGCTTGTGTGTGTGTCGTTTTGTTTTGTTTTCAGTTATTTTTATGTCTGGCAGGGATCTCAAGTTTTTCAAGCCATCCATACCTTTTTGGCAGCATCTCCTACTTCTACCTGTTCTCTTCCCTCTGCAAAGAAAAGGAAGGAAGGGAGAGAGGGAGGGAGGGAGGGAGGGAGGGAGGAAGGGAGGGAGGAAGGAATAAACGAAGGAACTGCCCTCAAACACTGATCCATTGGCGTGGCCATAGCCCCCCATACAGTGGCTTCGGCGTGCTATCCTTTCTGTTTTAAGAGGACAGACATGCATAGGTCCTGCACAAGCTCTGTCCGCACCCTTGAAGGCAGCTTGGTGGAGTCTACTGACATTGGAATTGGCGTCGAAAGTCAATAGCTCTGGTCCAGGATCTTTCACTCAACCATGGCACCTTCCCCCAGCCTCCCATGGCCAGTCTGACTTACCCGTCTCCTCAGGGAGGTGGTGATAGCAAAAGAGATCATGGGGGCTTCCCTGGTGGCGCAGTGGTTGGGAATCCGCCTGCCGATGCAGGGGACGCAGGTTCGTGCCCCGGTCCGGGAAGATCTCACGTGCCGCGGAGCAGCTGGGCCCGTGAGCCGTGGCCGCTGAGCCTGTGCTCCGCAACGGGAGAGGCCACAGGAGTGAAAGGCCCGCGTACTGCAAAAGAAAAAAAGAAAAGATCATGGATCTGAGAGCATCCGTCCAGTCTGAGAGCTGGATGAAATTCTAGGAATCTAGATGTTTTACTTTACTGATGAGAAACCCGAGGGAGGAGGTAACTTGCATGAAGTTGCACAGCGAGTTTTGGGGCACTAGAGAACGGACAGTAGAAGGAGGGTATTGCCCTCGTGGTCCTGTTGCTATTTCCATGTGGGTGATTGTTTGGCAAACAGTGAGTGAAGTGACAGGAAAACTTCTCTGGGAATCTCTCTGGCCAGAGCACCCTCTCTGCCTCTCTGTCTCTCAGACACACACAGGCACATGCATGCACACACACATTTCTTGGTGTAAATAACAAAAAGGCAGTGACTACCCTTTACAGGAGAGACTTATACTCTTTTTCACTGATTATGCGGAAACCTGTTGGTCATCGTCTAACTTTGCAAGATAGAACGAAAGTCTCGGAGGAGTGAAGCTTGAAGTTAAGGAGAATTTACTGCCCCAAATCCCTTGCACCCATAGGGCTTGGTGGCCTTGTACTTGCCTAAACCCCCATCTCCCAATTATCCCTCTTCCCCTTTCACAGATAGACACATTCCTGGTTCTCCTGCCTGCAACACACATAGGGTAGAACAAAAGAACATGGGCTATTAAAATAGAGGATTGGACATTTCTCATTAGCGGTGTGCCCTTGGGTAAGTTACTTAACCTCTCTGAGCTTCACCTTCCTCGTCTGGACAATTATAACACCTCTTAATGTTGCTGTCAGGATTAACAAAGGTAAAGCATTAAAAGTGTTTAATACAGGGACTGGTACAAAGTAGGGGCTTAATAAACATTATCTGCTGCTACTGAAAATGTTGGAGAGATGTTGAAGATCACATTCTTGCATCATTTTCGTGAGAGAATGAACTGGTTCATCATTTAAATGAGATCTCTCTCTAGGCCTCTGGCAATCTGACTGCATAGTTAAAACTTTGATTTTCTGCCCTGGGAAGAACAAATATTGTCGAGGTTTTAAGCACACCATAGCTGGGCTGTTATCTTTGGAATACCAAGATGCTGGCATGGTAGTTTTCAGTACTACCTTGTGCATATAAATATCCTTATATCTGAAAAGGATATAAAATTGCAAACAATGAAAGATATTAATGAACTGGAAACCATGAAAACAAGAGTCGAAACACAAAAGCCCAATTATAATGGAATAGAGGTTACACGGTACTGCATTTTCTGGTTTACAGAGCAGTTTTAGGTATTCCCCACCCCTAGTGGCCTCACAACCGTCCTGGAAGGTAAGTATGATACTGCCCATTCCTCGGGGGAGAGAAGACAGTTTCAGGCTGATGCTGAGTGGGAAAGACAGTCAGGAACCGCATCCCACTGGGCCTTGTAGGATTTGGTAAAGAAATTTGGATTGTTTTGAGTTCAGTGTGCTTAAGCAGGAAAGTACTGCAATCTTATGTACATTTTTAGAAGATCTCTTGGTAGAGAGGGGAGAGAGCAAAAGTGGAACCAAGGAGGCCACTTGGGAGGTGGCTTTGGAAGCTCAGGCAAGAAATGATAACAGCGCTAGCGGAGATAAAGAGAAGGTGGGTCAGAGAGTGGAGGTCACAAGATGGCCTTAGGGTGGGTTGGCCGTGGATGTTGATGAAGAGGGAGAACCAAGGATGGCTTCCAGCTTCCCAGTGGGTTGATGGGCGGTTGACGGTGGGGACGTCTGAGGAGGAACAGGTTTCAGAGGTGGGGGGGAGGGGCGAATCAGGGGCTCTACTTGCATTTGTTTTTGGAAGGAGGGTATCTTATTCCAAACACTGGGCCTTCTGATGGCAGAGAGCAGGTCGTATTCACTTGCTCCTGGGCATTGAATAAATGCTTTATGTGAGCTGGGTGCACTCAGGTCCACCCCCGGGCAGCCGGTCTGTGAAAAATGCCGCCGATGGCAAGGTGCTGTGTTCCTTCTGCCGCCAAGGAACCAGAAAGCCATTAATGACCTCTTCTGAGAACGTTGTGGCCCGTACAAGAAACAAACAAAAACCCCCATGTCCTGCCTTCTCGTGTTTCAGGCTTTGGGTAACTTTTTCTTTTGCCAGTCTCCATGGGATCTTTCCTCTGCTAATGTTTGAAAGTGATGCTTTTTTTTTTTTTAATGTTGTACTCAGGCCTTAAATAACCTTTACCCTGAGGTAGATGAAGCCTAGTAAAATGCTAATAACATCGACAGCAATAATGAGCTTTGGTGGAGTGTCATTTAATTAAAAGACCTCTTTTATATGCATTATTTGATTTTAGCCTCCCACCATCTCTGAGGTGAGATAAACAGCATGTTAAGCTCTGAGAGCCGGAGGCCTACAGTAGCCAAGAGCGTGTAAAAGTGACGTAACTATGGCATGGCTAGATTAAGAGTTGAGGTCCTTGGAACGGGACTGGCCGGTGAACAGTAGCTATTGTTGTTTGTATGGTTAGTTTCTAGGTAGAGAAACTGAGGCACAGTGAAACTGCGTCGTACACTCTCAGCAGTGGCATCAACTCCGAGCTGTGTAGGATGTGAGGTATTTCTGGATGCCACGCTCAGAAGGGATCCGAAGTGAGCCAGGAAGGCTGCTGCCGGGCCTGGATCCCTTTGAAATTCTCCTCCCCCATCTCCCCCTTCTCTCCCTTGCAAGTCCCCATCCTCTGTGAGGTGGGTTGAACACACCATCCAGGACTGCTCGGAGCCTGTCCCCTCCCTGCCTCCTGCCCCGGTGCCCCCTGCCGCTCATCACGCGGGCCTCTCACTGTTGTGGCCTCTCCCGTTGCGGAGCACAGGCTCCGGACGCGCAGGCTCAGCGGCCATGGCTCACGGGCCCAGCCGCTCCGCGGCATGTGGGATCTTCCCAGACCGGGGCACGAACCCGTGTCCCCCGCATCGGCAGGAGGACTCTCAACCACTGCGCCACCAGGGAAGCCCGGCCACATTCTTTGAAGTGGGGTTCAGACCCCGCCTCCACCTCCTCCTTCCCTGACCCCCGCCCTCACGGCACCCTTCTCCAGCCATCCCGGGCCCCACCCCTACCATCGCAGGTGACTCCGCAGGTGTGAGTCTTGGCTCCCGCATTGGGTAGAGGGAGACAGAGGCCTTGCCCTGTACCTTGTGACTCTCCAGCTCCCATGTGCCTGGCCAGGGCCACACCCAGAGCAGGTGCCATGACATTATACAACTGACTTTTAGAAAACAATAAAAATAATCATGCCCAGCACCCACCTATGCAAAGGGGTGGTGCGTTCACCCAGGTCATCCCTTTGGGAAGTTTACCCCTTATTCCCAAGGTGGCGCCCTGGCTCGGAACCTCCGAGACCCCCAAGAACATTCAAGAACGTCCCCCAACACCGCACTGTTCTCCTTGGTGTTGGCAGATCTCTGCCCTTTGAGGGTGGCTCCACGGCTCACATCTGTGGAACCAGGACTGACGCCCTTTAGAAATACAGTTGTCGGGGAAGGGTGGTCTGAATCAGGGGCAATTAAACGATAATGTGCCCAGTTTTACGCGTTGCCTTGTAACCTGACTCTGAAGACAGCTCCAGAGGAGGGCTTCCACACGTCTTGGGCATCGTGGAGATGAACGTGCAGGCTCTGCCATGGGGGCCTCGTTGAGACAGCGGTTCGCTTTGGGCAGGGTCAGTTCTGTGACTGTGTTTAAAATTTGTCCTCAAAGAGGAATGAACGAGTGAGTGTGTGTTTGATCGGAAGAACACGTGTGGTGTTGTGCTTGTGTACGTGTGTGCCTTAGGGGAGAGAGCAGGGGCCTGCTGAGCCCCCTGGGCCCCCAGAGGCCAGCCAGCCCCGGGGGAGCCAGCCCTGTTTTTTTTTTTGTTTTTTGTTGTTTGGTTTTTTTTACATCTTTATTGGAGTATAATTGCTTTACAATGGTGTGCTAGTTTCTGCTTTATAACAAAGTGAATCAAAAGGACGCGGTTCTGTGTGGGAAGAGGCCTGGGCCCTCTTCACAGGCCCTGTTTGTTGCAGGTCCCACTGTCTATCTCTCTTAAAATGATGAAGCTTTGACAAGGCAGGAGGCGCGGTGGTGGGGTGGGGGGGGAGCGGAAAGGGAGGGAGGATGTTTTCCCTGGATTCCCAATATTTGGGTTTTGTCCGGTAAAATATTTTCCCGGGCATCAGTGGGAGAGGAAATGGACAATCTCTGTTTCTTCAGAGACTGATTTTAGCTGCTGGCAGAGGTTCAGGGGCAGCCGGTGTACCCTGCCCCAGCACCCCTCCCTTTTCAGTCCTCGTGTCCCTGGTAGGGAGGTAGCCAAGAGGTTTTCAGTGTCAGTATCACAGAAAGAGGAGGCGGTTTTGAAATCCAGATCATATGCCGTTCCTGAGTGACTGCTGTGAATCTTGGTGCCACTGAAATCTGTTGACTGAGGCCGCCAGCCCGCCAGGGTGTCTCTGGGGTCACTTGTACATGGACCCAGCAGCTGTAAACTGGAATCACCAGATTGGACGGGATTCCCAGCAAAGCCCTGGATGCATGTGGTGGCTGCCAAGAAGCATTAGAGGGTCTGGACAAGAGCCTTTCTGGATTTTTCAAAGTGGAGAGGTGGGGATCGAGAGTGGGAAAGGCATCCGGCCTCCCTGCTAGAGACTCAAGGGAGCCTGGTACTGCCTTTCACCAGCTGTGTTCCTTGGTGTGGCCTTGAGGCTCTGACCTCCATTTCCTCCTTGGACACACAGGGCGAACATACTCACCTACCAAGTGAGCCGCTCTGGAGGCAAACGTTGCCAGCTGTGCTGCTTGCTTGCTGTGTGACGTTGAGCAAGTTACGTTAATATCTCTGTGCCTGGTTTTCCTTGTTATGTTGGTTTCCTGTGATTGCTATAACAGAGGACCACAAACTTGATGACTTAAAACAACAAAAATTTGATCTCTCGCAGTGCTGGAGGCCAGAAGTGCAAAATCAAGAGTTAGCAGGACGCGGCTCTCTCCAAAGGCTACGAGAAAACCCTTCCTTGCTTCTTCCAGTTTCTAGAAGTTGTTGGTATTCCTTGTGGTTGTATCACTCCCAACTCCACCTCTGCCTTCACATCACCTTCTCTTCCGTCTGTGGGTTTCTTCTGCAGGTGTTTCTTATTAGGGTACTTGCCATTGAATCCAGGGCCCATTTGGATAAGCCAGGGTGATCTCATCTTGAGATCCTTTACTTAGTTACACCTAGGAAGACTCTTTTCAAATAAGGTCACATTCGCAGATTCTGGGGACTAGGACATAGACATATCATTTGCGGGGGAGGGGGCACAATTCAACCCACTACACTGGTTTATTAAATGAGGATGATAATGGAGATCCCATTATGGAGACTACACAAGTTTATACGTCTAAAGTCCTTTGAGCCGTGCCTATCACACAGCAAACACTCAGTGTTTGCTTTTGTCATAATCCTCAGCAAGCCATCATTTCATAATCACCATCATCATCACCACCATCACCATCGCCACCACCATCACCGCTGTCACCATCACCACCATCACCACCCCCATCGCCACCATCACCACCATTACCATCACCACCACTGTCACAACTGTCACCATCACCACCATCACCACCATCACCACCATCACCATCACCATCACCATTACCATTACCATTATCACCACCATCACCATCACCACCATTACCATCACCACCACTGTCACAACTGTCACCATCACCATTACCATTATCACCACCATCACCACCATCACCATCATCACCACCCCCATCACCACCATCACCATCACCACCATCACCATCACCGCCATCACCATCATCACCATCATCACCACCCCCATCACCACGGTCACCATCATCACCATTACCATTATCACCACCATCACCATCATCGCCACCATCACCATCATCACCGTTACCATCACCACCATCACCATCATCGCCACCCCCATCACCACCGTCACCATCATTACCATCACCATTACCATTATCACCACCATCACCATCATCGCCACATTATCATCACCACCACTGTCACAACTGTCACCATCACCATCATCACCATCATCACCACCATTACCATCACCACCACCATCACTGCTGTCACCATCATCACCACCATCACCACCATCACCATCACCATCACCATCATCCCTAACATTTGTGAAGAGGCTTCCCAAACTGAACACATCTAAAACTAACTCTTGACTCTCATTCTTCAACTTCTCAGTAAATAGTTACCTCTGTGTACTCCATCCTTTAAATAATCCTGGTTTCCTCTTTTTCTCTCACACCTCATTCCATCTATAAGTCCTGTCTATTCTGCCTTCAAAATATATCCCCAGTGTGACCACCATCTTTCAGTACCACCACGTTGCACCCCTCCAGAGGACCCTTCCCATTTTGGTGGCTGTGGGTGGCACCTCTGGAGTCTTATATTCAGCACCGTGGTGCTGCTTCCTGCCACCTCCACCCCCGTCCCCCGGTTCAAGCCCCATCGTCTCTCACGTGGGTCACTGCAGTCACCGTTGGCTGTCCTCCCAGCTCGTCCCTTAGCTGCCACCCCTCCCTCACTTCATGCACACCCCCCCGACCGTCTCCTCTCCTCAAAACACAGGTCAGATTGTCCTCGCCTGCTCCAAACCCTCCAATGGTTCCCCCGTCTCACTCAGAGCAGAAGCCAAAGGCCTTATGGTAACGCCCAGGCCCACGTGATCACCTTCCTCTCTGCCACCAGCCTTGAACAAAACACCCCCCCACCACACACACACTTGCATTTGTGCTTGCTACTTTCTAAGCCTAGAACACTCTTTTCCCAGCTATCTTTGTGGTTTTCTGCCTCATTTCATTCAGTCTGTGCTTAAAAGACACGCTTCACGGAGGCCTTCCCTGCCCACCGCAGGGTCATAGCTCAGCCGGCATCCCCACAGATCTCTCAACCTGTCTTTTTCAAAGCACAGCTTGCTACCTGGCGCCGGATGTTTATTTGCCTGTGGCATTGCGTGCTTTCCCCCATCACACTCGAGTCTGTGAAGGGAGAAACTCTGTTTTGATGGCTGCTGGGTCCTCAGCCCCAAGCACATGTTAAACACATGAGAAGCACTTTCTGGACAAGGGAATGATTACGGGCCGGGCTCTGGCTCTGCACACATCCTCCTGGTCTCCCAACAACCAGTGATGTCGGTGTTGTCACACCCTCATTTTGTCCAGGGCACAGAGACAGTAAATAAATGTCCTGGGCTACCCAACGAGGGAAAGGCAGCAGCAGGATCTGAACCAGCTCGTCTCCTGCCAGAACCCACTTTCCGAATCACCATCTGTCATGAGAGAGAAACGAGAGACTGTGGTGACAGACCTTTGGAAACGGAAACACACGACATGAATGTACCAGGACGACAATAGCCGAGCCCAGCACATCTAAGCTGATTGCTCCAAATTTGCTCTGGGTCTCCTTCCTGTTTCATGCTTTAAATTGTGAGAGCTTTCTGCTGCCTCCCCTGATGGTACAACGTGAGGGGGTAAGAAGGGTGTCCATGAGGCACTATTGCTCTATTCAGTTACTGTCAGACTTCAGTGGCCCGGAATGTTCTGGAAATGGGGCATGCAGGCTGCGTGAATGTGCCCTTTATTCCAAAAACAGGTCAGTCCATTTTCCGCCTTTAGTAAACATGGTGTGTTGATAAGAATCAAATATTTCAGTGTGGGACCATGCAAAGATGCACCCTGCGCTCCACCGCTGAGATAACCTGTACCCTTACATAGTAATAGTACCCCTCAGTCCCTGAGTCTTGCCAGGTGTCAGAGACATTCCAAGTGCTTTATGCATATGAACTCGTTTAGCTCCCCAACCAATCACGGGAACAAGTACTCTTATTAACTCCAGTAATCCTAGTCGCAGAAACACAGAGATGTTGAATAACTTGACCAAAATCATACAGCTCATGACCGGCAGAGCCGGGATGTGAACGCGGGCCGTATGTCTCCTGAGGATGGGTTTCAACCAGCTCTCTTTTGTGACTCTCAGCTTCAGCTGTAAATTGTGGGGAATGCATTCAATCGTATTTTCAGCTTGAAAAAACTATGCTTGTGAGGCTGAGAACCTGGTAGTACTTTTGAGTCATTGGTATGAGTGCAAGAAGTATAGGTGACTGGGATGCAGCAGGATTAAGGCTATCACAGGAAGGTCCATGATCCGGGCTTCATTTCCGTCAGGTTCTCTCTTGTGTCTTGCTGTCCTGTCATTTGCTACTTTTCTTGCCTTGATTGTTTGCAGAAATAAGAGCCCACAGGTGCTCATCTACCCCCAGACATCTTTCCCCTCTGTGTGATAAAAAAAAAAATCTATGAAACCCATATGGTCCTCTGGTGTTGATTAACTTTAAAAGCACTCTCACATCTCTGTTCTCACTTGATTCACATAGAGACCCTGTGTGGACAGGCAGGGAGAGTCCCATTTTACAGACGAGGAAATAGAGGTGGAGAAGGCTGATCTTAAGGTTGCATTTATCTCCTCCTGTCTCCTATGAGTATTTCCTGGGTCCTTCCTCAGGGTTTTTCTTACTTTCCTGTAATAATCTTAGCAAACAGAGTCTTCGATTGCTCCCAGCCACCTCCTACACTGTTGTCACCACTAGATTAGTAATAAATTCCTGTCAGAACGGTGACCATCTTTTACTGGGTACCTTTGATGTGCCAGGAACTGTGCTAGGGGCTTTTCGCGTTTTACGTCCTTCTAATCCCCACAATACCCCTTTGAGATATATAGCATCATGACTCCCATTTCACAGATGAGGTGCCTGAGACCACACAGCCCCGGGGCAACACGTGCATATAGTCACACAACGAGGAGGTGGTAAACCCAGGTTCTGCACGCGTTGACACAGATTGTCCGGTGACCCCTCCCTGGTTGAAGCCTACCGGGACTGCTGGTCATGACTTCTGGACAGGACAATGTCCAAACTCCTTGTTGTGGTGTGCAGGGCCTCCCTGTGCCCACGGCACCTACCCTCCAGCCCACGTCCTAGCCCCTCCACCTTCACTCTCAGCCACACTCAACTACCAGCTGCTCCCTGCTTAGGCCACGCCCTTGCTCTGGACCTCGCCTCTCTGCTGCCCTCCTTGGAAGGCACACTCCTTCCCCTTCTGGCTGGTGATTTCCCATCCATCCTCCATGCACCAGGCCAAAGCCACCTTCTCCATGCAGCCTCCTCTGACCCACCATCTCCCATGCCCTTCTCCTTGCCCAGCGTCACTCTGCCCCAGGGCACCCTGAACCACACCCCATTGCGGCACAGCTCACCCGGTGTCACTGGCACCTAACATAGCCCTCAGATAGAGGGACAAAGGACAGCAGGGAGCAGTGTGGCTTGTGGAAGCACCGGACAATGTGTGCCCCGCCTAAGAGCATTCTGATTCCTTGTGGGTTTTTTTTAAAACAC
This sequence comes from Neophocaena asiaeorientalis asiaeorientalis, assembly GCF_003031525.2. Classification (NCBI taxonomy): domain Eukaryota; kingdom Metazoa; phylum Chordata; class Mammalia; order Artiodactyla; family Phocoenidae; genus Neophocaena; species Neophocaena asiaeorientalis. The sequence goes on from NW_020172779.1 coordinate 7,591,575, forward strand.
ACGCCAGCCCAACGAAACAACTTTGTGGCTGGTGTTTGAACCATGGGCCACCAGTCTGGGACTCTTGGGAGCTCCTCGGGATTCGTGTGCTTCTCTCCATTGTCACTACTTAAATGAGGGATGGAGGGAAGGAGGGGAGGAAAGAAGGAAATATTTACCTTCCTAGACCTGGCAATTTGGCTTCCGTAAAACATGGTGTATTAATTAGTCTGCTCAAGCTGCCATAACAAAATACCATAGATTGGGTGGCTTAAACAGCAGAAATTTGTTTTCTTACAGTTTCTGGAGGTTGAAAGTCCAAGGTCAAGGTTCCAGCCAATTCTGTTTCTGGTGATGACTCTCTTCCTCACTTGCAAATGGCCACCTTCTTGCTGTGTCCTCACATGGCCTTTCCTCGGTGCGTGCACTCGGAGAGAACAAGCTCTCTGCTGTCTCTTCTTATAAGGACACTAATTATATGGGGTCAGGGCCCCATTGTTATGACCTCATTTAACCTCCCTTAGAGGTCCCACCTCCAAATACAGTCACACTGGGGGTTAAGGCTCCAGCGTATAAATTTGGGGAGTGGAGGACGAACATTCAGTCCATAACACATGGCATTCCAGATTATTCAATCCACAAGTCTTTCCTGTGTCCTCACTATGGGGGTTCTGAAAACATTGAAGGCAAACAGCAGAGTCCAGTGGTCAAAAGCACGAGCTTTCACATCAGGCAAATTCAAGTTTGATACTTAGCTCTACCGCTTACTGACCAGGTGACCTTAGACAACCTACCCAACTTCTCTGAGCCTTGCACTCCTCACTGTGAAAGGAGCCTTGCACTCCTCACACCAACCACCCAGGGTTTGTATGAGGGTTAAGCAAGATCCACGCACATCCACCACGCCCAGCAGCATTCACGACCACCCTGGAGAAACAGTTACTGAGCACATCCTCCATGCTAGGCTCTCTGCTGGGTGCTGGGGAGCCGGTGGTGAGTAGGACAGAGCAGATCCTTTGTTCTCATTCTTCCTTGAAGAGCCGGATAATATACAAGGAATTATGTGATCAGATAGCAAACACATCCGTCATTTGAGAATGGGACATGGGCCGTAAGGAAGTAAAAAGCAGCAAGGGAGGAAAGGCCTCACTGGGGAGGTGACTTTGACAAGAAGCTGAGGGCCATTCAAAGCCTCGGGGCAGAGTATTCCAGGCGGGGGAGTAGCAATCACGAAGGCCTGAAGGTGGGCACGCTCAGTGCCCACGGTATTCATTCTGATAGCTGTGGTCCTATTGCATGTGGTCCCACCCTCAGAGGCCACCACCCTGGGGGAACACAGGACCTCTGCCCAGCCCTCCAGGGAGCAGGGCCTAGACGAACCCGGCTTTCAGAGGGGAGCAGCGCCTTGGGGGCTGGAGTGCTGGGAAATGGACAGCAGCGGAGGAAGAGGATGTGGCGTTTGGGGGGGTTGAGAAACGAGCATCCCGGGGGAGAGGGGAGTTTGGTCGAAGAGCCTGGTGTCTGAGGGACCCTGGGAGACTGCCCAGGCCTGAGCCAATTCTGAGAGCAACGCCAGGCCAGGAGCCCAAGGCACCACGTGGATGACCTCAGCGTGAGCTGATAAGCGCAGCAGCCCTCACTGTCACGGCGGGGTGGGCGGGTTTCCCCACTCAAGAGGCAGGGCCCCGGGCAGAAATCCAGCACTGTGAGTCACGACCAGATGTACGTCTTGTCAGGGAGAGACATGGCCGCAGAGAACTGGTCATGGTTTCCTGGAAACTTCCTCAGTGTGGGGCAGGGGCACTCTGAGGATAGGTGCCAGCCAGGGCAGAGAGAGGAGACCGTGCTGGGGGGCTGGGCCAGGGCTGCACTCTCGGGACCATGGCCGAGCTTTCTGGGGACACTGGGGGCCAGAGGACTAGCTGAGGTCTGAGCCTGGTGCCCGTGGACAAGCTGAGGCACGTCTCCCCTTCCACAATGTGCCTGGAGTTTCCTGGACTTCTGACACAGGTCTGCACGCCCCTTGAGGTGTGGATGTGGGAAGCGCAGCTAGACTGGGAGATGGGACCCCTGCATCCTCATCCCACAAACTTGGATTCAAATCCAAGGACTTGCACAAGCCCAGCTTCTCCAGCCCTTGGTTCTCTCATCTACAAATGGATGGGATAAATTGGGAGCTCTCCAGGGTTCCGCCCAGCTGGACTATTCAGGCAGTTCCTTCATGTTCCTCCCTGTAGATGGGAGAAACTGAGGCCCAAGAGCAAGAGACCTGATCTGAGCCCGCCCATTTGGAGGTGGGACTGGAGCTCTAGCTTCGGCCAGAGCTACACTCCTCCCCGCCTTGCTCCAGTGTCCTGCCTTCTCTCCCCGATCTTCTCCTTCCTGGACGCCTCTTTCCCTCCTTCCCCTCTGCCTGTGCCCCTCACCTGCCAGACATGGAGACTCAGCCTTTCCTGGGGTGGGTGGGTCCCAAGTCAGAACCAAGATGAGAACTCCCAGGGCCATCAGCCATCTGTCTGTACTCACTGGCATAAGTGAGCAGGACCTCCTCCAGCCAGCTTCTGTCTGAATGCTCCACATCCTTCAATCCAACTCAAATGACATCTCCACCAGGAAGCCTTCCAGATCACCCCAGCCAGAACCATCACCTAAGCAAGCCTTCCCCATGCATCCCACTTTATAATCTTTTTTTTTTACTTTTTTTTACTTACTTGTATTGTAATTATTTGTGCATACATCATAGCTCCTCTATACAATTCCAAACTCAAATTGCTTCCATTTTGCCCATGCCTATCACCAGCCTCCTCTTTCACATCTGTTGCAGTGTTTGTATTCTAAGTGTTGGGTAGATATTTGCGGAATAAATGGAGTTTTCTTTCTTCTATGTGAAAGGATTCTTTCCTTTCAGAATGAATGGTCAGATGTGTAAGAGCGTCTGTCCTAGAGCTGCACTGGGTGGAATCTTAGCTCCACCATCTACACACGGTGGGGGCCTTGGACAAATTACTAACACTTGTGCCTCAGTTTCCTCACTGATAAAATGAGGATAAGTCATAACCCCCTACCTCACAGGGTGGCTGTGAAGACTAAATGAGTCACGTTTGTCAAGTGCTTGATGTTGTGCCCAGCATAGACTTGATTTAATAAGTGAAGTTGTGAGATTCTGGCAATCCAATATGCAAATTTTTATTTGATTTTTTGAAAAAATATTACACCGCCTTACAGAATTCGAGCTTGGCTTTATTTAGGTAGTTGCCAGATCCTTTCCAACCCTTGCATTCACAGAACCTGCACTGGGTATTCACTGCCGTCCGCAGAGCCTCCCCGGCTACACTGGCTCGGTTCAGGGGGCAGGGAAGGGAGAGAAGAGCCGTCTCTGGCGTAACTGCTCGCCAGCTCGGGGCTAACAGCCACATTAAGTGCTCTTACTCAATTCATGTGACTCGACAAATTTGGAATGTGTTAGCGAGAGAGAGTTTTTCCAGCTATGAGTCAGTACATTTATGCTCTCTCACACACACATTTAAAAATTTTAAGAAGAAAGAGACTTCAGCGAGAATCCTTTATGAGTGCAAAGTGGAAGTCTCCGGAAACTGTATTTTGACCCTGAAGGCAAGTAATACTTAAGATATTTAATAAAGGGTTCGAAACAAGAGTCGAGGAGAGAAAACACAGCTAGCTGCCTTTTCCTTCTGTATTCTCAGCTGCTGCATCGCACATAGGAGGACCTGACGTACGTGGGTTTCTAAAGCACCTCCTGGATTCCCTGATTTATACTCAACATACTGGGGAAAGAAATATGGGAAAGAAGGGAGGCATAACCAGCATTCATTAAGAACCTATTATGTGCCAGATATTCGGGGCTGGGGTCGGGGTACATGTCCCAAGTTCAAGAGGAAGTGTGGGGAAAAATGGAATGATTGTATTCAGACATGCTTGGGTTCAAACCTCAGCCTACTTTCATAATATTATCTAAGCCCCCTCTTCTCGCATTTTGTGGATGACAAAACTAAGGCTCAGAGAAGAGAAAATAATTTGTCTGTGGACACAAAGCCCTTAAATGGTAGAAATCATCTTCTAAACTGGGTCTGTGAGTCTCCCTAGGGTAAAGAAATTTGGGTTAAATTTATGTCCTCAGGGGCTGAGTTTCCCCACCAAGGAGGGGAGCAAAGACACCCATTCTCGGAGATCACATCCGCTTATCCTAAGCAGGTACCACTTTCTCGCAGACCAGTCCCTTTAACCACCTCCTGCCACTTGCCTTTGAGTCCCGCCCGTTCGGGATTACAAAAAACCTGCTTCTGGTCCAGGCTGGTCCTCTCTGCTGTTGTTTACTTTAAAGAAAGAAACCACCACCCGCCCAGAGGACTTGTATTTCCAGCTCACTTACATCTCTTTTGCAAGGGTTCATTTTCATAGACTCCCAATCTCCAGGGAGCTGTGTCTTTCCCTCGGAAACATGAGCTGTAATCAAAGGTGTATTCATCCCCGCACATCTGCCAGCAGCCACACCGGAGCCACGGTTCCCCGAGGCCTGACAGAAGGAGGCTCAGGCCAGGTGCCCGGGGAGAATTTTTCCCTACACAAATCAGATTGTCCCGTGGTTGCCCTTTGTAGAGATGGCAGAGTCCCAGGCGGTGCTTCTCAGATTGCTGGAGGACCTGATGGGGCCGGGGGTAAATAAGATTCCACCCTCCGTTCAACAAATACTACTGAGGGCCACCACGTGTGGAGAACTGCAGACACTGAGAATCCAGCTCTTTTGGTGACTTCCCGTCACTCACAGGGATAAAGACCCAGCTTCTTAAAGGCCAGCAACTCCCTGGAAGAGCTGGTGCTTCCTCTTTCTCTGCCCTGCTTGGCTGTGGCCACCCCAGCCAGCTTCCATTGCTTGGTGACCAGTATGCCTCCTCCCCCTCGGCCCCATACACGCTCTCTCTGGCTTTCTCCGTTCTTCCTTCCCCTCTTGGCCAGGTTTGCTGCTGCCTGCCTTTCAGGTCCAGCTCCCCGCCCCGCCCCGGCG
>NW_020172779.1:7596810-7671080 GCF_003031525.2 Neophocaena asiaeorientalis asiaeorientalis
CTTCACGTGCCTCTCCTGGCGATCGCGCCACCATTGCATGTGCTTCAGGTAGCACCATCACGCCACTGGAGTCTCTTATCCAACCCAACTGCAAGGGCAGGGCTCACCTTATGTCCCCAGCACTGGCCCATAGTCAGTGCCCCACAGTTATCGGAGGAATGAAGAGACAGCAGTGAGCAAATCAGACACTGCCCTGCCCGGTGCTGGGCACATCTTTGTGGAGTGCTGATTGTACTTGACAGTTTTCAGGGGGGAAATATTTGGGAGCAAATACAGATCAATCCTAGAGTAGAATTCAGTGTCCTGGTGAATGTTCAAGGTGTCGTTCTGCGCCCTCACACGTCGGGGAGGTTATGAACTCAGCTTCCTCCGTGCTCCTGGGGGCGTCTCAGTGGAAGACCAGGTTGGGGGTGATGGGAGAGGTGGCCCAGTTTGTCAGCAGCTCAAGTCATGGAGCCAAAGTTTAAGAGGCAGCGGGGTGGGGGTGGGAGCGGGAATGGAAAGACTACACTCAATCAGGCCTGAGCTCAAACCTCAGTGCTGGACATTTTACGCTTATGACACGTGGCAATGTATTTAATCACGCTAAGGTTCAGGTCTGTTGTCTGTAAAAGGGGTATAAGGATACGTGCTCGTCAGACTTGTTGCGGGAAGGACAGACAAGCCATGTGGAGGGCCCAGCTCAACGTCTGGCGCAGAGCAAGCACTCGGGAAGGGGTGGCCTTTGTACCCGTCACTCGCTGCTCGCTCTTATGAATTAAAGGCTGTTGTTGGTGTCCAAAGTGGAACATTTTCTGAAGCAAAGACAGGCAACTTAAGGCTGCACTTCTGGCTGGCAGAATGATGGCTGCACAGAAGTGGCCTGTAGTTTTCCACCTTCTTTGAAGTTGACCTTCCTCTCTTGTATCCAGTCTGCACTGGCCCTGGCCTGAGTCAGTCACTCCCCAGCAGTGTCCTCCATGGGTTCCTCACCCTCTCCTCCATATGAGGCCATCACCTCGGGACATCATGACCTGTTTACTAGAATTTCTCACTCATCTGCTAAACGTTTGCCGAGTGAAAAAATGGACTGGAATAAACTACGTGAGAGGGGGTGACCCTGGGGAAGGGTGTTTTTCTTCTTCTACAGACCGTTAAATCACCGTTCCTCTTTTTCCCCCTGCAGTTGTCTTGCCATCTGGTAGGTTTAAACTAGGCCAAAAGGGAATAGGAGGGACCTGTAGGGAAAATCCTACAGGCAGATTTTTCCTCATTGGGATTTCGCGCCACATGACCATTTTCTGGGGAAAGGAGTTCTGAGCCAGGAAGACTGGAAATGTGTGCCCATTAAGAGCTTGAAGGACAGTGAAAAGCCCTTTACTTCATTTATACTGCTCGCGATGAAAGCTGCCATTTCCACGTGCAGGAACTGCGGTCGGCACCGTGGCCTTGGATCCCCCATGCAACCCAAGGAGGCAGGTTCTGTTTAGAGCCCCACTTGGCTGCTAAGAAAACCAAGGTCCCCGGGAGGGAGGTGCTTGGCGTCAGGGCACAGCACAAGCGTGTGAAAGAACCAGGACCAGAACCAGGACCAGACTCAGACGGCCTGTCTCCAAGACCTACGCTCTTCCCCCCATGCTGGTTAGGAAGGATCCAGTGTCTAGTGGGTGATGCTGCAGAGCTGAGTTCCAGGATAAATGGGGAAGATGTAACAGATTCATTGAGACTCCCCAGCTCTGAGAAGAATTCACGGTGTGGCCCCAGCCAAGCCCCACTCCACGCCTCTGTGCTCAAGAAGAAGCACCTAGTCAGCTGAGGATGATAATAAGTATTATCAATAATAATAGTAACTATCATGCCTGATTACATGATTCTCAGTGTTTTGTATGTGTTACCACCCTGGGTCCTACAGGGTAACTCGGGGTTAATTTGGGGAAGAGGGAGAACAGAGCATTGAAGAGAGAGGGTCTAAGATAGCATAGCCATATGGCTGCAGGGGGCATAGTGGGTTCAAGAAGCTTAGGCATCCGTGAGCCCAGAACGCAGTGGGGCAAAGGGAGCGGGGAGCAATGAGCAGGGGGCAGACCTCAGCAGCTCCAAGACCCTGCGGTAAGGAGTGTGGCTTTTTCCTGAGACAAATGGGGTGTTCATTAACTGCTCCCACCTGTCCCACCTCTGTGTACATTGCCCTTCCTCACATTCAGTTTATTACATATCTTTCTCCTTTTTTGTACCGTGAGTTTCCTAAGGGTAGGGATTGGGTCTTATTTACGTATGTATGTATGTATGTATGTATTTATTTATTTATGGCTATGTGGTGCTTAGCACAGAATCAGGTATATATGGATAGTCAATAAATGGTTGGTCATCAGATATTTAAAATATTCAACATTTAATAATAGTAACATGTTCAATATTTTAAAACTATATATTATATATTGGTTATATATAGATATTAGTACCTGTAATATAACTTCCTTTATGCAGGCATTTCTACTCTAAAATGATATATGCGTGCCTGTAAAACCCTGTACTCTGAAAAATTCAAAAATCACAGCGCTTTGGGGACAATTGGGCTGTAGCAGAGCATTCACGATTCATGTGACTCTGTAATGAAGCACAGTCCAAGTGGTGATACCAAGCAGAGTTCAAAGGGCATGATACATTTTGGATGAGGGGCTTCCCTGGTGGCACAGTGGTTGACAATCCGCCTGCCAATGCAGGGGACATGGGTTCGATCCCTAGTCCGGGAAGATCCCACATGCCGTGGAGCAACTAAGCCCGTGCACCACAACTACTGAGCCTGCTCTCTAGAGCCCGCGAACCACAACTACTGAGCCCGCATGCCGCAACTACTGAAGCCCACGCGCCTAGAGCCCGTGCTCCACAATGAGAGAAGCCACCGCCATGAGAAGCCCGCGCTCCGCAGCGAAGAGTAGCCCCCGCTCACCACAACTAGAGAAAGCCCGCGCGCAGCAACGAAGACCCAACGCAGCCAAAAATAAAATAAATAGAACAAATAAATTTATATTAAAAAATTTGGATGAAAACAAATATAGCAATAACTTTAGGACCTGAGTAACTTATAGGACAATATATTATTTTTAAAAGGGGTAAAACTTGATGGAAGGGGCTAGAGAAGGCTGGAGGCTGATGGGTTTAGAGACAGAAGGGGTCAGATCATCTTTATCAGGAGTTCCCCATGAAAGAGCAGTTTCAGGCTCTGCCAGAGTGTAGCAGGGACAGATGGCTTCTCTAGCCCATGGCCTTTGCACAAAGACCAGGAAGAACCGAGCAACAGGAGTGGCTAAGACAGAGCACGTGACCACTGGAGCCCAGAGGAGGAGCTGGGAGGGCGGAGTCCCCCCTGGCTTGTTCTACTCAGCTGTGTGTACCTTGCATCCAGCCGCCCGCACTTGGTGGTGCAAAATATGAATGTGCTGGGAACATTTGCCTATGAACCAGTGCAAACTCCAGGTTTTATCGATCCCTCTATACCTTATATACACTAATCTTCCTCATGGAAGCAAGTGCAACAGATCAAACATTACATAATGGAATACATGACTAACTGATAAACCAAGAATGCCCACCGGCCAGTTTACATCAAGTAAGGTACCAGTCACACACCCTGTGTGAGGTGTAGACTGTTTTCCTCTTGGTTCATGAGTCTATTCAGTAAACCCATTCAGTGAGCAGAAGGTGAAGCAAGACATATGGAGTGGGTGACACTAAGCAAGGGCATCATAAACCTGTGATGTGATCGCTTTCCCCATCAGAAGCAGCTGAGCTCACACTTCTGGACATGGACTTAGAGGACCTCAACCCCAACCTGCCTGAAAGCTGTGTGACCTCAGGAAAATCACTTAACCTCTCTGTGCCTCAGTTTCCTCAACTGCAGAGTAGCACTAGTGACCCTCCCCAAGTTCTTTGAAAGAGCAGATTAGCTGGTGGATGAAAAGTTCTCTCTAAACTATAAGGGGCTTTAGAGAGTATTGTCCTTCCTGCAGATCAGCGCTGGGACACTCGGTTTAGCTTGCCTCCTAGGGTACCTTCTCCTGCTGTATGGCTAGTTCTAAGGGCAGAGGGCAAATGCAGCTAAACTGGAATCAAACAAAATAAATTAATCACTGGGATTCAATGCAGAAGCTTGAATGAGCTTCGGGAAATTTTGCTGGTGTCCGACGGCCTCTGTGGAGCCCCTGCGTCCACAGTATCTGATGCCTCTCTCTGAGTGCTCACCTGGCAGCCTCCGTCTGCAAGCCTGAGGTCATCAGCCGACCCCTGGCCCACTGCTCTTCCCCAGGCCCCTCCCACCAAGCCAGGCCCGCCTGTCCCATCAGCCGCTCATCTTGCTTCCCCAAAATCGTGCAGAGGAAAGGAACACCGATTCCGGAATCACATGAACACGGATTTAATGAGCTCTACCACGCAGCAGCTCTAAAATCATAATAGCCAAGCTGTGGTTTCCTGAACCTATTTCTTCACCTTGGGAATGGGCTACAACTTCCTGACTTCCTTCTTTCCTTCTCTGATGAAGAGGATTAGAAATACACACTTTGCAGACTTCAGTGTGCCCAGGAATCACCTGAGGAGCTTGTTGAAAAGCAGGTTCTGATTCTGTAGGGCTGAGTGGGGCTCGAGAACCGCCCCTTCCAGCAAGCTCCCAGGTGATGCGATTTCAGTTTTGACTATGGATCCGGGGTATGAAGCGCCTGCCATATAGTATGTACTCAGTCAGTAGAAACTTGCCATGAAGACTTTCCCCGCAAAGGGTGCTCCTTTGAGAACAGCGATAGATGAATAGAGAAACCTCTGCTCCCCTCAGAATTCTGAGGGCCACAAGAAAAAACAAGTTTGGCTTTAAAGGTGGGCAGGGCGTGGGGAGCGAGGAGAAGCGTGGCCCCAGCAGCCACTCATCAGCAGGCTCTCCACGCTCACGTGTGCGTCGCTGGTGGGCCTCTGCCGGGCTGCAGAAACCCCTAGAGCTCAGGCCTCGACTTGCCATGCAGGGAACGCATTCTCCGAGCCAGGCGCACGCATGTTCCTCCGGCTACCGCTCTCCTGAGGAATTTTCAAAGCGCACAGGGCTCGCCTGGCGGTAGTCTCCCAGGATGGAAATCCACGTCAGGGGCTTTTGTTTTCAGGACTGCGGTATCTTTCGGACTTGAGGCCTTGCGTGCAGAGCTTTTCCCTTCCACCCTCACCAACGTGGAGCCGTGAACCCCCGCTGCTGCTAGGAACGGACACCAAAGACTCAAGGAAACTCGGAGTGGGGTTCAAGAGACGCCTCCCCAGCCCCACCGAGCAGATTTGGCTTTTAGTTTCGCTCTTCTAAAAGGCCTGCTTCTCAAAAAGCTGCTGACTCACCCAGAGTAAGGGTCTCTTTTTTTTTTTTTTTTGTCTTCTCAGCATTGTCCCAAAGCCCTGAGATTCTTGAGGGCAGTTCAACGAGCACCCCGGTCCTGACCATTTCCTGTTTCTTTCTCCTCCCCATCTCCATCCCAGGATCCTAGCACCTTAATCCTTCTAGAAATGAGAGTTGAACCCCCATTTGCTTTGTTCTGCCTTTAATATTGAGTATCTCTTCTTTGTAGGTCTTGGCGTACTGTCTGCTCTCAGAGTCAAAGTGTAAAAAGATTCCCAGGATGTAAGCAATATGGGACTGGTGAGTGACCCGTGTGTTTGGCGGAGGTCGGGGCCTCAGCTGGATTTCAGGAAGGGAAGGGAGATGAATGGAAGGGGCAGGGGCGGCTGAGCTTTTGCGCCCCTGAAACGGTTTCCCTCCAGATGCAGCTGGAAACAGTGCACAGTGCAGAGAATCCAGGTGTGAATCCCTTGGAATTCACTGGGTCCCTGCCCGTCCCTCCCCAGACGCAAAGGGAGAATGCAGGTGGCTGTGCCGACCTCTCTTTGCTCAGATGACAACAACTCAGGCTCCCCATCCGGAGGGTTCGTGCTGGGAATTGTTCTCTAACCCGGTAACCAGGGTTAGGGACATATGCTTGGACTAGAGAGGGAACTACCAGGCTCACACCAGTTTGTAAACCATAGCCCTGAGGAGACATGAGTAAAAGGAGGCGAGAACGCCACCTTTGCACCTTTGAACGGCTGTCACTGGCAAGAGGGCAGCTATCGACTCAGCCTAAGGAGAAATTCCTAACAAGAGGTTGGCAACGGTAAAATTGACGTCCGTTAGAGGTAGTGAGTTCCCTGTCGCTGGCAGAATTCAAGCACAGGTTGGAGAAGCATGGATGGGAAATGTTGAAGTGGGGAGGGGTTTTGACAGGGTACTGTTTTTTTGTTTGTTTGTTTTTGCGGTACCCGGGCCTCTCACTGCTGTGGCCTCTCCCGTTGCGGAGCACAGGCTCCGGACGCACAGGCTCAGCGGCCATGGCTCACGGGCCCAGCCGCTCCGCGGCACGTGGGATCTTCCCGGACCGGGGCACAAACCCATGTCCCCTGCATCGGCAGGCGGACTCCCAACCACTGCGCCACCAGGGAAGCCCCAGGGTAGTGTTTTACAGACTGTTCTGTGATGACTAAGAATCCCGGAGGGGCAGGAGGATGAGGGAGAGAGTTCAGGGAGAGTGAATGAGGGGAACTTGTGAGCTCACACACACACTGTCGGCGCTGCCTGTTTTATGGGGCAGGGTGCTGCCTTAAAACAGTTTAGAAGCTACTGGATGAGATGGTCTATCCTCATACCTGTTGTCCATTGGCCAACTGTACCTGAGCTTATGACAGACATCCGTCCACACATCACACTTGTGACCCCAAACACCTGATCTGTGTGAAGGGGTGGGCAACTCTCCAAGCACGGTAGGGGCTCTGACCAGAGGCTCGAGGGAGCTCTCCCCCATACTAGGACCACCAAAAGAGTTGCCAGTGAGTCGCGCTTTCAAGAGACTTGCCCGGGATCCCGACCACACAGACCAGAAGGGAAGGCACCGGGTTGGGGTGGGGGGATGCCGCAGCAGGATTCCCCGAACCCCCAGGCTGTGGGAGGACGGTGAGCATGCCTTCCCCAAGGGCGCTGGGCTCGTTCGGTAGGACCACATTCTCCAGTGACCAAAACCTGGCCCAGTGAACGTGAGAGGAGTCATACCACAGATGCCGGTGGCGAAATTGCCCAGGAGAGACACCCATTGCAAGAGAGAGGGTCTGAAGGTCTGAATAATGAGCACGGGGGCTTCCTTTGTGCTTTGTAACTGGGTCTTCTTCTCCCGGGCCTGGGTCAGCTGCAGCACAAAATGTGTATCGAGGGCAAGGCGCTGTGGGAGGCCAGAGATGGGGTTTTTCTTTAAGAAACTGAAGCCTGGACGAGAATCGAGTTTGACAGTCATTGTGCAGAGGCTGTACGTTCAGCTGAGTCCTGAGTGCCATGCGGTGGGCGGATGGGTGGGCGAGGAAGGGGAGGGGGCTGAACAGGAGCTTCAGCTGTGACTTGATGCTTCCTTGGCAAGTCTTCAAGCATGAGCTGGGCTTTGAGGACAGAGGCTGTGTCCTTGATTCAAAGGACCTGGCATATAGTAGGTGCTCAAGAAGTGATTGTCGAATGACTAAAAGGGAAAGTGAAGAGGTGGCAGCTCCGGAGGCCGTGTCTGTGGTTAAGAGCAGGGCCCCTGGAGTCAGACGGCAGGGTTCAAATCCTGCCTCTTCTGCTAGCTGTGGGGCCTCAGGCAAGTCGCCCACCTCTCTATGCCTCAGTCTCCCCATCTGCAAAATGGGTGTCATGATAGTACCTACTGCATAAGGGGGCTGTGAGGAGTCCGTGAACTGATTCATGCAAAGCCGCTTGGTCCTGTGCCAGCACATCGTAAGTGTTCAATAAACATTAGCCCTTATTCTCATTCTAGATGTGGGGCGTGACCCCAGATTAAGGTTCAGTGTTGGGACGGGAAATAGCAACACAGGTGGGAGGACAGAGCACTGGATGGGGAGTCAGAAGCCCTGGCTTAGCTGCAGGGAGGGGAAGAGGAAAGTGATCACTCCCCCTGAGCTCACTCTACAGCAGAGATGCTGCAAGAAGGCGGTCAAGGGCAGCTCCATTTTTCCTGCTCTCCCTCTGGTGGTCCCAGCACTGGTTCAAAGGCAGGGGCAGCTCAGCCCTTTATTACTAGCTGTGGGCCTCGTGGTGAGTGGTTTGACTTCTCAGGACCTCTCTTTCTCCCAATAAATGAGAAAACAATGCGGGCGTCCTTCCCTCGCAGAAGTGAAAAGCACGGGTATGAGGGTCTGTTGGTACAGATGGAAAATCGTTTAAGACTTGAGCTTGGGTAGCCCAGTCTGGAGTCTCACAGTCAATGTCGGTTCCCAATCCCTTCTCCAGTGAGGCCTGGCTGTCTCAAGACAGATTCTCAAAACGATGCTTCACTTCGCAAAAGGCACCATTCACCACCCAGGATTTGTAGCATATTTCAAATAAAATGGCATTTGCCTGAAGCATTTGTCAAGGTCACATTTCTTGCATTAGTGGTAGACCTGGGACTATGGAACAGGCTTACTCGGGGGCCTACCTTTTGCCTCTCCTGCCCCATCGCCCTGTGATCCTAGCTGGAATTTAATACGATGGTAGTTTAAGCCAAAATTGTTTATGGCATAGGCACAGCCCCTATGCCTATGGGGATCCTAAAAACTGTCACTCATATCAGTCTCCTTCTCCCTATGTACCCCCTAACATCTGCCAAGCGACCCCAACTTCAGTTCTACCTTTAGTGGGAAGGGGACAGGGATGAGGCAGGAAACAGCTTCAAAGGCAAAACGGTTAGAAGAGGTCCCAATTCCTGGCTCCGTCAGCCATTTGGCATCTCTCAGCTTGTGTTCCACCTCTGTTCCCATGAGGCGACTGGGCTAGGTCGGGGCTGGCAAGTAGATTTCATCTTCCCCCCATTCTGATCAATTGGTCACGGCTGCCAGGGGCACTGTGTGGAGAAGGATTCTGAGGCATACCCAGGAAAGAGTGTGCTGCAATGGATTAGTGATGTCTGCTGAGGAGCAATAAGGAGGACGTAGCACATGTGCTACCTTTTGGCATCTGAGACAAAGCAATTTCCAAGGCCCCTGCCTGCTCTCACACTTCGTGCTTCTACCTAGCAGCCTTGTTTTACATCAGAGAGGCAAAGCACAGCAAAACCTCATTAATCTGGACCACTTTGGTACCAAGCCAAGTGAGTGAAAAGTCTTAATCTGAGGGTGTCTTCTGCATGCAGGTGAGCTCTATTATCCTTCAGTACACGGAGTCAGCTCAGCCCAGCTAGCTGACAGGTGGGGAGGGGAGGCAGGGGCCTCGGAGGTCTGTGCTTGCACGTCTGACCGTATGGCTGAGCGCACCTGACCTGTACTTCTAGGGCACTTGCTCTGTTTATGAGCTTAGGATTGATACCAACGAAACTCTCACAAAAGCAGGACGTTTTCTGAAGTAGCAAATCATTCCGTGGGCAGCTTTGCTTCTATTTCAAATTGCCAAGGGCTCTGAATTAGAGAGACTTCACCGCACTAGCTGGGAATAAGCTGCGTTTCCGGAATTATATGCAGAAGATGAGACAAAGTAGTTCAGAACTAGGTTTCCCCCGAGTTTCCCGATCTGTAGAATGGGGATATAATATACCTCACAGGGCTCTGCAGGAGAACAAATGAGATAAAACACGGAAGAGACCTAGCAGAAGATCTTGTTCACAAAATATGGTCAAAAGATGCTGTTTCTTCTCCCCTTCTGTCACTTCCCATCCATAATCACCCTGAAAGAAGAGCTTTCTTATAATCTGAGAAAAATGAAGCTACAGATTGTTTTAATAGTACCGTACTTTCAAATGACTCCTGTTCATTTTTCAGAGGCTCATTTTTCATTGTTGATGATTCTCCAATAGGAAAGGTCCACTTAAACCTTCAACTTGAGTTACTCTACTCTCGGTCTTCTGCAGGGAGTAGCTGATGCCCCAAGGGTCCTAACATGCATGCACACGAGTGTCTTGGTAGGGGGTGTCTCTGGAGGGGACTGAACCCCACAGTGACTAGACCACGTCTTCCCTTCAGCTCAGCAAGTGTCAACACCCGAATTCACTCCCACTGCAGGGAGAGTGCGGACAGCCAAGGTGGTTGAACGCCAAGTTGGCACCAACTGAATTTGAGTGGGAGCGTGTCTAAAGGATGGGCTTTACCTGTTCCAAATGGGGAAGAAGTTTGAACTGGAACTCCTCTTTCAGCCTTAGTTTCTGAGACTCTTCAAGAGAAGGATTCAATTTATACTTAAATAAACATCAAGAGCATTAAATCGATATGAAGGGGGGATTGGAACTCATACGCAGTGGGAAGAGCAGGGCCTCTGGTCACAGAAGCCGAGGGCGGGGGGAGGGCCTGCAAGCCCAGGTGGCTCACTGGGACTCCTGGGTTGTTGGCCCAGAGCTGGCTTCTCAGGGGGCACCAGGCAAGTGCATGCCTGTTATTCTGGCCACCTTGAGCATCTGTCCCCAGTCTTCTCCAGCCCCTGGCCTGGTGAGCTGGGTCAGATAATCTCATGCTTCTCTTCTCTCCTCTCTCCGAGGCCTAGGGCAGAACGGCTCCCCTGCCTAAGCAGAAGCCCCGCCAGAGGAGGCGTGGCCAGTGGTCACCCTACTGGCCCACCGGCAGGGAAAAGCAGAGTGGGGCCCATCCTGCCCTCCCATCCTTCCCACTGAGGCTCCACATCCTGGTGCAAGGACCCTGTCCTGGTCCCTCGCTTCATCCTTGTCTGGCCTCAGACTCCTAGCTCCTGAAGATGGAGCTGAGGGGACCGTGGGCCAGGCGGAAGCCTTGGGGTTAGAAGGCATAGGCGCGCCTGGGGAGCTGGCCTCTGGAGACCTGGGTAGGCAGGGGCGTCACATCACTCCAAACTCAGCAGGTGCCACAGTTCCCCAAGGCCCTTGTCTCCTCTCTGGGCTCCCACAGAGGGTACTGTCTACACCACCCAGCAGGAGGCGGTACCACAGAGCACTTAAATCCATGCACTCTGGTGCCAGACTGGCTCCATTGGAATCCCAGCCGTACCTTTGCTAGCCCTGTGATCTCGACCAAGTTATTTAACGTCTCTGTGCCTCAGTTTCCTCATCTTTAAAATGCGCCACCGGATAGGGTAGTTACGACGACTACTGAGCTTATGAAACATGCTTAGAGCAGCGCCTGGCACTGAGTAGAGGTGTTAGTAAAACAAAATCTGTAGGTAAAGCAATGCAGAAGTCAGTGTGTCACATGATCGCCCGATTGACACCAAGACAGTCAGTTTCCTACCCACAGAAACGAAGTCCCTCATTCGACCTGTGGGTTCAGGGAGGCTTTCAGCTAGACCCTGAGGGAAGGGAAGGATTTCTGCAGAAGGGGAGGAAGGGGCAGCCTGGGCAGAGGTGCCAGGGGAGAGGAAGACGTGCGGAGGGTGTCGGGAAGCCTGCTGTGACTGGAGCAGAGAGAGCCTGGCTGGGGAGCGTGTGGCAGCTGAGATGGGCAAGCTTGGCTGAGTCAAACCGCAGAGGTTCCCGAATGCCATGCTCAGGACTGGACTGTTTGCAGGAAGCAATAAGCAACTTTCAGAAGTTTTTTGGTTTTGGGGTTTTTTTTCATCTTTATTGGAGTACAATTGCTTTACAATGGTGTGCTCGTTTCTGCTTTATAACAAAGTGAATCAGTTATACATATACATGTGTTCCCATATCTCCTCCCTCTTGCATCTCCCTCCCTCCCACCCTCCCTATCCCACCCCTCTAGGTGGTCACAAAGCACCGAGCTGATCTCCCTGTGCTATGTGGCTGCTTCCCACTAGCTATCTGTTTTACGTTTGGTAGTGTATATGTGTCCATGCCACTCTCTCAAACCAAGCGACGCAGCCTTGGGTTTAGAAACTTGACATGGTCACGGCGCAGCAGCGGGTAGGCTGCAGATAAGAGAGATCAAAGACAAGGCAGCAGTCGGGGGCAGCTGCAGAGAGATGACCCTGGAGACAGGGTGTGGCCACCTAAACAGAGGCAGTCACAGCGGGGGTGAGAGTGGGGGTCGCTGAGGAGTACCGATTCAGAGAAAGCATTGACTGGACTTGAACATGAAAAGTGAGGAAAGACGGGTCAAGAGCGAGCCCCAGTCTCCCGGCTTGGGAACCTAAGAGAGGGATCCCGTTAACCAGGTAGCGCACAGGTAGGGAAAAAGTAGTGTATGTCGCAGAAGGTACTGAGGACATGGCACTGGGCACACCGGTGGGACGCCTGAGGCCTGGGAGATAACATAGAGCAGTGGTTGAACAAGTGGTCTCAGGAGTCCAAATGGCTTGAATTGAAATCCTGGGGGGTCCTTTAACGTTCCTAAGTCTCAGTTTCTTCATCTGTATAATGGGGATTATGCAGCTATTAGCTGCCCGAGAGGGTCCTTCCGGTCAGTACATGTAAAGTGTTAAGCACTAGGCCTGGCACAGAGGGAGTGCTCAATAGATGTGACCCGGAATTACATTAGTATTAGTGCTGATAGTAATTCTAGGATTAGTGTTTGTATCATCGTCCTAGTGGGAATGTCCAGCATGGGCCTGGAACACAGAAGCCGGCTCAGGTCGGGATGGATTGATTCAGGAGAGCCATCCTTATATAGGTCAGTGATTATCTGTCAACCTGGCCAGTGTATGCTTGGGGGAGGAAAAGGCGAGCATGACCTGGGTTCTTTTCGAATCGTATCGACTTCCCCAACTGCAACATAGCCCCACTCCACCCTTGCCACCCTATGAAAATTCGAGGAGGGAGGGCAGCCGTCACCATCACCCAAGGACGTGTGTCACATCCCTCAGGCCTACTGGGATAGAATAAGGATGGATGGACAGCGGATGAAGGGGATAGGGGAGGCCGTGGGGGGATTGCGCTCTCTCGGGGACAGCTCAGAGCCAGAGGACAGAACCCTGGGACACCATCAACATGCAAGAGGCAAGACCAGAAGAAACAGCCTAACCAGGAAAGCAAGTCACAACCGTCCCCTGTGCCATAAATGTGGAAATCACTCAGCCCTAATGGACTAGACATGAAGACTCCGCCGTAGGCCGTTGGTTCTCCCACAGATCCAGGTGCAAGTTCAAGCCACATTCCCGTTCAGTAGCCCATGAGGGGCTCTTCACTCCTTCTTCTGCCAGCAGCAGTAGACTTGACATCTCTGAGCTAAGCAGGAGAAGTGAGAGATGGCAGCCCACTCTCCCCTACCGACGTCCATCCAAAAATTTGCCCTAGGGGACTTCCCTGGCGGTCCAGTGGTTAAGACTCCGAGCTTCCACTGCAGGGGGCACCGGTTCGATCCCTGGTCGGGGAACTAAGGCCCTGCATGCCTCGCAGTGGGGGCAGATAAATAAATAAATAAATCCAATGTTTTAAATTTTAAAACATAAAAATTTGACCTAAGTGCCCACTCCTAAAGCCCACTCCATGTTACTCTAGAACCCAAAGTGTATGGGCCAAGGAAAGGATAACACCTGAAACTAGTAGGGAACTGTACCTAAGTGGATATTGGATTATATTAGTCAGACTTTTAGGTGCAAAATAAAGATCTAATTCATATTGACGTAAGTGTAAAACAAAAAAGAAGCTCGTGTAATTGAAAAGTCTGAGCTGGTCTGGCTTTGAGCCCAGCTGGATCTAAACAGTGCTGGTGGGTGTGGTTTTGCTCCATCTCCTGCCTCAACTTTCTCCTACACAGGCTTTACCAAGGCATGTGTCCCCCACTGACCCAGCCCCTTCTCTCTGCAGCCCCCTCAGAAAGAGGGTGTTGCTTCTGTCGTCATCCTAGCAAATGCCCTGGAATTGAGAGGGTCAGGCCTCATGTCCATCCCTAAGCCAAGGGTTGCTGGCTGGGGAGTGTGCAGAGAAGGCCTCCTGCTCCAGACTGTGTGGGATGCCACGCTCGCTTCCGGTGGCTCTCCCAACCCCGGGGAGTCCTCTCGTGTGTAGGACAAACAGTATATTAATTTCCTATTCCTATTGCTGCTGTAACACATGCCTTAGTGGCTTGAACCACACACATTTATCATCTTACAGTTCTGGAGGTCAGAAATCTGCAATTCATCTCACTGAGCTAAAATCAAGATGCCAACAAGTTGCATTACTATCTGGAGACTCAAAGGGAAAATCTGTTTCATTGAATTTCCAGCTTCCAGAAGCTTTCCGAATTCCTTAGCTCATGGGCCCTTCTACCTGCAAGGCCAGCAATGGCCAGCTGAGTTTTTCTCGGGCCGTAGCACTCTGATAGTGGCTCTTCTGCCTCTCCCTTCCATCTCTAACTTAGCTCTTGTGATTACATCATGCCTACCCAGATAATCCAGGATTATCTATTTTAAGGTCATCTGATTTGCAGTCTTAATTCCATCTGCTACCGTAAGTCCTCTTTGCCATTTAAGATAACATATTCACAGGTTCTGCGGTTCAGGGTAAGGGCATCTTTGGGGGCCATTATTCTGCCTGCCACAGTGATTGTTATAATCATCAATTCTAACCTTGATCCAACACTGACCATGTGCAAAGCCATTTGCTAAGTCCCTTACATGCCTTTAACTCATTTCATCCCCATAACCACCCAGAGGGAGGTATAGCAGATCTCTCCATCTTACCGTTGAGGAAACTGAGGCACCGAAAAGTTAGTCACTTCCAAGGTCATAGATGCAGTGACAGTAGAGTTGAGGCTGGACTGCAGACCTGTCAGACCCCAAAGTCTGGCTCTTAACCAGGAGGTCAGCTGATGGAGGATGTCGGGAGTCTCAGAATAATAGAAAATAGAGATTCTTTCCTACAATAGTCAAGGAAGATGGGGTGGTGGGGAGGTTGTCTGGTGCCAGACCCCCTGGGTTTATGTCCCAGCTCTGTCCCTTACTAGTGATGTGACCTTGGCCAGGTCACCCCACTTCCGTCTGCCCCCCTTTCCTGGACAATGAAGTGAGCATTACAAGGCTGTAGTGAATCACTGTGGCTGGTTTTATTTTGATTTTTAAAGTCGGACAAATTCTTGGACCCCAATTTTTCTTTTCTGTGTAGCTTCAACCTACTTTTAGTGGGGGAAAAAAAATACCCATGTCTACATCTCCCTTTACTTTGCTTTCCTTTTTTCCTCTATTTCCTCATAAGGCAGCATGGCAGGGACCGGCCAACCAGGCCTATCTCTGAGTAGCCTGGGAGCTAAGAATGGCTTTATAATTTTAAAGGATTGTTTAAAAAAACCAACAACAATGACAGTATGTGACAGAGACTGCATGTGACCCACCAGGCCTAAAATATTTACTATCTGTCCCTTTCCAGGAAAAGTTTGCTGACCTCAGAAAGAACATGGGTAGTAAGAGTAAAGCAGACCTGGGTCTGGGTCCTGCACAGGCTGGTCAGGGCCCCATTAGACCTTTAGGCCCTGAAAGCATGGTGAGGCCTTCCCTCGGAGGGGAGGGGCGTTTTCATAACCCCCCTGTGCAGCAGCAGTGCCCATAGCAATAGCAGAGGAGGTGCTCAGGGTTTATTGGGCATTTACTCTGGGCCAGCGCTGGGTTACGAGCCTCATCTCCTTGAATCCCCGCACCAGCCCTCTGAGGGACGAACACTATGAACGCCTGTGATGTCTGGGGCAACAGAAGCTGCTTGGGGGAGCAGGTCGCCGAGTCGCGGTGACACAGGGAAAGGAGACGGAGTGGGGACTTGAAGCCAGGTGGTCCGGGTCTACACTCTTCCACGCTGCTTCCCTGTCATTGCCATCAGCTCTCCTTTCAGGCAAAGCCCTCGTCCATTTACTCTCCTCACCTCTTTCTCCCAGCTCTCTGGCAAAATTCCTTTCCACTGCAAAAGAGAAACTGAAAAATGGAAGAGCTGTGAGAGACAGCTCAGACTCGAACGTCTAAAGTTTTGTTTACAGCATCCATCCATCATCCATCATCCATCCATCTGTCCGTCACCCACCCATCTATCCATCAAGCAAACACAGCACAGCCCCAGGAACTCACAAGCACCCACGTCTTTGACAGTGACAACTGGGGTAAACCCCAAGCCCTTGGGTCTTCCAAATTCATTGTCAGGGGGAGGTGCCCAGAGAAGCTCATTAAATAGCAGCGAGCATTTGATTAACATGCTGCAATTCGGGCAGCCCCAGACTATTTCAGCACCCCTCCCCCACCCGGTTACCATGACGACACTATTTTAACAAACAGCTCCTTAATATTTAATGAAAATTACATCCCTGACAGGCAATCAGAGGAGCAACCACACTACAAAGCACTTAGAGGACATTTTTGCACAAAGCCATCAGTTCCCCCTGATCCCCGTGTGCCATCCGTTGCCAGAAAATGCGAGTGTTCTGGGGGCTGGGAGCAAGCGTGATGCCAGGCCTACCCGCAGCAATTGGGGGTTGTCGCTTCCTTTTATTTATTTATGTATTTATGTATTTATTTATTTTTATTTATTTATTTTATTTCTTTATTTTTGGCTGCGTTGGGTCCTCGTTGCTGCACACGGGCTTTCTCTAGTTGTGGCGAGCAGTGGCTACTCTTCCTTGCAGTACGTGGGCTTCACATTGCAGTGGCTTCTTTTGTTGCGGAGCACAGGCTCTAGGTGTGTAAGCTTCAGTAGTTGTGGCAGGAGGGCTCAGTAGTTGTGGCCCATGGGCTTAGTAGCTCCGCGGCATGTGGGATCTTCCCGGACCAGGGCTTGAACCCGTGTCCCCTGCATTGGCAGGCAGATTCTTAACCACTGAGCCACCAGGGAAGTCCCAAGGGTTGTTACTTCTTTCATGCAGAATGTTAACAACGGCTCCGCGTGGTCGGGGTAGCCTGATAGCATCATTAAATGCTCCTTTGTACACAGATCTACTAATTTCACTGCCGCACGCCTGAGGCTGCTGCAAGCCTTGTTTGCTTCCTGTGTCTTGAATCGAGCTGGGCTGTGGGACAGTGTGCGAAGAGCCCAGAACATGTGTGCGCTGGGGTGAGAAAGAGCTCGTTTCCTCGTCAAGGCGCCATCTGGTCCCACCCGATCGATTCAGTAACATGCCGGTGCAGGGATTGATCGGAGGACCCAGTCCTCTGCCCTCAAAAGGGTCAATGCTGAGAGAGGAAAGACGAGAACATTCTGTAGCAACCTCTACCACTATGATGGACCAGCTATATGCTGAGCACAAGGGAGGCACAAATTAATTACCCATTGCAGATCCCCATGGAGAAAGATGGGTAAATAACTATAATAAACTGGGGAGAGTGCTATCATGCTGATCTTTTAGCTGTGTGCCCTTGGGTAAATTACTTAACCTCTCTGTGCCTCAGTTTTCTCATCCATAAATTGGAGATAACAACACTACCTATATGAAAACCTAACTGTTGTTGTGAGGTTTTAAGAAAAATTAAATAAACGTATAAAAAGCACTAAAATCGTTCTTAAAATATGCAAAACAGTGGGCACATGGTAAGTATTAAAAAGCTGCTCGCTGGGATTTCAGGTTCCCATGGTACCATGCATACAATTGTCTAGGAAGGGCTTACTATCCCTCAGGCACTAGGCAGTGATGGAGGTACACTATCTCATTTAATCTTCACAGGCAGCCCTGTGAGACAGAGACTCTCATTATTAGTGTCCTCACCTTGCAGATGAGGAGATGGGCCCAGAGGGGTTGGGGAACTAGTTGTGAGGCTAGTAAGAGGGGATTTGAATCCAGTTTGTCTGCATCTGCCACCACCACGAGGAGCACACAGGTGGTGCTGGGACCACAGGTGCCTCCCTGGAGGGCTCTGGGGACAGCTGACTGGGGAAAGTGGCCATGGATGCCCTGAAGGCTCATGGGTCTTCATGGACAGAGAATGGGAACATTTGGAGGAAAACCACAGCATGGTTGACTATTTAAAAGGCACATTCTTCGCATTGAGTAGGAGCTCATCTTAAATATGACCTGTTGAATTTAAAAATACATTTAATTTTTATTTAAAATAAATGGATTGGCAAGACAGTATGGTACTGGCACAAAAACAGAAACGTAGATCAATGGAACAAGATAGAAAGCCCAGAGATAAACCCACGTACCTATGGTCAACTAACCTATGACCAAGGAGGCAAGGATATACAATGGAGAAAAGACAGTCTCTTCAATAAGTGGTGCTGGGAAAACTGGACAGCTACATGTAAAAGAATGAAATTAGAACACTCCCTAACACCATACACAAAAGTAAACTCAAAATGGATTAGAGACCTAAATGTAAGACCAGACACTATAAAACTCTTAGAGGAAAACATAGGAAGAGCACTCTTTGACATAAATCACAGCAAGATCTTTTTTGACCCACCTCCTAGAGTAATGGAAATAAAAATAAACAAATGGGACCTAATGAAACTTCAAAGCTTCTGCGCAGCAAGAAAACTATAAACCAGATGAAAAGGCAGCCCTCAGAATGGGAGAAAATATTTGCAAATGAATCAACGGACAAAGGATTAATCTCCAAAATATATAAACAGCTCATGCAGCTCAACATTAAAAAAACAAACAACCCAATCCAAAAATGGGCAGAAGACCTAAATAGACATTTCTCCAAAGAAGACATACAGATGGCCAAGGAGCACATGAAAAGCTGCTCAACATCACTAATTATTAGAGAAATGCAAATCAAAACTACAATGAGGTATCACCTCACACCAGTTAGAATGGCCGTCATCAGAAAATCTACAAACAACAAATGCTGGAGAGGGTGTGGAGAAAAGGGAACCCTCTTGCACTGTTGGTGGGAATGTAAACTGATACAGCCACTATGGAGAACAGTATGGAGGTTCCTTAAAAAACTAAAAATAGAATTACCATAAGACCCAGCAATCCCACTACTGGGCATATACCCTAAGAAAACCATAATTCAAAAAGAGTCATGTACCACAATGTTCATTGCAGCTCTATTTACAATAGCCAGGACATGGAAGCAACCTACATGCCCATTGACAGACAGATGGATAAAGAAGATGTGGTACATATATACAATGGAATATTACTCAGCCATAAAAAGGAACGAAATTGGCTCATTTGTTGAGACGTGGATAGATCTAGAGACTGTCATATAGAGTGAAGTAAGTCAGAAAGAGAAAAACATCGTATGTTAACGCATATATGTGGAACCTAGAAAACTGGTACAGATGAACTGGTTTGCAGGGCAGAAATGGAGACACAGATGTAGAGAACAAACATATGGACACCAAGGGGGGAAAGCGGCAGGGGATGGTGGTGGTGGTGTGATGAATTGGGCGATTGGGATTGACATGTGTACACTGATGTGTATAAAGTTGATGACTAATAAGGACCTGCTGTATAAAAAACTAAAATTAAAATTTTTTTAAAAAATAAAATGGATTGGAAAAAGCATGAGACGTAAGAGGGAGAGCACAGCTTTTAGAGTTCTCCATTTCCTCGTATCAGGATTTAATTGGAGTAATGTCTGTATCAAGTGTGTATGTATATGGAAAATGAAAACATTTTGTGCTAGTACCTCTAAAAGCAAAGAAAGAAAAATGATAGTTTAGGTTGCATAGCAAATTATAATCAAAGCCATAGTGTACTACATTTTTTAATATATATATGTGTGTGTGTATCAGCTATTTATTGCAACAATAGCACTTCATAACAAAGAACCACCAAGCTCACTGGTGAACAACAGGAAGTATTTATTTAGCTCACAATCTGCAGGGTTCAGCCTGTCTGTGTTGGGTTCGCTCATGAACCTGAGGTCAGGTAAGGATCAGTTAAGCGGCTCTGCTGGTCTTGATTGGGCTTACCATTACCTTTGGGGTTGTCAGGATGCTGTCTGCCCTAAGATGACTTCAGCTGGGATGACAAGGGTGACTTGACAAAACTCCACACACTGTCACTCTCCAGGTCTTGCCCAGGCATGTTCTCATGGTAGACGGGCAACAGTATAGGCAGAAAGGTGCCAGTGCTTTTCCAAGCCATGGCTTGCATCCCATCTGCTAACAAACATCCAGTGAGCCAAAGGAAGTCATAGCCAGAGTGGCAGTGGGAAGGCCCTACGAGTTTCTGTGTCAAAGAGTATGGATACTAGGAGGGATACAGAATCAGGACCGTTATCACAATCAATCCCACGTTTCCCAAAATCCACCTGATGGAAACATCAAGCCATCTAGGAGGAGGAGTCCTCAATGACAGATTGGAATAGTCATATAATTTCTTCTGGCACAGAAGCCACAAGATGAACTTGACCTCAAAGTGGGTCCTCAATGCGTGGCATTGAAGTCAGCATCTGTGTCTTCAACATCACACCTGCTCCCTGACTCAAGGTGTCTGCAGAGACATGCAGAACATTTGGCTGAGGAATGGAGACTGGTGTACTCTCCATAGCACTGGGTTTGGATGCCTTCTGGTCCTAAGCTGCTTTCCCGCACAGCCCTGAGAACTCAGGGTTAGCCATGTGCTTCCCTGCAGAACTTTGTACCCAAGATTTGCCCTAATGGCAGTCTGCCTAGAAATGTAGGTCAAATGAAAGAAAGGTCTTGTCTAAGGATTTTTTCTTCATCCCACATCATTTTTTTCATAGTAGCCCAATACCTTGAATTTATTTTGCACTTGATACTTCCCATAACACTAATGACTAGCATGATTCCCATTTCACAGGTGAGGACACTGAGGTCCAGAGAGCCTAAGTGTGGCAAAGCCAGGTGTACAGCCGACCCTCTCTCTGTCTCCACCCCCACCAATCTGCAACTCAGCCCTGGGGACTGTGTTCAAATCCTGATTCTGCCTCTTGCAGATATGTGGCCTTGGACATGTCACTTACCGCCTCCGGGACTCTGGAGAGAATTTTACCTCCCTGATAGGGTTTTTATGAGAAGTACATGAGTTTAAAATTAACTAAGATTCTTTTTTTTAAAAAATATCTTTATTGGAGTATAACTGCTTTACAATGGTGTGTTAGTTTCTGCTTTATAACAAAGTGAATCAACTATGCATATACATATATCCCCATTAACTAAGATTCCTGAGTGCTGCCCTACAGTCAGAAATGTTCCTCGTGCTCTCATTTAACCCTCAAAACCACACTGAGAAGTAGTACTGTTATTATCCCATCTTTCCAGGTGGGATGCTGAGGCTCAGTGACACCGAGTGACCTGCCAAAAGTCGCCCCACGATGGAGCTGAGACTTGGCGGTAGGCTCTGTGCCTCAGGGGCCTGGGCACCTCTGCTTCCCATGAAAAAGTTCAGCAAGGATGCTGTTATTGTCCCTCTGGAACCTTGAGATTGAGCAGTGCACAGGGGAAAACGTACTACAGTTGAATCAAAGGGAAAACCCTGCCACCACCCTAAAAAGCGTCTAAAACAGGTGCTGCCCCAAGCATCTGGTCCATTCAAACAATAGAAACGTTATCTTAGAGAACCCCTGAGTTCACGCCCCAAGAAACAACAGAAAAAAAAAACCCTACCCCATCTAAAGCTTGAGTTCACGGAACCCAGTGATTCAGAAGGCTGTAGCATCATCTAACTCACGGCTGATAAACACCAAATACCTTGCGTGACCAAATTCCTCTGCTTCAGATGCAGTATCACTGCCAGTTAATTTGCGGGTGGCACGTGAGGTCGCTAAAAGGATCCACGCTGGGCACTCAGGCCCCTCCACCCTTATCCTAACACCTCTCGTATCTACAATATAAAGCTTTCTAAGCACCTTGACAGCAGAGCCTTTTAACTCCTGGAGGGAGGTTAGAGCAGGGATGAGTGTCTGTGTTCTACAGATAAGAAAACTAAGGCTGGAGCCGTTAAAATTTGGCAAAAGAGGTCAAGGTTGACACTGACTAATACTGTTTCTCTGTGCTCAGTCAGAATCTTGGGTACACATTTCCATTCCACCATTTACTGTCTGTGTGACCTTAGGGAAGTTACTTTCCTTCTCTGTGCCTCCGTTTTCTCCTCTGTAAAATGGGGATAATAGTGTTTACCTCTTAGAGTTGTTCTGAGAATTAAATAGTTAATCCATGTCATGTGCTTAGAACAAGGGTACCTGGAATAAATGGGAAGCCTGTGATAAATATTACGTATCGCCATTACTACATGCATGTTGATTAATCACAACTGGAAATGAAGTTGAGTTTGGTAAATGTAGTTTGGAGACCAAATCCTTAGGGGGCATGGGAGTAGAGTCACAAAAGGCATCTTGTGTGATGAACACATCTGGGAATCCGTGGGGATAGGTGACTTGCCCAAGGTCATCCCGCTAGTGAGAGGCCACGTGGACAGTAGAAGCCAGTTTCCCTGACCCCAAGGTCAGGACCCTTTCTGCTTTTCCACAATTCCTGAGAAGGGGCTTCTGTCCCATCCCCAAGTCACCCCTTCTACCACCCCATAACTTACCATTAGAAAAGCCCCTGTATTCATACGTCTAATGGAAACCTCCCCAGCTCCTTAAACCTTCCAGCCAGCAAACTGAATGGCGCTGTGAACCCAGGTTTGCATTAACCATGCAAAAAGGAGATAGTTTATATCTAAGAACACTTAATTAAGCACTAGGTTTAATTAATCACCCTCCCTGCTCCCATATCCCCCTCAAACCAGAAGGCTGTTGAAAGTGAAGTCCCTAACTGAAAGTTCTGATTTTAGCAGTTTCTAGTCAGACTCAAAATTGCTACCTTGTTGTCTTAATCTGCCCATGAGATATCAGCCTTCCCTGTGTGATTAATCTTTGCTTTGTTTGGCCACGTTTCAGACACAGACAAGCACTGCACTGCAGCTTATTGTGTGTGGTTATTGTTGCCTGAAAGGAGTGAGTGGAAACAGTAACTTTCCTTGCATAATTCTTCTTCTTCTTTTTTTTTTTGCGGTATGCGGGCCTCTCACTGTTGTGGCCTCTCCCGTTGTGGAGCACAGGCTCCGGACGCAGGCTCAGCGGCCATGGCTCATGGGCCCAGCTGCTCCGCGGCATGTGGGATCGTCCCGGACTGGGGCACGAACCCGTGTCCCCTGCATTGGCAGGCGGACTCTCAACCACTGCACCACCAGGGAAGCCCCACCCCTCTTTTTAATTCCAAAGCCAACGGATGAGCTTTGCACTTTTTTTTTTTGCAACCACTGTGACTAAGGTCCTTTGCCTCTACCCTCTAGAATCTTCTTCTTTAATTTATTTAAACATTCTTTCTTCCTTTTTCTGAAGGATGGTGACCTGCCCCAAGTTGTGAAGTAATGAAATACGCAAAACTGGATCTTGGGCCCCCTAGAATTTCTCCCTTCCCTCCCAAGTCCACAGGGACAACTGTGGTGCCTGCCACTTCCTGAAGCCCACTTCTGCCACCCTGGTCCAGTCCTTGGGACTGGCCAGGTGGGACCTGAACGAAGCCACAGCAGCTCCCATATTGAGGTGTGATGTTGGCCATGCTGAAGCCTGGCCCTCATGGGAGCTGGCGGGGGAGGGGGACTGAGAAAACTCGTGGAATCAGAGGCAAGTAGTGG
Organism: Neophocaena asiaeorientalis asiaeorientalis; assembly: GCF_003031525.2. NCBI lineage: Eukaryota > Metazoa > Chordata > Mammalia > Artiodactyla > Phocoenidae > Neophocaena > Neophocaena asiaeorientalis. The sequence goes on from NW_020172779.1 coordinate 7,620,220, forward strand.
AAACCCAGGGTGCATGCAAATCCAGCAGATCAAGGGAGACACTTAACGCTGAGCCTGGTACCTGTGCTTTTCTTTCTTTTTTCTTTTTTAACCAAAGTATGGTTGATTTACAACATTGTGTTAGTTTCAGGTGTACAGGGTTTACTGTATAACCCTGAGATTTTCTGATCCTTACATGTCCAGCTTCTGGTTCTTCCTATTTCCACTTAAAGACACCCCTTCAGCAGCAGAGGCAAGGACAATAGACAGAGCAGTAACAGTACCGAAAAGCTCATAACGAAAATGGGAAGCCGTTGGAGACGGGAGTGATGTGATCTGATTGCGATTTTCCAGCATTGCCCTAAAGCAGCGTAGAATCTGGATTGTTGGAGAACAAATGCCAAAGCAGGAGAGCGGGCGAGAGGTGATGGCAGCTTGGACCAGGGTAGAAAAGTGATGGGAAGGGGTCATATTTGGGGTATATTTTGGAGGAAGAGCCGACAGGAGTTGCCGATGCATAAACTGGGGTGAGCAGAAGGGTGGTTTGTTTCCTGTTATGACTCCGCTGGCGAGATCTTTCTGGCTCACGGAAAAGTCACCGGATTGCAGTCAGGAGACAGGCCTCATCCGTTAGCAGTGTGGTACTTGGCAAGTCAGCGAAAGCTTCGTATCATCGAGACGTTGAATTTGTCATTTCTAGAGGAAACATCCAGAGGACAGTCCGCATAGTGACAGCATTTGGCTGTGATGTACGTAAACACACCCAACGAGAGTGAGATACGAGAGACGTTAGGAGGCTGAGGCATCTCCTTACTGCTTAGTAAAGGAAAGGCCCCCTCTTAGGAAGTACAGTTTCACATTGGAGGTTTGGAGTGGCATTGAAAGTTTTCATCATAACAGCCCTGACAATAACAAAATATTTAAAACAGTGGGGGACTTCCCTGGTGGCACAGTGGTTAAGTATCCGCCTGCCAATGCAGGGGACACGGGTTTGAGCCCTGGTCCGGGAAGATCCCACATGGCGTGGAGCAACTACACCCGTGCGCCACAACTACTGAGCCTGCGTGCCACAACTACTGAGCCCATGTGCCACAACTCCTGAAGCCCACACGCCTAGAGCCCGTGCTCCGCAACAAGAGAAACCACCGCAATGAGAAGCCCGCGCACCGCAACGAAGAGTAACCCCCACTCGCCGCAACTAGAGAAAGCCCGCGCACAGCAATGAAGACCCAATGCAGCCAAAAATAAAATTAATTAATTAATTAATTTAAAAAACAGTGGTTCACAGCAGTGGGAGAAGTCAGGGGCAGCTTTGCCCCGCAGAGGACGTGGGCAATGTCTACAGACATTTTTCAGTTGTCTCAGCTGGAGGGGGGTTGCTACTGGCATCTAGTTGGTGACGGATTTTAGCATGCTGCTAAACTCCCTACAGCACACAGGACAGCTCCCTCAACAGAGAGTTAGCTGGCCCAAAATGTCAGCTCTGCCGAGGCTAAGAAACCCTGATTTTTTTTCCAGTTGGCATACAATAAAGTAATTTCTTTTTTTTCTCATTGTGTTTTATTGAAGAATAGTTGATTTACAATGTTGTGTTAGTTTTAGGTGTACAGCAAAGTGATTCGGTATACATATATATGTGTATATTCTTTTTCAGATTCTTTCCTCTTATAGGTTATAACAAAACATTGAGTATAGTTCCCTGTGCTATACAGTAGATCCTTGATTATTATCTATTTTATATATAGTAGCATGTTTATGTTAAGCCCAAATTCCTAATTTATCCCTCTCTCCTTTCCCCTTTGGTAACCATAAGTTTGTTTTCTATGTCTGTGAGTCTATTACTATTTTGTATATAAGTTAATTTGTATCATTTTTTTTTTTTTAGATTCCACATATAAGCGATATCCTATGATATTTGTCTTTCTCTGTCTGACTTACTTCACGCAGTATGGTAATCTCAAGGTCCATCCATGTTGCTGCAAGTGGCATTATTTCATTCTTTTTCATGGCTGAGTAGTATTCCCTTGTAGATATGTACCACATCTTTATCCATTCATCTGTCGATGGACATTTGGGTTGCTTCCACATCTTGGCTGTTGTAAATAGCACAATGCACAGTGGGGTGCCATGTATCTTTTCAAATTATGGGAGAAACCCTCATTTTAAATATAAACCTCCAACATTGGGGGAAATGGTTAACCCTTTTCAGGCCTGTTGCAAAAGCCTGTGGTCCGGAGCATTGGCCGCATGGCCTGTGGGGCTCTACTGGTGTGTACACCTGATAAAGGAGTTTCTTGCTCTTTGTATCTGAGAGGCGTTGATGCTGAGCTGAGTACACATGTATTTAGATCAGCACTTCTGAAAGGCTACCAATTTGGGAAACACGTTTCTTTTAATTAAAGTGTACAAAAATGCCATTAATAGTTAAGCAATGTGTGCAAAGAATTGGGAACCACCAAGATGCCCTTCAGTAGGGGACGGACAGACAATCCACATCCACAGGGCGGGGTGTTATTCAGCCACACAGAAATGAGCTCTCGGGCCAAGCAAAGACATGGAGGAAACGTAAATACATCTTAGTAAGCGAAAGAAGCCAATCCAAAGTGGTCCCATACTGTGTGATACCAGCTCTGTCACATTCTGGCAAAGGCACAGCTACAGGGACAATAAACAGGTCAGGGGGTCGCCAGGGTTAGCCTGGCGGGAGGGTTGAACGGGTGGAGCACAGGGGGTTTTTACGGCCGTGACACTCTTCTGTGTGAGACTGTGATGGTGGATACGTGTCACCATAGATTTGTCAAAACCCGTTAAGGGCACAGCACAAGGCATGAGCCCTAACGTAAACTGTGGCCTTTGGTTAATGATCAGTTTGGCTGTATCAATATTGGTCCAGTTGTGACAAATGTGTCACATCAGTGCAAGATGTTAATAGTAGGAGAAACCAGGGGAAGAGAGGTCAGGGGGGATGCGGGAACTCTACTTTCTGCACATTTTTTTCTATAAACCTAAAACTGCCCTAAATATTAATTTTTTAAGTTAAGCAATATGAGATAACGGAATTAGCAAAACTATTATATTCTAATAGCTAGCACTTATTGAGTGCTTCCAAAGAGGCAGGCACATCACAGATATTTGTTACTGCCGTCATCGCAGGCCAGGCTTTCACAAAAGACCCGGGAGGGAAGGACAGCACTCATTAAACAGGGTTTACTCTGGTCCAAGTAGGTACAACATTGAGCCTTATAGATTTAGTCCACACCACCGCACTAGGAAGAAGTCCTATTATCATCTTCATTTTATAAGACAAGGAAGTGGAGACTCAGAGGTTCAGTCACGTGTGCTGGGTCCCAGAGCATCAGAGGCGAGATGTGAATCAGATCTAATTGACTGCTAGGCCCATGAACCTGACATTGCACTCTGCCATTGTGCACACCCGTGTGTGTGTGTGTGTATGTGTGTGTGTGTGTGTGTGTGTGTGTATAAGAAGAGAGCAAGATGGGGGTGATTGGTGAGTGTGAGTGGATAGAAAGAAAGAGGAAGAAAAAAAATGCATCAAAAATGAAAATACCCCTTCCCCTCTGGTAACAGCTACTCTGTTCTCCGTAGCTCTGTGTGTGTTTTTGTTTGGTCTGCAAGGGGAAACAGGGAGGGCGAAGTCGGTAAAGGGGATCAGCTGTAGGGTGATGGATGGAAACTAAATTTTTGGTGGTGAGCACACTGTAGTATGTACAGAAGTGGAAATACAGTGTTGTACACCTGAAACCTATATAATGTTATAAACCAATGTTATCTTAATTTTTTAAAAAAGAAAGAAAATACACAAATGAAGGAGAAAGAGAGAGAAAAAGTGGCAGAAGGGGATGGAGGGAGAGGGCAAGGAGCCACGTCCTTGAGCTGGTGGCCTGGGCTCAGGAAGGTTTTCCCGGCGTCCCCTATCCACTCCCCTCTGCTCTGCGTCTGGGGCTCTTCCTGTGGGTGTTGCCACCCTCTGCCCCGCTTGCCCACTAGGGCTCATCACGGGTTAGTGTGCAGCAGTGACCCAGGCTGACCAGTGTTTCCCTCTGGCCAGCCTGAGAGCTGCATCTGAAACTGGCCTTCCCGTCCTGGGTGGTCCTGGATTGCTTCTCTCACCCAAGGTTGCATGGCGGTTCCAAGCCAGCTGCAGGAGCCCCGCCCCCTTCTCCAGAGGCGGCCCCTGTTCAAAAGGGAATATGAGGACCAGACAGCAGCCGTCCCATCCTTAAATGGAGCTGAGCAACCCATGATCCCCAAAAGCCGCCTCTAGCCCGAAGAGAGTACCTGCTGCATTCAGAGTCCAGAAACAGCCACTTGCCTCCTTTAGAAGGTGCTAGAATGAGTTGTCCTGTGCCACCAGTTTCCTGAGGATTCCCGATCAGGTTACTCTGAACTGAACCATGAATTGAAGACCCAGCTGCCCTGCCTAGCATTTCCCCATCCTTTATAAGGTGATGTCATGCATGGGAGGCAAGGTGGCATACCTCTCAAGCCAATTTCAGTTCTGCTTTGTCACCTTTTTATTTTATCCATCTTAGTTATCTTGACCCCCATCCTCTAGTCACTCGCAGAGAAAACCACATGAGGACCTGGATTTTGTCCTGGTCATTGCCAGTCCCCTCTGTGTCTGGTACAGTGCCTGACGTAGAGTGTGTCCTCAAGAAATGCTTGACTGGCGCTGCTTTGAATAAGTGACAGTCTTGATGGACCATGGACAGAAAGTTCAGAGAGGCATTTTTCTGTCCATTCCAGAGGACTTCAGGATGGCCTCTTAATTCGCATATTGTTTTTCAGTCACTGGCATTGATTTCCCCCATCCCTCTCCCCAGGGTCATCACCAAGGAGCTCTATTAAATGACAATTCATGTTGACATGTGTCTCCCTGTTGCCCTCCCCCTCTCTTTAAAGGGGGCACACAGGTGGGGGCAGATTCAAGAGCCACTAGTAATCACATTGTAGGGAAGGTGTGAGCACTGGTGCGGGCATTTGCAATTAAATCAGGTGGAGAAATGCGCTTTCTGAGGAAGGGACACCTTGAGGGTGGTGCTCCTGCAGGGGAGCCGGCTTCTCTTGAGAAGCGCCGCAGGAGATGCTGCGCACAGCACAGGAAGAGGGTGTGGCCGCCGGGATTATTTCCAGCATAATTGGCTTTGCATGGCTCAAGTTTTAGCAATCAGTTTCGATAAGCCCTTTTACAGTTGGAATTTATAAACAAATCTGTGTGTCCTCACCCTGTAGGACTTTTTTTCTGCTTCTTTCCTTTGCTTCGTTGTTCATCTCACTAGTACCTAGACTCCTTACGTCTTGGATATGGACCAGATATTTTCACACCTGCTACGTTCAGGATGCTAGATGTCGAGCGACTGGGGAACGAGGTGGGTGCCCTTTAGGTGCCCACAGCCTAGGAACCAAGCAGTTTTGATATTGTGTGAAAACATGCTCTGGCCAAGAGAGAGCATTCTGCAGTTTAACCATCAGAACCGTCTTTAAAAATCTCCCCTCAGATCCCAGGGAGATCCTCACTCCTCCCACCTGCCAAGCCAGACCCTCCCCAAAGAATAAGCTTTATTAAGAGTTTCAATCAGCTCACTCTTAATTTTTCCTCTCCTGCAATCAGTGAGTCATCAGGCTGCAATTCATTAGGATTACTATTATCATCGGTAAGAGCACAGCTGGGCACTCAGTGTCTCGGCCAGAGGTCTCTGCAGACAGGAGGGACCGATGGCAAATGCAGGGGTGGGGGGCGGTCCATCATGCCAGGTCCTGGGATGCCCCCACAGAGGAGGACTCAGGAGGGAGGCAGAAACGCTCACCAGTCTGGATCCAAAGCCCAGTTCCCACAGCCCTTCTCTTCCCCCTGGACTGACTCTAGAACCTTTTTCTACAGCTCTTTGCTATGACCCTTTCTCTTAAAGGTGCAATTTTTATTAGAAGGGATGAGCTCTTCTCTGAGTATTCTTTCACTCGCTACCCTCTTCTCTGGTTTCCTCCCGCATCAAATGAGCATAGCCAGACCTATTTCATGGGATTCTTTGGAGGACACAAAAAGATAATGTATATGAATGCCTGTGACACAGTGATGGAGGTGATTGGCATGTTTTGAGCACGTGTTCTCCGTTTTATGCACTATGCCTGCAGTGTCTCATTGAATCCCTACAGAAACTCTGTGAAGTGGGGGGATTTGGTTCATTTATCTATTCATGCTAAAAAAAAAAAAAAAGCGTTTATTGGGCATCTACTATGGTCGAATATTACGCAGCTGGGGATCCAGCCGTGAACAGGCAAGTTCCCTACTGACAAGGAACTTACGTTCTGGTCGCTGCTGTTATGCCATTTTACAGACTGAGACACCAAGACTCAGAGACATTAAGTCACTTGGCCAAGGTCACAGAGCCACTTGGCTGGCTCTGAAGCCAGTCCCTCCTCCGCTGTAAGCAGCTGCTTCCCCGGGTCTGAGCACAGTGCTACAGATGGAGAGAGCTTTGCCATTGTCTGAAGCTTCCCTCCCACCTCCCCTGGTTTTGTTTGGGGTTTTTTTGTTGTTGTTTTTTAACATCTTTATCGGAGTATAATTGCTTTACAGTGGTGTGTTAGTTTCTGCTGTATAACGATGTGAATCAGCCATACATGTATATATATCCCCATATCTCCTCCCTCTTGCGTCTCCCTCCCACCCTCCCTATCCCACCCCTCTAGGTGGTCACAAAGCACCGAGCTGATCTCCCTGTGCTATGTGGCTGCTTCCCACCTGCTATCCATTTCACACTTGGTAGTGTATATATGTCCATTTAGACTTGATTACACATCATCAAGGAGAGGACAGTGCCTGGGAGTTAGGAGATAATGGGTGTGACCTCAGAGAAGTTGTTTAACCCCTCCAGCCTGTTTCCATGACTGTGAAATGGGGATGAAATTAACAAGGTTGGATGGATTTCCAAACAGCCAGGATGTGGGAACATGCTTCAAAAACTGATGTCCTGAGCTAGCATGACTTATTCCTTGGCACTGTGAGTTATTCCAAAGCCCTCCACAGTCTTGGGAGCCTGTTGAGTAAAAGCCTGGGCTCCTTCTGGTACTGGGCACTGGAGTTTCTTCTGGGTCATGAGGGGCAGTACTGCCTAGTGGTTACGACTGTGGTTAAAATCCCAGCTCTCCACTTACTAGTTATATCACCTTCAGCAAGTTACTGAAATCACTGTGCCTCAGTGTTGTCACCTGTGAAATGGGGATAACGATAGTACCTACCTCAGAGGGTTGTTACGAGAATTCAGTGATCTTGTCCCGACAGTAACCGCCATGCCTCCGTGCTTCCCAGCACCAAAGCTTTGTTCTTTCCTTCAAAAGCACAGCAAAACCCTGAGATTCTGAGATGCCACTGATTATTACATTTCTTGGTCTCAAAATCAAGTCTAATTGTTTCTGGAAAACATCGTGTCTCACTATTCGGTTTGGGATTTATATCCTTCAGCCTGGGAGGTTTTTATTTTGTCTGTGTGTTTTTTTCCTTTAATGTGTTTAGAAATTGAATGGAGCAATTTCGTTTCCATTGACTGAAGTAGATTGTTAAAGGAACAAGAAAACTAAAGAACAGGTTCTCATCCCAGGATGCAGCCTCACACATGGAGTGATTTCCATGTTTTCCTGACAAAGAACTGAGACTTTGTTTTTCCTTCAAGCTGGTCGGTGGTGAAACCCCTACTCTCAAACCTGGGTCAACTCTGTTTAACTGAATAGCTGGAAGTGTGGGCCAGGAGATCACCAGTCTGGATGCAGGGACAAGCCCCATCTGGTGTGCAGAGGACAGCTTGGTTCCTTTTGCCAGCTGTGGGTCCAGATCACGGCAAGGCCACATTTGGGCTTATTTGAGGCCTCAGGTCGTACTGCTCAACCTGGAAACCTAAATTCATGAAGAGAAGTCATGGCCGTCCAGCCTCTTCAAGTGAATGATGTGTTTCAGGACCGTCAAAGGGATATCAGCAAAGCGTACACACTGATTTGTCTACACTGCAAAAACGAGCCACCACCCATTCAGCATCTCCTTGCATGTGACAGGCTTTTCCCAGGCACTTCGTATAGTCATCACCAGTTGTTATCAGAAACCCATCTTAACGGATGAGGAAACTGAAACTCAAGAGAGGTGGAATGACTCGCCCAAGGTTACACAGCTATGAAGTGATCGAGCCAGGTCTTTTTTTCTCCCAAAGCTCTTTTCCTTCTGGTAAATGACCAAAACGATTAAACATAGGGGATGAGAAAACAGTAGAAAAAGCCTCAGGGACAGTGGGTGATAGCAGTGGAGGTGGTATCAATGGAAATGTAGCTGTTCATCATGATAGTGGTGATGTTTGCGCTCTTCACTTTCAGAAGAGGATCTAAGAACTGATGAACAGATACATAGTCAACTCTGTTTAAAAGAGTGAAGTTTTTAGGCCTGTATTCCCAGTGTCAAAGGCAGAACTGAGCCCGATCAACATGCTTCTGGATTTTTTTTCCTCCCTACCCTCATGCATCCACAAGCTTCACACTATAGGATGGTTTTTGCTTCTAGTCCAAAAAGGACCAAGTTAACCCAGTCTTTCCCACCCACAGAAAAATGAGAGCAGCTAGTACTTATTTAGCACTCTCTGTGTGCCAGGCACTGTTCTACACACTTTTCTGTATTAACTCCTTAAAGCTGCACTAGAACCCTTGAGACGGACACCATTATCATAATCGTTTCACAGATCAGGAAACTGAGGCCCAGAGGAGCCACGTCACTCGTGGAGGTGACTCCCCAGAGGGCGGCCGGGATGCGTGCCCAGGCAGGCTGGTCCTGAGGCTGCTCTTCCCACCCACCCCCCTTTGGACTCCCGCCCCAGCTCAGGGGGACGTGCTCCCAGCCTTGTTCTTCCAGTCGAGCGGTGGTTTTGCACAGACTTGTCCAATACTCACCCTCTGGATCTTCCCACAATTTTACAGACGTCCTGGACGTCCAGGGTGAGGGGTGAGAGGTTCAGTCAGCAGCCATGCAACATCCATCCACTCAGCAAACTTGTACCGAATCCCTGCTAGGTCCAAAGCACCCAACGGGGCCCTGTGAGCGCAGGTTCTCAGCCAAGTCGTCACAGAATTCCGAGTTCCCAGAGGGCTGGAGGGCTGGGCGCAGCTTGGATTTTTTTCTCTCCCTCCCAGAGCTACGGTCTCTATCTCCTACACAGACCCTCTCACCTGCCTCTTACCTCTCTCCCACAGCACTGAGAGCACTTCCTCTCCCTGACAAACATTTTTTTTTTTTACATCTTTATTGGAGTATAATTGCTTTACAATGGTGTGTTAGTTTCTGCTTTATAACAAAGTGAATTAGCTGCACATATACATATATCCCCATGTCTCCTCCCTCTTGCGTCTCCCTCACACCCTCCCTATCCCACCCCTCTAGGTGGTCACAAAGCACCGAGCTGATCTCCCTGTGCTATGCGGCTGCTTCCCACTAGCCATCTATTTTAGGTTTGGTAGTGTATATATGTCCATGCCACTCTCTCGCCTTGTCCCAGCTTACCCTTCCCCCTTCCCGTATCCTCAAGTCCATTCTCTAGTAGGTCTGTGTCTTTATTCCTGTCTTACCCCTAGGCTCTTCATGACATTTTTTTTTCTTAAATTCCATATATATGTGTTAGCATATGGTATTTGTCTTTCTCTTTCTGACTTACTTCACTCTGTATGACAGACTCTAGGTCCATCCACCTCACTACAAATAGCTCAATTTCGTTTCTTTTTATGGCTGAGTAATATTCCATTGTATCTATGTGCCACATCTTCTTTATCCGTTCATCCGATGATGGACACGTAGGTTGCTTCCATCTCCAGGCTATTGTACACAGAGCTGCAGTGAACACTGTGGTAACTGTCTTTCTTCCGCACTCCTGCTCGCCAGGAGTAGGAATTTGTCCTCAACGCTTGGAACCTACTTATTTACGATCGACGTTCATACCCTGCCTTGTCTTTCCGGTTAAAGCCAAGCAGGCATGGTTTACAACAGCACAAAAAGAGAAGCTGCTTAAATAACAAGCCCCGTGAGGCTGGAGCAAAAGGGTGTCACATTTATGGCCTCCCTCAGGAACCCCCCTCTTTGAGTCCCCAAAGAGAAATGCTCCCACAGGTTTCTTTTCTTTTTTTTTTTTCCTCTTTTTTCTTCTGCATCCGTCTTACCTGAGTTTAGAATGTGATGTCTTACCCTCCTCTTAACCCAATTCCACAGTCACACCTCCCATCCCACTTCCCCATCTCCTGACTTACGTGGAAAATCAATGTATTTCAAGTAGGAAAGAACGAAGACAGAGAGGTTTCACCTGAGGTGGAAATTATGCAGGCAGCTTAAGGCAAATTGGAGGGAAAGACAAAAATAAAGTGGTGTTAGCTAGTACAGGCGCACTCGTAATTCCCTGCCACTGCTGCTGTGTTCCCAGCATTGGCAGCATGGTGGGCCGGGTGCAGAGCCCAGTTAAAACTAACATTATGTCAAGTTTAGGCATTTTGGAAAAAGATGTAAATGGAAAAACAGATGGCGAATATTTGTTCTGATTCTTAGTAGAGACGTGAATCGTTTTGTAGCTTTCTGTGTATCACGCTTTTCCCTCTGCTCTCCACTAAAAGTGGGGTGCCCTCTGGGGACAGGAGGATGATTCTGAAAACGAGTGTATGGTTGGAGTGTGGCTTCTGCTCTTCACACATGTGGGTTCCAATTTCTGAGGCTCAAAATGTGTTGGTCCTTCATGTTGTCCCAGTGCTGGGTTTAAGAGGGTTGTTTTCAAAGGCTCATAAATGGGAGCTTGGCAGCTGTGGTTGAGGCCACAATGCCATGGTCAGGAGCATGGGCCGTTGCCCACTCTGTTCTTCCTCTTCCAGGAAGCATAGGGGATTGTCATCCGTCCCTGAAAAGGAGGCTCTGAGGTTCCAAATGAAGAGCCGTGCCTGTCTGCCTTCCAGAGCTTGCAGGCGCTGTTATTAGCATTCTCCTGGCGGACTGTAATTGCTTTGCCATAAGGCACTGCTTCCTACACGTACTGCATGCCGATTTTAAGTGGTATGGACAGATCTCGATCATTTTCATGGTTACGTATGTATTCTCAGGAGTATTAGGAAAAAAGATAACCAAAATAATTTTTTTTAATTATTGAGAAGAGAAGGGGTGGTATTCGTCCAGGGCATAACTCACGACAGTGTGGTACAGATGACTGAAGTTAGAGGAACCGCACTAGAATGTGAGCATTTTTAGTTAACTTTTTAAAAACCACCATGCATATGGTCGGTCTACTGCACTCCTCCCCCACCCCCCAATTTATCTCCCCTACTTCTGGAAGAGTGGAAGAAAACTGTCAGTATGCAGCCAAACGACTTTTGGGGTGTCCTAAAAACATAGATCCCTCGTACTCTCACCAAGAGAGCCTAATGCAGTGGGTTTGAGGGAGGCCGTGGAATTTGCATTTTAATAAGCTTCCCAAGTGGCTTTGGGGTAGGAGATCCTTAGGACCTTACTTCTCAAGCACTGCCTCGGAATGTGCGCCCAAACAAAGATGGTTTCGCTTTGGCATAGAAGGCTCACTTCTATTTTTTCCGCCAGTGATTGATGTCTGCTCTCTGGGAAAAAAGTCTCATAAAACCTAATTTAATCTTTGAGCGATGCTTCCTCTTTAAAACCACTTGTACATGCAGATTTGGGGGCTGCTTGGCTAATCAGGATTTCTCAGCCTCAGCACTGTTGGCATTTGAGGCTGGCTAATTCTTTGTTGTGATGGATTATCCTTGCATTGTAGGATGTGTAGCGGTATCCCTGGCCTCTACCCACTAGATACCAGTAGCACCCCCCATGTCCCCACTGTTGTGACAACAAAAAACATCTCCGGATGTTGCCAGATGTCCTCTAGGGGGATGAAATCATCCACCGTTGAGAACCACTCGGCTAAATTGGTACCTTTATTCCACTTCGATAAACCTTTCGAGTCACAACTGGACTCAGAAGATGGTGCTAAAAAGGCATTTGCTAGCCTCCTGCTTCTAGGACTGAGTCCCTTGAGAACTCAGGTCCCCAAATGGGAAAAATATGCTCCAGTAGCAATTATTCGTAGCTCTGTGGGCCTTGCATTTGTAATCTGTGCATGAAACAAAATGAGAAGCCTGCAGCCTGGCAAAAACCTACTTTAGTTCAGCTGCAAATTCAAGGGGCTTCATGAAATCAGAATGTAGCTGGAACAGGGCAGGTGGCTAGAGGGCTGCCCTTCCAATGGAATTCAAATGATTCAACATGTATTATAGGCGTACTTTGTGCCAGCACTACAGTAGCTGGTAAGGATACAAAAACGACTAAGATGGAGTTCTTTCCCTCAGGGGGCTTAGGTCTATTAGAAGGAGTCAGGCAAGTGCCTCAAAAAGAGGCAGCATGACATAATGGTCCTTTGCCACATTACCTGGTTTCAAATCCTGCTCTACTCACACTAGCTGTGTGACTTTGGGCAAGTTACCTGACCTCTCTGTGCCTCTGTTTCCTCAGCTGTAAATTGGGGGTAGAAATAGTCCCTACCTCAAGGGGTTCTTTGGAGGGTTATAGGAGTTCGTATATGTAAGGCTCTTAGAACAGTGCCTGGCACTTAGAAAGGGCAATGTTAGAAAGCCCAGTGGTAAAGGGTGGACCTTGGAGTCAGGAGACTTGGGCTGAAATCCCAGCTCTGACTCTTCTGAGCTTGAGCAAGTAGAGTAATCTATTTGAGCCTCAAGTTCTCCATCCACGAGATGGGACAGTCACAGTACTTGCCTCACAGGACGATGGTACCGATGAGACAAGATGCTCCGTGAACTGTCCATCCCAGTCTGGCACATAATAGGCACTGAATAATCTTTCATTTGTCATTTTTTATTATTTGAATTATTGATATTATAAATGGATTTTTTTTTTTTTTTTTTTTTTTTTTTCCCACCAAACTATGAAATAAGACACCAAAGACCAATAAGTGAAAAACAAGACTGCCAAGGGCCCAGACAATTGCATCATTGGGTCACTTCCCCAACTCTGTAGGGAAGTGAAGATGGGAAGCTGGCTTCCCATGGCCACCTGAGTACGTACAGAATCCACTCAGGGGACGTGGTTCTGGAATTCACATATGCACGGCCTCCACCTGGGTATCTACCACCACAATAGGGCTGCCCTGCCTCCAGCCCCCCTGGGCTTTCCCCGGGCCAGGACATTCTTCCTAGTTGGGTGACTGCTTCTCCTAGCTCTCTTCTAAACTTATTCTTTATCTAGATGTATTAATAACTTCAATTATTAGTCCAGACACTCCAAATTCTTCTTACTCTCCAGCTTCTGTCTTATCTGCATTTAAGATAACTTCGCCCAGAGCTAATCTTATCTGCTTGATGCTGGGTTTTTATTTAATTCTCAGAACTCTGCCATCAGATTCACACTGACAAGCGAGGGCCTTTAGTCACTGTTTCCAAAAAAGTATTTATCAGATGCTTATGGTTGGCCAAGAGATAAAGAAGGATCAAGCACAACCCAGCCCTTTCATGAATTTAAAGTCCAAATAATGAAGTAAATGGCACACCTTCAGTAATTATTAATGTCTAATATAAGTGCCAAGTCCCGGGATGGACTTCGGTTTCAGCTGGAAGGTCTTATGGAAGAAAACAGGCATTGAGAAATGGGTCCTGTGTGCAAGCATGGAGTGACAAGGGCAGACACACCGGGCAGAAGATAAGCTCCTGCACACAAGTGAAGGGGACTCTGGGCAAGAACGAAGACAGAGACCAGAACTGTACAGAGTGTCCTTTGGCAGGCTGATGAGTTTGGAGTCTGGTCTGTAGACAGTAGAGATGTAGAAAAGACTTTGGAAAGGGAAATAGCATGTTGCTCTGGTGTGTCCTGACGTGAGCTTTCCTCCCTCTCCTCCTTATCTTCATCATCATCTTCATGGAAGCTAAAAAGGTAAAGCTGGTGTCGTACGTTGGGTGGATAGAAATGTCCAAGGATGCCAGTGGTAAATATAATGTTTCATTGGGCCTGGGAAGAGAGGGGAATGGAAATCGCTAACGTTTGTCGATGGACTGCTACCTCTGGGAAGATGGAGTAGACACACTTCTCGCTATTCCTCCTACTAAATACAACTGAAAACTCTGGATATTATGTTTAAAACAAGTGTAAGAAGACTCTGGAAAGAAGAAACAGATTATCTAGGGGCCTCATAGCCCAAGGAATGACATGGTGGTGGGTTCCCTGGGGTTTCCTTTTGGTTTGTTTGTTTTTGTTTTGTTTGTTTTGCCTCATATATCCAAGACTCGGAGCTCAGAAATGCCAATGGGCACAGATCCAAAAACAAACAAACAAAAAAAGCCTGCTCTCTCTGTAGCCAAAGGACCAGGAAAGGGCAGCCTAGGAAGCTGAACACTTCTAGAGAATAATCACAGTCTTGATCCAAACACCACAGAAAAAACTGTGGCTCAGCCTCCATCTCACAAGCAAAGGCCAAATGGGGAGCCTCAACTTCCACCCTAGCAGGTTATAACAGGGCACCCCAGCTGCCCAGGGTGGTGTCAGAGAAGACCAGGTACAAAGGTAACCTGGCCACACCCACCTCCTTGATGTCAGTGAAGGCCACCTGGGAGCAGTAAGGAGACACTCCTTGCCCTTCCCAGCTGGGGACCTCAGTGGAAACCTTGTGGAGAGCTGGAGCTCCCATCCCTGCTCGGTAATGAGGAAACTCCCTGCTCACATGTCAATGAAGACCAAGCGGAGAGCCTAGACTTCCACTTGGCATTAATGAGGTGGTACTCCCTTCCCCTAATCCAGCTAAAACAGAAGATTTCATGAGAGATGCAAACCCTTATAGCATAATACCCAAACGTCCACATTTCCAGTTTTGAACAAAATCGCTCATACCAAGAACCAAGAAGATCTCAAACTAAATGAAAAAAGACAATAGATGCCAACACCAAGATGACACAGATGTTGCAATTCTCCAACAAAGATTTTAAAGCAGCCATCATAAAAATACTTCAAAAAGCAAGTAGGGGGCTTCCCTGGTGGCACAGTGGTTGAGAGTCCACCTGCTGATGCAGGGGACACGGGTTCGTGCCCAAAATGAAAAAAAAAATAGAAAGTTTCAACAAAGAAATAGAAGTCAAAAAAAACTACATGGAAATTTTAGGGCTGAAAAATACAATTACTGAAATTTAAAACTCACTGGATGAGCTCAATAACAGAATGGAAGGGACAGACGAAAGAATCAGTGAACTTGAAAATAGGACAATATAAATTACCCAGTCTGAACAGCAAAGAGAAAACAGACTGGCGTGGGGGGGTGGCGGGGAGAATGAACAGAACCTCAGGGAACTATAGGACTGTAACAGTCGTCGTAATAGTCATGTCATCAGAGTCCTGGACAGAGAGGAGAAAGACAGTGGGGCTGAAAAACTACTCAAGTAAATATGGCTTCAACCTTCCCAAATTTGGCAAAAGACATAAGCCTACAGATTCAAGAAGCTGAGCAAATCCCAAATATTATAAATCTAAAGCCATCCACACCAAGACACATCATACTCAAACGTCTGAAAACTAAAGACAAACTCTTGAAATCGTTGAGTGAGAAATGACCTTTCATTTATAAAACAACATGAATGAGAGTGGATTTCTCATCAGAAGCCACGGAGGCCAAAGGGAAGAGGCATAGCATTTTTAAAAGAACTGTCAACCGAGAATCCTAGATCCAGCAAAAAATATCCTTCAGGGATGAAAGGGAAATCAAGACATTCTCAGAAGGAAAACTACTAATCTATTGCCAGCACACCTGCCCTAAAAGAACAGCTCATGGAAGTTCTTTAGGTAGAAAGGAAATGATACAAGAAGGGATCTTGGAATATCAGGAAGGAAGAAAGAACACAGGACTCTCTTCTGCTTTGCTGCCCATCTTGAAGGAAAAGGACAAGGAAAAGCAAAGCAGAGTCTGAGAGTTCTGAAAAAGGAACACAGTCTGAATCTCAAGGATACTATGAAATGGAAGAGAGGAGTGACTCAGTTTCTGCCCAGGGCAGAGAAGCGGCCTGGGGACCTATGAGGGGACACAGTCTGCAGTGACAGGCTCAACTTCTTGTTGTTTGAAGTAGTGTAATAACATGATTTGAGGTACAGCAGAAATGTCAGGCTGTGTAGCTTCCTCCCTTCTTTATATTAGGCTGGAGTTCTACAGCTTCTCTTAAAGACCTAAACCACAACCTTCATTACTTTATACCACTGTGTAGTTTCCTGCAAAAGCTCAGCTGCAGTTAGGGAATGAGTCTGAAAATTTGGAAAAGTAATATCAGTTCAAAAATGACCTGTCGAAACCCAGTTTCAATATTGGCTTAGGTAGCCATCACCCGTGGGCCATGAATGTAACCAGTTTTCATAATGGTCGGGAGACTGAGGCATAGTTAGCTCCAACTCTTTGAAATGAGCAGTTGCAATAGGAATTGAATGGAAGCCATCGGTTAAATAAAGCTAGATAAGGAAGCTAAAAATTTAGCTAATGTTTATTGAGAGCTTACAGCTCAGGAATCTGTTACATTTACAATTATGTTTGGTACAGAATTCATGAGCAATTGAAGACAACTGGAGAGTCTAGCAGTAGGGGAGTGGTTTATGCTACCTTCAGGCAATGAAATCCGGCTGGGGGATAAGGAATACTCTTTACAGTGTGGATAGGGACTGATAACTGGTGATACGGAGTGAGTGAATAACACAAGTTGCTGAATAATGTGTCTAGTGCAATCCCTTTTGTGAAACATAATGTCCACGTCTGGGTGTGTTTGTGCATGGGAAAAGGACAGACATCAAACTGTTAAAAGCAGTTACTTCTGGGGAGTGGAAATAGAGAAGCAGAGGTGGGGGAGCATTTTCCTCTGAATACTCCTGTATTGTTTAGATTTTCAGAAAAACCAGACACTGCTTGTGAAATTTAAAAAAATTAAAGTGGTTTTAACTAAAGGGGACAGAGCATGAAGGCTTCCCCCATCCCAGGGGTCTATCATCAACTTGCTTAAACCCTTCTCAGCCTCAGTTTCCTCAAAATGGGAAACCTCCCAGGAGTGTTGGAAAAATGCAACACGTGCGGCTACGTGGCCAACACCCAACTAGCAGGAAGTCGGTCCTGCCCCGGCCTCTTTGTTTGGGTGCCCAGAGCCGCCGAGTCAGGTCAGAGGATGTTTTCTCGGAATGACACCCACCTCATAATGGTGTTGTGAGGATTAAATGAAATCAAAGCTATATAAAGTGCCTGGATCTTAAGTACTCAGAAGAGGTACCTGTGTTAGTGCCTTTACACCACCATCCCCAGCATAGATCCCAGTGAAAGGCACGTGACAAGCACCACCGAAGTGTGGGGTAGTTCTTCTTTCTAATCCAAACGAAACTAATTCTAATGCCTGTTGCTGCATGTCTCAAATATACGTGATCTCCAGACAATTAAGGGGTTCTCCCTGGGTAACATAGCATGATGGGAGGACAGATGGTAAAAGGCAGAAGACCTCTCTCCATACTTGCCCCGAGACCTTATAACGCCTTTCACAGATGGCGCAGGTTCTACGTGGGTGAGGTTGGATGGCAGTCTTATCCCCTTGATGCTGCAGGGCTGTTGTGAACACAAATGAGAGAGGAGTGTTATATAAACTTTAAAGCCTTGTCCACATGGAACACTCTCGTTATCACCGTCTTCCCTTTCATTTGACCTAAAACTGTAAGAAGTATCTGTTTCCCACACCTAACCAGTCCTGGCGGCAGGTCCCTGTTAGTAAGTCATGACCGCTAGTGTTTTTGCAATTGAATAGAAAACAGTAGAAGGTATTAGAATACACCCAACATGGTGAGGGTGAGCAGTATTTTGTTCACGTTGTGGGGTTGGTTTTTTCGTTTGAATTATACAAGTTACAGGTCACAGTATAGTGATCCACAGCTTTAACGGTTATACTCCCTCCATTTACAGTTCTTATCAAATATTCGCTATATTCTCGTACAGTGTATCCTTGTCGCTTATTTTGTACCTAATAGTTTGTAGCTCCAATCCCTTCCTCCTATATTTGTCCGCTTCATTTTTATATGCAAGTCTACACACACACACACACACACACACAGGACTGCCATGTGGAATGTATTTCTTACTGTAGGCTGGCTCAAAATGTCCAAAAACCAAACCAGTGGGTCAGCCCCTTGCGGTCACCTGTAGGGCTGCTCGGTCAGCTCTCCACCAGCTTTAGAGTGTCACCTTCCCCAGAGGATGAAGGGGCTTTGCCCAGACGAGGGGTGGGCAGCGCGGGTGGGGTGCGGGTGGATAGAGTGGGAGGGGCCCGCAGGCCAGCCTCGCAGTCTCCTCAGCGCCCCCCATCCCTCGCATCATCCCCCCACCTCCAGGCTTCACCCCGCACCCCTCCCGCTTCCTCTCCTCCCCTCCCCACGCTCTTGCCACACAAAGGGCTTCTCCGTGAAGAGACCCAAGTGTTTCCTCCAACCCTCTCCTCCTCTGGCTTCGTGGGGTACAGGGGCCAGGGCGGGAACAGGCCGCCGCCCAGCAGAGCCGGAAGAAGTGGAGAGAAAGGAGAATGTCAGTGGGACTGTTTCACTGAACAGGTACTTATCGAGCATCTCCTGTGCGCTAAGCCCTGGGGACACTGCGGTAATCAAGACAGATCCCACCCCCCGGGAGCACACGGGCTGGTTGGGGGACAGACCTTAGACACTTGATCATCAATGTAACATTGCAGACGGAAGGAAAAATGGAGCTCCGAGCCCATGTGATGGAGACCTAACCTCATCTTAAAAGGATCAGGTGGGCTTCTCTGCAGAAGGTACTTTCCAGCTGGTTCCCGAAAGAGGGAGGGGTTACCGGTGAAGTCTGGGGAGGCTGGAGGGTGGCAGTGAGCCGCCTTCCTGGAGAAGAGAATGGCTCCCCCGAGGGCTCGGAGGCCTGGAAAGGACAGATGCCTGGGGGACACTGCGCACCAGGGCCCCTGGCCGGGGCTCTTGGGGCCCCGGTGTGAACAAGAGTGGGAGTGGGACGCAGAGTTCCAGGCCTCTGGGGGCCTGGAAGTTCCCTTTCATGTTTTCTGCAAAACGGATTCGTAAGGATGGCGGCGTGGCTTCTCGCACTCATAGCCTTGACCCTCACGCAGCTGTTTTGAAAACACTGTGCCTTTTCAGCAGCGTGTGCTGCTAGCTGGCGTCCGCCCTGACCGGCAGTGACAGACACAGTCTGGGAGAGGCTGTCAGAGGCCTCTCCAGACAGACAGCAAATACAGTCTGATGTGTTCACCAGCCCCCTGCTGGCCGGGGTGCTCGCACGGGGCAGCCTCTAACGGCCTGACACCCGGCTTCATGCGGGCTGCTCTGTGTGGCAGCGTGGCCGTGGACACTGGGCTCTAAGAACGGATGAGTGACGGGAGGGAGGTGGGTGGCTAAGAAATAGCATTCCCAGTGGGAGGGACCCCCCTATGGAGCCGAGTCAGTGGCACTGAACCACACATCCAGGGACCAACCTTTAATCAGCACCACTGTGTGCCCCAGACCTGCCAACGGCCTCCAGTGCCCCGTCTCCTAATCAGCAGCCCTTTGCAGGAGGCAATCTTTTACTTATTGGCTGTGTTGGGTCTTCGTTGCTGCACACGGGCTTTCTCTAGCTGTGGCGAGCGGGGGCTACTCTTCGTTGCAGTGCGCGGGCTTCTCATTGCGGTGGCTTCTCTTGTTGTGGAACACGGGCTCTAGGCACGCGGGCTCAGTAGTTGTGGCACACGGGCTCAGTAGTTGTGGCTCGGGGGCTCTAGAGCGCAGGCTCAGTAGTTGTGGTACACGGGCTTAGTTGCTCTGCAGCATGTGGGATCTTCCCGGACCAGGGCTCGAACCCACGTCCCCTGCGTTGGCAGGCAGATTCTTAACCACTGCGCCACCAGGGAAGCCCACAAGAGACATTCTTATCTCCGCTTGGCAGACGCAGAAACTGAGGCTTAAAGAACCTAAGGGGCTTGCCCAAGGCCACGTGTTCATTCATTAGCAAATATGAAAACATCAACCATGTGCCAGGTCCTCAGAAGACAGTGAAAGAAAGGGGTCTTTGCCCTCGTCAACCTTAGTCTAGTGGGAGCCAAGAAGCAATGTGAATATACCAGCCTTAGTGAGAAAATTCACATACCGTGTCATTCACCCACTGAAGGGTACCATCCAGCAGGTTTTATTATAGTCCAGAGTTGTGCAACCCTCAACACAATTGTCCAGCATCTTCCATCACCCCACAAAGAAACCCCATGCCATTTGCAGTCGCTTCCCAATTCCCTCCCTCCCCCAGGCCTTCAGCCCCCTAGGCTCTTGGCAGCTACGAATCTGCTTTCCATCGCTATAGATTTGCCTATCCTGGACATTTCATACAAATGGAGTCATACAGTATGTCGTCTTTTGTGACTGGTTTATTTCACTTAGAATCATGTTTTCAGGGCCTGTTCTGCATGTAGCACCCCTTCATGCCTTCTTTTGCCAAGTAAGACCCCGTCGTAGGGATAGACTGTATTTTGCTTATCAAGCGTTGGTTGACGGACCTTTCCACTTTCGATGATTATGAATAGTGCTGCTGTGAACATCCACGTACAGATGTTTGCACAGCAGAAACCTAGATTGGAACCAGTTCTGCCCATCTCCAAAGCCTAACTACTGTACTCCTCGGTAGCCTCCGTGCCCCGCCACCCCCCACACACAAAGATCATGCCTTTAGGAGCCTGTCTGCCTTGGAGCTAGGTGTGTTTTGAGGGAAAGAATTCATCCTCAGGTACCATGGCCTTAGCTGAGCCCGGAAGACCTATCGGCACGTGTTAGACTCCCAGGAATCAGGCAGCTGAGGAAGTTCTCCAGCAGTTGTGTTGTTCTCATCCTGCCCCTCGTGACGGGAACAGGCAGAGAGCAAAGGCTGAGGTGCTGTGTCCTGAGCAAGCCTGAGCTCAGGGGATTGAGGGGACTAACTGAGAAGTCAGGGCGGCATCCACAGTGGAGCCTGAACGTGGTGGCCCTTCTGGCCCGCACTTGCTCACGGACCACAGAGCACGTGCTTAAAGTCACTCGTGGCTCTTTCCTGAGCCAGTCACCTCCTTACCTGGTTCACTCTTACGACAAAAGAAAGGTTTTGACACTATCAACGATTGATAGAAAGGAAGGATAGGTACATAGAGCCCAGCAAGTGCCACCAAGTCCATGGGTGAATCCATCGTCTATAACTATGGCCTTAGTGAGCTCACCTGGCTCCTGGGGCAAGCCTTTCCTAATCTCCACCCCGCACCCCCCCAACTCTATCCTCTATGGTCCTTTCTGTTTCCCATTCACAGAACTTATCTACTGTTGCATCTCTGCCTGTCCTCTTATCTGCCACCTCCTTGAACCCAGGGAGAAAAGATTGCTTGTTGTCACAGTCAAAGCACTTAACACAGTCCTTGATGCCTTGGAGGTGCTCGGGGAAGGCTGTGGAAGGAAGGAGGCAAGCCAGCAAGGAGCACTGGAGAGTGCCTGCTCTCACCGTGCTGTCTGATCCTGGCAGCCGGCTCTCTGCCAGGCTGCCCTGGCCAAGATGGCAGCATGTGCTAAGCCAGAGGAACAGAAGGGCACTCAAGGCACTTTGGTCCCACCAGCCAGGTCGCCGTAACCACCAATGGCAAAGTGGAGAGAGAATGAGGCAGAGTGGGCAGCAGCTGGAGCAGATGGCATCTGTCTACGACCGACAGGCACAAGGGCCCCACTGGTTATTTCTCAGCCACGCCTGCGGGCCCCGGTTCAGCCCTGGCCCACTTTCAAGCTCATTATATGCTGCTGCAGAGCGAAGTGCCCACCCTGTCTCTGGTTCACCTGCCCTTTCAGGCCCATCACTTGGCATTTTACCGCTTCTGAGATCCACCACTTATCAAAACCCCAGCTAATTAAAACATGCAACCAATTTCCTTTCTTGCAGTGGCAGACCTCTACTCCCTAATACAGGTCAATTCAGATACTTCAGGCGGCTCCTGGAGAAGTGTTTTTCTCCCTATTGTGTTGTTACCCAAGGTTTTTCATCTCTCTTGGATTTTTCTGATGTTCAGAGTCTGCAATGCAGTTATTTCCGGGGAAGCTGCTTTGGGGAGGCATATCTCTGTCTTTATGATGATTCCTGCAGCACATATTTTAATGTTATTCCCCAAGGGGAGCATCTTGCTTTCTTCTTTGCTTTCCCTAAACCTAACTCTAGGCTGGGTCTGTCATAACCGGTTCCTTGCAGCCATGACTGCGCATCTTCCGGGCACCCTCTCCCCCTACTTCCTGCTGACTCTCCGGGATGCTGCTTCTTTACCTTTCTTGGAACAGCTGTTGGCATCTCAGAACCCTGGAGGGCTGGAGCTGAATTCGAGAGCTCACCCCGTCAAATCCCCAGGTAGTGAAATGACACCTGTTAGGAATGGCGGAGCATTCAGGTCTTCCAACTCCCCTTCAGAGGCTCTCTCCACGTGGATGCCTTCCCAGAGTTGCAGCGGATAACCAAGAGCCCAGCATGCTGAACACAGTTGAGTCACGCTGTGAGGGAGCGTGCCCCCGAACTCAGCCTTCTTCCCACTTCACATTGCCTCCCGTGGCCTCTCCCACCATCACGGCGATTCACAGCTGGAAAGGACAACGTGTTCTCTTCAGCCTCGTAGGTTTCCCCAAGTCCTCCTTCTAGATCGCTCATGGAAAATAGAAGATGACTTTGCGAGAAATTTGTCACAAGTCCTGTACTGATCATGTGGTGATTTCATTTGGAAAATCATCCGTCTCTTTCTGCTTTTGCTTCTTGGCTTTGTGCTCTGAGAAGACATTCCTCTTCCAGTTATGGGTGGTTAACAAGACCCCGTGCAAGCCTCGGGTTCTAGCAGGGTTGCAGAATTTCTCAGGAGAGCAAATAAAAGCAGAAAAGGCTCCATCCGTGTGCCACCTAAAGCAGACTCATTCTTTTCTCAGTTCTGACGGAGCCTCATTTTGTGATGGCCTTGGGAAAGGGTTCATTTGTGATAGCATGTCCTTCTCCCCACTGTACAGTGGCCTGAGGGCCGACGAAAGTGATAAATACTGTGTCCGGCAAGGAAAGGAGGTGATGGATTTTTAAGTCTCCAGCTCTCCTAAATGCAGCTTTCGAGCCGGGGGCTTTGGTGGTTTACCTGCCTCTCCTCCTCTACCTCCTGCAGCCCATGGGATATTCAGCTGACCAACCAGCACGCTCTGGTACCCAGGGCCATAGCGTGCCCAAGCCCGGGTTCTGGCGGGGAAGGACAGTCAGGCCTCTCGCCTTGGTGGGTTTCAAACTGCCTGCCTTGAAGTGCAAATGGCAGGTGCTGGCTCCTCTGTGCCTTTCAGAGCCTCCGCCTGGCTCTTTTATGAGATTACAGGCGCTTTCATCTCAGCTTTGGCCCCGTTTTCCTCCTTCTCAGCAAGGCTCCAAAGACAGACAACGAGGCGAGAACAAGAAGAGGAGGCTCATGCGCGGCCGCGGCCCCGCTGGGCAGGGTTACCTGGCCTGCGCATCCTCCTGCCGCGTCCCTTTGAGCCGCGGAGGCTGAGAAGGGAGCACCGAGACCAGGTTAAGAGGGGTCCTTCCCCCTTGGCGCCTGAAGGAAGTTGCATTGCATCCTGGGAAGGCTCTAATCATCCCTTTGCTTTGTGCTCTTCACTTCAATCCAGTGCAGAGGGGCTCCGTTGCCTTTCTTGTTCTTTTCTTTTAAACCTACAGGTACTTTTTTGAGGCTCGGGGCTGAGAACACAACCTGTCTCTTACGCTTTTGCTTTATGTACGCACCTGCGCACACACCCTTCTTCTTTGCTGTATTTGCTCATAATCTTGCTTGTCAGGTTTCCTTTCCTTTAACAGGCCAACCAGGGTTTCCTTCCCATTTTGCTCTCAATAAAAGGAAGGGGAGCTTCTACCCTCCCCCCAATCCTGATTTCTTCCTTGCATCCATCCATCCTCTCATTTAACTCTCATGGAGCTCTTTCCCTCTGGGCTAGCTGCTGTCCTTAGGAACAGGAAATGCAACAAAGACCAAAGCAGAGTCCTGCTGTTCATGTTCACACCCCTGATCTGCCTTCCCCACTTCCAGCCCCTCCAGCGTCCCCTCCCAGCGCTCATCATCTCCTGACCCCCATCCACCCAAACCCGCACCATTCCCGGCCCCAGCCTTCCTTTCGTGCCTCTGAACTTTGGCTCATGCATCTTCCCTGGTCCAGGATGCCCTTCCTCTTCCAGGTCCCCACCCACACCTTCACCTGGCTCCACCCTGGTCTCTGTGAAGCTTTCCAGCACCTCTGCCCTCGCCCCAGGCAATGAGCACCTCCCTCCTCTGGGCACGCCGAGCACTCATCCCCTCGGGGCAGTCTAACCCAGTGACCTGTGTTTCTCAGGGCTCCCAGCCTTGGGCTCACATATAGGTCAGTATGCATGAGGCTTTGTCCCCTCCCATTGCGGTGGGGCTCCAGGCCCTGACCATCTCCAGCCCCTTAACTATTCCTGGGAGTCCTCAGGGGACGTGGTAGAGAGTCTTTAAGGAGCCACCATGAATGCATCTCCTGTTTCTGCCAGAGTTGGGCCTCCAGTTCTTGCCCTTGTGAGACTCCCCGGCGTCTGACAGAGTGCCAGTGTCCCCACAGTGTCCCCACCCCCATGGTGGACTCTGCTGTGACAAGGAGAATCTACCCCCCACCCCATGTGTTACATTCCGTCACGGGGCCCCAGCAGCGCTGCTTCACGCAGAGATTTTCCTCTCAACAACTCTGTCAGTTTTTACTTGTCCCCTCCTCTCAGAGTTGGGCATGGATCCTTGGGATCTGGGCCAAAGGATGATCTGATGAAGATCAGGCACCAGGCTGCAGTCACAATTGCATTTCCTTCTGATGACTCAGGCAGTGTTCCTGAGTCAGGGCATATGCCTTCCCTAAGGATACATTACCTCCCAGATAACTCTTAGGCCTTAGAATTCAAAAAATTATTGGTGGGTCTGTACTGCCAGAATTCAAAATGTGCCCTAACATGTCTGAATCCTAAAACAAACAATATAAGCCAAGGAGGCACACACACCACCGTTATACTTTTCCTTGCCCAGAGCAGACATCAGTAATCAATTACAGTTCAGTGTCTATCTAGTAAAGCCATTAGGATTCTTCCCAAACACTCCATTCTCAAGGCACTGTAGACCACACCTCTACCCTGAAGCCTTTCTGGATCCCCGGAAAGCCTTGGAAATGATTCCAATGGAAATGATTCCACCTTTTTTTTTTTTAACCTTTCATAACCCTCAGGATTTTGCTGCTCTTGTCTGGGCCCTTTCGGGTTGTAATAATAAAACTAATGGTTAACATCTACTAACCTCCCTTTTTTTTAAATTGAGTTATAGTTGATGTATAATATTATATAAGTTTCAGGTGTAAAACATAGTGATTCACAATTTTTAAATATTGGCTATGTTCCTTGTTTTGTATTATATATCCTTATAGCTTATTTATTTTATACATAATAGTTTGTAACTCTTAATCCTTTGCTTCCATCTTGTTCTCTCCCCCTTCCCTCTCCCCACTGGTAGCCACTAGTTTGTTCTCTATATCTGTGAGTCTGCTTCCATTTTGTAATATTTACTAATTTGTTGTATTTTTTTAGATTCCACATATAAGTGATATCATACAGTATTTGTCTTTCTCTGTCTGACTTATTTCACTAAGCATGGTATCTTCCAAGTCCATCCATGCTGTTGCAAATGGCAAACTCTTCGTTTTTTATGGCTGTGTAGTATTCCATTGTGTATATATACCCCATCTTCTTTATCCACTCATCTGTTGATGGACACTTAAGTTGATTTTTTTTTTTTCTGGATATATACCCAGGAGTGGAACTGCTAGGTAATGCAGTAGTTCTGGTTTTCTTAACTGAAGTATAGTTGCTGTACAATATTATATAAATTAGGGACTTCCCTGGCAGTCTAGTGGTTAAGACTTCACCTTCCAATGCAGGGGGTGCATGTTCAATCCCTGGTCAGGGAGCTAAGATCCCAAATGCCTCACGGCCAAAAAACCAAAACATAAAACAGAAGCAGTGTTGTAACAAATTCAATAAAAGACTTTAAAAACGGTCCACATCAAAAAGAAATCTTTAAAAAAAATTATATAAGTTACAGGTGTACAAAATAGTGATTCACAATTTTTAAAGTTTATACTCCATTTATAGTTATTATAAAATATTGGCTATATTCCCCATGTTGTACAATATATACTTGTAGCTTATTTGTACCTCTTAAACCCCTTTTTAAATTTTTTTTGAGAGACCTCCATACTCTTTTCCACAGTGGCTGCACCGATTTATGTTCCCACCATCAGCATGTGAGAGTTCCCTTTTCTCCACATCCTTGCCAACATTTGTTATTTGTGTTCTTTTTGGTGATAACAGCCATTCTGACAGGTGTGAGGTGGTATCTCACTGTAGTTTTAATTTGCATTTCTCTGATGATTAACGATGTGGAGCATCTTTTCATGTGCCCGTTGGCCATCTGTATGTCTTCCTTGGAAAAATGTCTATTCAGGCCTTCTGCCCATTTTTTAATCTGGTTGTTGGGCTTTTTGGGTGTTGAGTTGTATGAGTTGTTTATATATTATATTTTGGATATTAACCCCTTATTGGCCATATCATTTGCAAATATTCTCTCCTATTCAGTAGGCTAGGCTGTCTTTTCGTTTTGCCGATGGCTTCCTTTGCTGTGCAAAAGCTTTTAAGTTTAATTAGTCCCATTTGTTTATTTTTGCTTTTGTTTCCTTTGCTTTAGGAGACAGATCCAAAAAAATATTGCTACGATTTACACCAAAGAGTGTTCCACCTATACTTTCTTCTAGGGGTTTTAAGGTTTTCAGTCTTACATTTAGGTCTTAAATCTATTTTGAGTTTATTTTTGTAGGTGGTGTTGGAAAATGTTCTAATCTCATTCTTTTACATGTAGCTGTCCAGTTTTCCCAGCACCACTTATTGAAGAGACTGTCTTTTCTCCACTCTATATTCTTTCCTCCTTTGTTATAGATTATTTGACCATAGGTGCCTGGGTTTATTTCTGGGCTCTCTATTCTGTTCCATTGATCTATGTGTCTGTTTTCGTGCCAGTACCAAACTGTTTTGATTACTGTAGCTTTGTGGTATTCTCCTGAGCTCTTGCTTTGACTCAGGCACTGTTCTAAGTGACTCTTGTTAAACAAATTTAATCCTCACAATCATATGATGTAAATGCCCTTATCATCCCCATTTTACAAATGAGGCAACTGAGACACAGGAGTGACACCGTTCCCAAAACAGAAACTGTGTCCTGCCCACCTTTGTCGTTTCAGTGGTTCAGCCAACATTTTTATTAGACAGCCATGCATACCAGGCCCTGCGATAGGCCCTGAGTACAAAAGTAGAACCTAGCATGATGCCTGGGTGTAGCCCTTAAGAAATCATTTACTCTGAGTGCAGTTTTCATGGAGAGATAGGAGGATGGGAGTTAACTCAAGAACAGGGGAGCTGAATTGGAGACTGAGGGAGTAATTTCATTCAAGCCATTTAAAATGAATGAACGAGAGAGGAAAGAACAGAGCTGGAGTCTGACCAATGCCTTTTATCCCCTGACAGCCCTCGCTGTTCTTATAGAAGCAGGCTCTTCCCTCTCCAACACCCCCAGGCTCAGAGGATGGCATCAGAGTTTGTGAAAGAGCCGAAGCCACCTGGGGTGTGGGTGGGTGCCAGTAGGGAGGGCCCCGCCTTCACATCCCCCTCAGCCTCACTGTTCCGACAGAGGCGCCTCTCCCAGCCCCCGTGCAGGATGGCAGAACCACTGCAGGCCACTCTCTCTTGCGGTCCTAGCTGTAGGGTCATCACCACCAGGCCCCTCCAAGACCAGCTGTCGGCTGGTCCAGGTCCCCAGAACCTCTTCTTCCCCGGCAAATTCAGCAGTGCTGTTTTGCTTCCGTGGAAACAAGAACTTCAGTCCAGGCATTTACCTCCTCACTACCCCCACTACGCTCGGCACCTTACCTGTCCCATCTTTTCCTTGCCTCCCACCCCACTTCCTCTGTTACACCCAGCTCCCTTCTCACCTGGTCCTCAGCAGACTCCACGGTTTGTTCAGGCCTCTGTGTCTTGGCCCAGACCAGAGGTCAGCCAACCTTTTCTGTCAAGGGGCAGATAGTAAATACTCTAGGCTGTGCAGACCAGAGGGTCTCTGTTGCAACTACTCAACTCCTCCGTGGAAGGGTAAAAGCAAACATGGGCCTGGCTGTCTGTGTCCCAGTAAAGGTTTATTTACAAGAGCAAGAGGTAGATCATAGTCAACCCCTGGCCCAAACTGTTCTCCCATCTGGAACATCTTTCCACCTCATTTTGTAACATCCATTCTTTCCTGCTGAAACTTCAAGGCTCAGCTGTGGTCCCACCTAGCCAGGAAAAATCTCCTCCCCACCACCACGGCCCTGTGTGCTAATCTCCCCTTCACCAAGCTCTTCTCCTTTTCATCTATTACTCCTTTGCTTCTACTTAGATGGTTAGATTCTTGGGGTTTACCTCTTAAATGTCCAAAAGTGCCATTAGATGTAGCAATGTGCTGGATTCATGATGAGTACCGAGTATACGATCAACAGTTTTGAAGATGTGCTCCACTGCAGTGTATGAACAAGGGCATGGTTCACTGTTTTTTCTGGTACAACACATGGAGGACAGCATGCCATTTATTCATTCCACATGTATTTATTAAGTACTCACTAAGTACTAGGTACTCCTTTTTTTTTTTTTAAATAAGTCATGTGCTAGCTTCAAGCTCTTACTAGCATAAATGTGTAATGACATCATGCTTGAAAACCACTGGATTAGGAAATCAAAGAAGTTCTCAAAGATGAGAGGATGGCAGTGATTACTAGTCGAGCTGCATCTTCCAATTTATAAAGTACTTCTACAACTGTTATCTCATTTAATCATAGTGACAACGCTCAGAGGTGAATGGTGTTATCCCATTTTACAGATGAGAAGACTGGGCTCAGAGGTTATGGCCCTGCTTGCTTGAAGTCAGACAGCTTCTAAGAAATGGAGCTTGACTCCAAAACTGTTTCAGCCGTGTTTTCTCTCCTAAAACAAAAGAAAACCACTCTTCTGATCCTAAAGGTAACAGTCTAGGATATTATAGAAATTGTTGAAAAAATATAAAGCAGAAAATAAAAATCATGAATAATTCCTCAGCCCATAGATAGCCAGTGTTAACATCATCTGCATGTTTTTACAAATGTTTGTGTGTGTTGACACAAAATTGGAGTTCTCTTGTACATACTGATATGTAGCTGCAAATTTTTTTTATGTATTTATTTTATTTATTTATTTTTGGCTGTGTTGGGTCTTTGTTGCTGTGTGCGGGCTTTCTCCAGTTGCGGCGAGCGGGGGCTACTCTTCGTTGCAGTGTGAGGGCTTCTCACTGCGGTGGCTTCTCTTGTTGCGGAGCATGGGCTGTAGGCGCGCGGGCTTCAGTAGTTGTGGCTCATGGGTTCTAGAGCTCAGGCTCAGTAGTTGTGGCACATGGGCTTAGTTGTTCCGCGGCGTGTGGGATCTTTCTGGACCAGGGCTCGAACCCGTGTCCCCTGCATTGGCAGGTGGATTCTTAACCACTGCACCACCAGGGAAGCCCTTTTTTTGGTCTTTCTTAAAATCAAGGTATAAGGGAATTCCCCAGCGGTTAGGACTCCACACTTTCATAGCTGAGGGAGTGGGTTCAATCCCTGGTCGGGGAACTGAGACCCCACAAGCCATAGTATATGGACAAAAAAACACCCAAAAATAAAATCAAGGTATAATTTGCATACAATTAGATTCACTTTTTAGTGAACAATTCTATGCGTTCTGATAAACCCATGTGGTTGAGTAATCATCACGATAATCAAGAATAGAACATTTCTATCACCCCCCAAATTCTCTCGTGCCCCTTGGAGTCAGCCCCCACCCCAGCCCCTGGAAAGCACTGCTTTTTCTCTCATTTTGCCTTTTCCAGGTGTCAGGTAAATGGCCTCATACAGTACATTATGTAGCTTCGTCTTTTACTTAACATATTATGAGTATATTCCTACATCGTTATATATTCTTCAAAAGTATTATTTTTTAATGACTCCCAGGCACTCGTCCTCCTACGTGCTCTTCCACTCACCGCAGCAGCCTCTTGGGGAATAGAAATGAGAGGTAGAATGTCATGTTGGAAAGAACAAGGGCAGAATGGGTCTGCTAACCCTTATCACCCTTGATAGGAAGTGCTGGCTTTTCCGCCTTCAGGCCGAGGTAGCCGAGCTCCATGCAGACACACCGGACAATACCAAATGGCAACACATGACAGCAACGTTTGCATCCAGCTCTGTACCTGCAGAGCCCTTCCTTAGGCGTGACAGCTTCAGATTCTCGGCTTCAGATCCAGTTTCCTCAAGGAAATGGAGATAAGAATGTTCCCTCCACGGGGCCATCGTGGGGATGAAAGGAGGTGGTGTGTGTGAAAGTGGGAACTACGTGCCCTCGACTTGGGCTGGTTTTCCCATTCCCTCCCCAAATGTCCAGGTCTACCTTCCTTTAAAAAGGAGAGACAAGTTGATGTTATCAAAAAGTGTTGAAGACAGGTTGTCACCTAGTTGAAGCTGCCCCCCTACCATCATCAGAAGGATCCAGAAAGCACTGAAGAAAGGTAGCACTTTGGAGAGAACGATACAACTATCAGAATCATGATCCTTTGGGAACAAATACGCCAGGGCCTTAAGGACCTGCCCCGTACGTGCAGGAGGCACCGCCTCAGTACAGGACAGGAGTGGAAGCTGAAATGACACCTGCAGCTCTTGGGACCAAAACACCTCAAGGCTTTTTCTGCCTTCATTTCGGGTACTGGAGTTTTAGTGTTTTATTCCCCACCCCAGCCCGGCATTTTCTTCTGCTCCTCCCGGGGCCGGCTTAGACTTCTCCCAGCAAAGCAGAGTCAGTATCCTAGTGTGTTGCTATGGAAAGAATGGCAACATCCCTCGCGAGTTCATGAAAAAAAAAAAAAAGAAAGAAAGAAAGAAAGAAAAGGAAAAAAGAAAAAAAAAATAGGACAAGCAGGTTTTTTTTTTTTTAAGTGTTACGAAACTGGGAGAAAAACTGTTCCACCACTAAATATATCCACTTACCAAATCAGCAGATGTTAGGGCTTATACAGCGTCAGACTCTCAGTCCTACAGAAGACTCTTTGCAGAGCTTTTTCACAGTCATTGCCCCCTCAGAACTCTGAGAGGCTACTTGAGATTTCTAGGTTGGTGGCAGGAACCTTCTGTGTTGGCCAAATGGATGATGTGGCAGTCGTTTCAAGGGGTACCTCTGAGTAACTGGACTCTGTTGTGTTTGTTTTAAAGTCCTTCCTCCTGTTCCCTCTCCCCTCCCCCTACCTTTCCTGTGTCAGGTCACCCCAATTTGGACTCCCTTGGGTTCCTTCCAAAAGCCAAGCCTTGGAGCCTGGGTTTGAATGCTAGCCCTGCCTTGGACTAGCTCTGGTCCTAGAGCATGTTCTTCTGAGCTCTTCATAAGCATCTGAACTGCAGTTTCCATATTAGTAAAACACCTGCTTTCAAGATTTTGTGAAGTATAGCAATAACACATGAAGCTCCTAGCACAGTGGCCAGCGCAGAGCTATTAGTAGCAATGTTGTGTAATAGAAAGAGATTCTCTTGTCTTCTAGTCACATTTCCTATCTGCCCCGGGGGCTGATGGGGGCTGCAGAGGGGGCAGGTGAGCTTGTGTCTATCATCCTGCTGACGGAGCCAGCCAGGTGGCCCATCAGGTGTGGACCCCGCCTCAACCTCTAAGGCCTTCCTCGGTGTCATTCATTCATTCTGAAAATTACTTGCTGCTCTCAAAGTCCAGATGCAGAGCATCTTCTCACACTCTTGGTTGATATCTTGGGTCTGCCTCTATTCTGGTTAACTACTGCTGCCTAGAAACCACACCAAAACTTAGGAGTCTCTCAAACAGAAATCTGTTGTATCTCACAATTCTGTGAGTGAGAAGTTCAGACAGTGTAGCAGTTATGACTCATCTCTACTCCATGCTGTCTGGCTGAGATGACTTGAAATGTTGGGGCTGGAACAGTGGGGACTGGCTGAGCGTCTCTCTCTCCACGTGGGTAGCTTGGGTTTCCTCACAGCATGGCAGCCTCAGGGTAGTCAGACTTCCTACATGGTGGCCCAGAGCTCCAAGGGGAAGGAAGCAGAAACTGCATGTCCTCTTAAAGGTCTTGGTTCAGGACTGTCATGGTGTCACTTCTACCACATTCTGTTGGGCAAAGAAGCTACAGAGCAGCCCCAGTTCAAGGGGGCAGGGACAGGGACATGAACCCCACCTCTCAATAGGAGAAATGTCAAAGAATGTGTGGCCATCTTTAATCTGCCACAAATTCACCACACCTACCTGTCTGCTTGCCCCACAAGGAAAATCTCAGAAGCTGATGGTGGCACCTGAGAGCAGAACCAAAAGGCAAGACCAACATCACTGGTCACAGGTGAAGATGGAGCCCAGAGAGCATGCCTTTCAGGGTAGCTGGCTGCTCAAAGGGTTGTGTGCAAACCAGAATTTTCGAGTGACCCCTACCTGTGAATGCCCCCTGGGTATGCTCTCCGGCAGATTCCTATTGACGACAACCCCTCAGTTTCTCTCAAGTGTAAATGCCAAGTGTTCACACACCAGTTTTGCTGAAAGTGAGGCATTTCCCGTCCAAGTCACTGTGCTCTTTCCTAGTGAAAGGTGGGTCCAGGTTTTCAAATTTAGCCAAAGCAGCCAGGTCAGCATTCACCACCTGGTCTCCAGGCCCTGGTTGCCTGGAAAGAAAAGATCCCTGCTTTGGGTGGCGTACTAGTTTCCTACAGCTGCCATTAACGAAGTACCACAAACAGGGTGGCTTAAAACAACAGAAACTTATTGTCTCCCAGTGATGGAAACCAGAAGGCATGCCCCCCCTAAGGCACTAGGGAAGGGTCCGTTCCAGACCTATCTCCTAGCTTCTGGTGGCCTCAGGCGCTACTTAGCTTGTCGATGGCCATCTTTTCCCTGTGTCTCTTCACACTGACTTCCCTCTGTGCAACTCTGTCTCTGCATCCAAACTTCTTCTTTTTATAAAAAACACCAGTCATACTGAAGAGGGGCCCACCCTAATGACCTCATCTTTGCTTGATTACCTCTATAAAGACCCTGTTTCCAAGTACACTCACAGTCTGAGGTACTTGGGGTTAGGACTTCAACATATATTTGCGGTGGGGAGGGGGGAGATTATAATCAACCCAGAACAGGTGATGAGCAGAGGTAGACTGGGGCCAAAGCCTGACCTCATGCCATCTCACTTCCAGTGTCTCTCTCTGTCTCTAGGGTCATAACCTAGGCCATCAAAGGATAAGCTCCAGGTGACAGTATTCCCAGTGCCTAGAACAGTACTGGCATATATTAGGCTTGCAACACATATTTTATTAAATGAATAAATGCATGCATGACTGAATGCAAGAACCAGTCAAATAATCAATGAACAGCAAGTGGCCCAGACAGAGAGAGCAGAAGATCTAATATGCCCTATACCTATGGGTCCTGATCCTAAGCAGTGAGGTAGTTGAGGGTCTCTGTTAGTTATTGCTGCAGTTACTTATGCTGCTAACAATACAGCAGTATTAACAGGCCTCTTGTCCTCCTTTGAAGTTGAGTCAGTGACATCCTGCTATTAAGAAAAATATAGGGGACAGAATTAGACCAAATAGTCCTAAAATTTGTATGGAAACACAAAAGACCCTGAATAGCCAATGCAATATTGAGAAAGAAGAACAAAGCTGGAGGTACGATGCTCCCTGATTTCAAACTATGCTTACAAAGCTACAGTAATCAAAAGAGTATGGTACTGGCACAAAAACAGACACATAGATCAATAAAGAGAGCCCAGAAATAAGCCCACCCTTATATGGTCAATTAATCTACAATAAAGGAGGCAAAAATATACACTGGGGAAAAGACAGCCTCTTCAGTAAATGGTGTTGGGAAAACTGGACAGCTACATGCAGAAGAATCAAACTGGACTACCTTCTCACACCATATACAAAAATAAACTCAACACGGATTAAAGACCTAAATGTAAGACCTGAAACCATAAATTTTCTAGAAGAAAACATAGGCAGTATGTTCTTTGACATCAGTCTCAGCAAAAGATTTTTGGGTCTGTCTCCTCAGGCAAGGGAAACAAAAGCAAAAATAAATATGTGGGACTACATTAACCTAAAAAGCTTTTGCACAAGACAGCCTCTTCAATAAGTAGTGTTGGGAAAACTGGACAGCTACATGTAAAAGAATGAAATTAGGACACTTCCTAACACCACACACAAAAATAAACTCAAAATGGATTCAAGAACTAAATGTAAGGCCAGACACTATAAAACTCTTAGGAAAACATAGGCAGAACATTCTATGACATAAATTACAGCAAGATCCTTTTTGACCCACCTCCTAGATAAATGGAAATAAAAACAAAAATAAACAAATGGGACCTAATGAAACTTCAAAGCTTTTGCACAGCAAAGGAAACCATAAACAAGACGAAGAGACAACCCTCAGAATAGAAAATATTTGCAAACAAAGCAACTGACAAAGGATTAATCTCCAAAACATACAAGCAGCTCATGCAGCTCAATGTCAAGAAAACAAACAACCCAACCCAAAAATGGGCGGAACACATAAATAGACATTTCTCCAAAGAAGACATACAGATGGCCAAGAAACACATGAAAGAATGCTCAATATCATTAATCATTAGAGAAATGCAAATCAAAACCACAATGAGGTATCACCTCACACCGGTCAGAATGGCCATCATCAAAAAATCTACAAACAATAAATGCTGGAGAGGGTGTGGAGAAAAGGGAACCCTCTTGCACTGTTGGTGGGACTGTAAATTGATACAGCCACTATGGAGAACAGTATGGAGGTTCCTTAAAAAACTAAAAATAGAACTACCATATGACCCAGCAATCCCACTACTGGGCATATACCCTAAGAAGACCATAATTCAAAAAGAGCCGCGTACCACAATGTTCATTGCACCACTATTTACAATAGCCAGGACATGGAACCAACCTAAGTGGCCATCGACAGACAAATGGATAAAGAAGATGTGGCACATATATACAATGGAATATTACTCAGCCATAAAAAGAAATGAAATTGAGTTATTTATAATGGGGTGGATGGACCTAAAGTCTGGCATACAGACTGAAGTAAGTCAGAAAGAGAAAAACAAATACCGTATGCTAACACATATATATGGAATCTAAAAAAAAATGGTTCTGATTAACCTAGGGGCAGGACAGGAGTAAAGACGCAGATGTAGAGAATGGACTTGAGGACACGGGGAGGGGGAAGGGTAAGCTGGGACAAAGTGAGAGAGTGGCATGGACGTATATACACTACCAAATGTAAAATAGATGGCTAGTGGGAAGCAGCTGCATAGCACAGGGAGATCAGCTCAGTGCTTTGTGACCACCTAGAGGGGTGGGATAGGGAGGGTGGGAGGGAGACACAAGAGGGAGGGGATATGGGGATATATGTATATGCATAGCTGATTCACTTCGTTATACAGCAGAAGCTAACACATTGTAAAGCAATTATACTCCAATAAAGATGTTTAAAAAAGAAAAAAGCTTTTGCACAGTGAAGGAAACTGTTAACCAAACAAAAAGGAAACTAATGAATGGGAGAAGATATTTGCAGATGATATATCTGATAAGGGATTAATATCTAAAATACAAAGAACTCATACAATTGACCATTAAAAGAAAAAAACCAATTGAAAAATGGGTAGAGGGAGCTTCCCTGGTGGCACAGTGGTTGGGAGCTCGCCTGCTGGTGCAGGGGACACGGATTTGAGCCCTGGTCCAGGAAGAGCCCACATGCCGCGGAGCAACTAAGCCCATGCACCACCACTACTGAGCCTGTGCTCCACAGCCCGCGAGCCACAGCTACTGAAGCCCGCACGCCTAGAGCCCATGCTCCGCAACAAGAGAAGCCACCGCAATGAGAAGCCCACGCACCGCAACGAAGAGTAGGCCCCTCTTGCCACGACCAGAGAAAGCCTGCACAAAACAACGAAGACCCAATGCAACCAAAAATAAATAAATAAAATTTTTTTTTTACATGGTCAGAGGTAGGGCTTCCCTGGTGGCGTAGTGGTTGTGAGTCCGCCTGCCAACGCAGGGGACACGGGTTCGTGTCCCGGTCCGGGAGGATCCCACATGCCGCGGAGCGGCTGGGACCGTGAGCCATGGCCGCTGAGCCTGCGCATCCGGAGCCTGTGCTCCACAACGGGAGAGGCCACAACAGTGAGAGGCCCGCGTAACACACACACAAAAAAAATGGGCAGAGGACCTGAATAGACCTTTTTCCAAAGAAGACATACAGATGGCCAGTAGGCATATAAAAAGATGCTCAACATCACTAAACATCAGGGAAATGCAAATCAAAACCACCATGAGATGCCACCTCACACCTGTCAGGATGACCATCATCAAAAAGACAAGGGATGACAAGTGTCGGCAAAGATGTGGAGAAAAGGGAACCCTCGTGCTCTGCCGATGGGAATGTAATTTGCTGCGGCCACCCCCAGGGAGTCTGGCTCAGTTGGTATGGGATGTGGCCTGAGGGTCAGGGTACTTAAGAGCCCCTCTGCTGACGCCAGTGCAGAGACAGGGTGGAGAGCCCCTGCCCTGAAGAAGCGTCTTCCCTTACAAAGTCAGGCTGTCCAGCTGCTGTCAGTTTGTCATTAGCTATTAATTTGTGTGATTTCTTAATTAAAGGCTGTGTCTCCTATCTCTCTCTACCTCTGTCTTATAAAGACACTTAGGATGGCATTTAGGGCCCACCCAGATAATCCAGGATGGGCCTTAGCTTTTGTTGTTGTTGTTTATCCATTCACTATATAATAATTTGCATCTACTAATCCCAAACTCCCAATCCATCCCTCCCCCACCTCTCCTTCTCCTCGGCAACCACGAGTCTGTCCTCTATGTCCGTGAATCTGTTTCTGTTTCGTAGAGAAGTTCTTTTGTGTCATATTTTAGATTCCACATATATGTGATATCGTATGGTATTTGTGTTTCTCTTTCTGACTTCTCTTAGTATGATAATCTCTACGTCCATCCATGTAGTTGCAAATGGCATTAATTTCATTCTTTTTTAAGGCTGAGTAGTATTCCATTGTATATATACATATATCACATCTTCTTTATCCATTCGTCTGTCAATGGACATTTAGGTTGTTTCCATGTCTTGGCTATTGTAAACAATGCTGCTATGATCTGCACGTATCATTTCGAATTGTAGTTTTGTCTGGATATATGAGGACGGGCCTAACTTAATCACATCTTCAATGTTCTTTTTTACATATGAGGTAAGTCACAAGTTCCAGGGATTGGGACCTGGACATCTTTGGGAGGGCCAGTACTCGGCCTACCACAGGGCTTCTTATTTTTGTCCGCCTTTGTAGCGTCACAACCTAATGCAGTACCTGGGACAGAGTGACATAGTGAACAAATAGATGAATAGTGTAAACTCAATGCATTGGCCGATTACATTGTGTTAGGAATCAGACTCATAGGGATCCAGAAGGAGGGCTGGAGGCAAGCTGTGGAAGAGCCAGGCATGGAGGGATTAAACTTGGTGCTTTCTGAAACGCACGTCAGTCGACACCACACACCTTC
Organism: Neophocaena asiaeorientalis asiaeorientalis; assembly: GCF_003031525.2. NCBI lineage: Eukaryota > Metazoa > Chordata > Mammalia > Artiodactyla > Phocoenidae > Neophocaena > Neophocaena asiaeorientalis. Next base: position 7,658,009 of record NW_020172779.1, read on the forward strand.
TCCCTCCTCCCCGTTCACTAGCTTTCCGTCACCCTCGGCATAAAGTCCAGTGAGGCTGCTGCGTACCTCTCCCAACTCCCCACACCTCTCTCCTAACACCTCATACCACCTATTTATATAGGGCACTCTTGCATTATCACTGCTTCTGTAACTTTGTGTCACCTCTACTAGATTATACTCTACATGAACAGCTCTAAGCTTCGCTCACCCGCCTCCCCTATCTCCAGCCCCCAGGACAGAACCTGGCACATAGTGGGTATTCAAATATCTGTTAAGTGAACAAAGGAACTTCAGGCTAATGGGTTGTTCAAAGCCAGGCAGCTTTGCTTTTGAGAATATTGGCTCATCAGGGGAAACTGGGCTGTTGGCTCACCCCGAAATGCCTAGACTAGAGGCCTGGCTGGTAAGTCATCAAAATATATTGGCGGGGGGATGGGGGGAGATGCAAAGAGCCTGCTGGGGGCAGAGGTTTCAGCGAGAAAAGTGTGTGAGTTTTGGTAAGAGCCTTGGAATCATGTCTTGAGAGACTCTGAAAGCTCATCAGACAAGTTGGAATGGGATTCAGTGGAGAATGAGAGCCATGACTGGTCGTTACTGACGTAAGAGATGGAGGAAAGTCAGAGATTGGGGGAGATGTGCCTGGCAGCAGGCACGAGGCAGATTGGAACAGTGGAGACCGTGGACAGAAGGAAAGCCATTCCATTTCGGCAGTCCGGACAAGGTGTGATGATGGTTTGGACTGGTGTGGAAACATGTACAATGTTACAAGCAAATGATAGAGCTTGGATTCAGATGGAAGGAGAGACACTCGTGAGCTAAGGTAGCACGCCCTGGGCACACAAAGGAATAATGGCACCAGAGGGAGTAGCCAAGATGACTTTGTGTCACCAGCCCAGGTGGCAGAGAGTCTGGTGCCCCTGCAGGCAGAAAACTGTGGAAGCCAGGTGACCATCTTGGCTTTGGAACGAGTTGGGTTTGCAGAAAAGAGAATAGGACGTCCTACTGTTATTGTTGCTGTTGTTGCTGTTAGTATTTTTATTCTCTGATTGGTCAGAATATTTACATTGAATACTTTCCATATACCAAGTTGTACTGTGCTTTTCTTCAATGGATCATATTATTTGATTCTCACAACAACCTTCTGAGGAATACTTTCAGTTAGTATCCCCATGATACAAATGAGAAAACTGAGCTATCCTTTTCCCTCTGAAATGCTCTGTCCCTCGAACAAGATGATATGAAAACGTGTTTCTTTCTAATATGACTCCTGACACTGACGTACCAATTTTTTTTATTTCTTCCCTTGTGAGCCTGCTGCTATTTCATCAACCAATGCTCAGTGACCATTCCGACCCATTCAGTCAGCCAAGACGTAACCCCATTTCTCATTCGTGTATAGGGTTTTGCTCCTTGATATTCATCAGCATATATTTTTTTAATATTTTGACCGAGCTCCCATACCCAGGGTCATAGCATGTTGGCTGGAAATTCCTCTGGAAAAGGACCAAAAAAATCACAAAGACAGGCCCCTCATGTCTGAAAAAAAAATCCACTAAGTATTATTTTGTTTCCTGTCCTCATATATCCATAACTCACAGTCTTTTTCACACTGATCTATAGAGTACATCAACTGCCAATAAAGACCTAACTATATAGGAAGCTATGGAGGCCACGTGGTTGGTTATGATTAATTAATATTGTATCCCACCAAAAAAAGAAACCACAAAGGCAAGCGAAGGATCAGGCTTGGGTTCGGACATCAGTTCAGCAGGCCAGCTCAGCGCTGTACCTCCTATTTGTACAACAGGAAGGTGACAGTAGAGAGCTGGTGTAAAGAAGGTTCTGAGACAGATCACGGAAGGATACCTCTTCTCAGCCTCAGGGGCCTTATGGGAAAATGGAGGCTATAATATTTCCCGCTCTGCCTCCTGAGGATTAAGAGCTCCTATATGATGATGTACGTAAAAACGTTCTGTGAAATGTAACGCACGTTCCAGACCTGAGGGGCGCTCACTGCCGTCAGCATCGTTACTGTTATTATTATTGATGTGGAGATGGGGAGGGCTGTTGGCAAAGAGGAACACACAGACGAGTACTTTTCTACCAAAGAGCAGCAGTTTGCAAAATTGCTCAGAAAATGTGAAAGGGGGATGCTGGAAGAGTAGGGAACCCCTACAGGTTCCTTCTCAAGCTTAAATTGTTAAAAAAAAAAAAAATCATTCTTTTCTCGGGCCCTTTCACACGAGACTGACTTGGTAAGAATTTTGCCCCCATGGTGAAGGTGATCCCAAAAGAGACCCTGCCTTCCCATTTTCCTTGTGAGTCCCCAACGTGTTGGGAGTGAGGAAACTCAGGACACGACCAGACTTGAGAGGAAATGGGAGTGGGAGGCCGGCACACCCACTCCTACCTCCACCCCCCAGCCAGTCCTTGGTCTATTCAACCAAGACATCGTGTCGGCAAAGCCAACCAGAATCCTCTCCCTTTCAACCCAAGGCTGGTCCTCGGTGTTATCATGGGAGCCCTCCCTGGTCTGAGAGCTGTTCCAGGTCCAGGTGGGGCAGGCCTTGCCAATGGCCACCAGAGGCCACTCGTCCAAAACCCCCTGGTCCATGTACCGTTCCAGGGCACTGATACCTCTCTAAGCCTCCGTTTCCTCATTTGTAAAATAAGTGGGGCTGGACAAGCCTGGATTCAAGTCTGTAGTCTGTGGCCCATAGTTGTCCAAGAATACTGGCTTTCACCCTGCCTGGCCGAAGCTGTTCAGTTGTGTTAGGGTGCAGCTGGGCAAGGGGCTCTGTGTCTGCACCCCCGGGAGCCAACAGTATTTCTGCAGGAGCTGTGCACTGCTGGCTGCATGCGAGGGGCTGAAGTTTGTGCTTTGGGCCCAGAGAGGAAGGTGCCACCACGTAGTGACCTACCACATCCCTTACATGACCTTTAACAGCAAGAAGGAAGGACGAGGGAGGGGGATGGGCAAGGGAAGGGGGAAAGAAAGGAGACAGAGAGGAAGGGGGGAGGGGGAGGGGAGAAGGCAGGTAGGCCCCTGTGTGCCCGTCATCTCCTGTGACCCTCCCCACAGCCCTGGGAAGTGAGAAGGAAGATAGGGATCAGGGCACCTTAAAGACAGTTCGGCTTTGACACACGCAAGGTAACGAACTCCACCTCCAAGAGAAAGGTGTTCTGAACACGGGAGTTCAGCTGAGGGCGTAGGTCAAATGTGCATCCCGCCATCACTCCCTTCGAGCAGTTGCATCAGCATCACCTGGGAGCTTTGAAACACACCGAAGCTTGGTCCCCACCCCAAGTTTCTCGTGTAATCACCGGGGGTGTAGTCTGAGCGTCAGGATATGGAAGCAGATGTGACTTATGACTTTAGAGGACCTTTCTGGAGGATTAGTGAGTTGGGGAGGGTGGGGCATGAATGGGAAGCTGGGAGACCAGGCAGGAGGCGATCACAGGGGCCCAGATGAGAGGTGATGGCGACCTAGGTCAGGGTGGTGGCCATGGAAGGTGAGGGAGGAAGGTGAATCCGGAACCTGATTTGCAGGGAGAGCAAACAGGCCGTGCTGGTGTGAATCTGTGCACGCTCGCATGTGTTTCCCTAAAGACTATCGTCTTAGAATCTGGAGCAGAGGGAATCATCCTGTAACTGTGGCAATTTTGTGGAAACTGAAGGCAGCAGATCCTGGCCTTGTGGATCCGAGTCCAACAGGGCTGTGGTCTCCAGCTCATTACTCATTCCCAAGAGACAGCAGCCTACTTCTCCAGGGCTGGTGGAACTGGGGCCTCCAGCTTCTGCCTGGGAGCAGGAAGCAGCTCACCAAAGAGGACATGTGGAGTGACAGGAGAGTCACAGGCTGCAAACCTCACTCAGCTGGCCCGCGGTAGGGTGTCCTATGGCTGCTGTAACAAATGACCACAAAGGTGTTGGCTCAGAACAGCACAGATTTGTTCTCTGAAAGCTGTAGAGGTCAAGAATCAACAATCAGATCCACAAGACTCAAATCAAGGTGTTGGCAGGGCTAGATTCTTCCGCTGGCTCCTTGCCCGTTTCAGTTCCCAATGGCTGCCTGCATTCCTTGGCCTGTGGTGCCTTCTCCCATCTTCACAGTGCATCACTCCAATCTCTGCGTCCATCCTCACATCGCCCTCTCCTCATCTGTAGTCAAATTTCCCTCTGCTTCCCTCTATCAGGACACGTGTGGTTATATTTAGGGTCCCCTCCAATAATCTAGGATAATCTCTCCATCTCAATATCCTTAATTTAATCACATCATCAAAGTTCCTTTTGCCATATAAGGTTACATCCATAGGACCTAGGGGTTAGGACCTGGATATCTTTGAGGCCCATGATTCAGCCTGTGGTACCCTGGGCCCCATGCAAAGAGATGCAGAAATACAACCCCTGGATGTGGCTTAAATCTGTGAGACTTTTGTCTGGGATTTAACTGGCTTGGATGAATGGCTTTGTGGAGGACATTCTATCAGAGAATACGAGTAAACCTTCAGCCTTTATCCCAGGCTTTGAGATGAAGGGAAGTCTCTTCGAGGTAGAGATGAAAGGGGTTCAAGAGAAAGCTGTGGGTTTGGGGATGCAAAGGAGGGGCTGGAGGGCTGGAGGGAGGGGTGGGGGCTAGAATGGAGAAGGGGATCTGACAGAATCTAAGCATCTGCTGAAAAGCCCTGTCTCGCCCTGATCCATGCCTGGGGAACAGAAAAATCTCACTTCTCTCCCAGCTCCGAGAAGATGAAGTGTGTGCAAATCACCCGCAGGAGCAAAAGGAAAAGGTTACACTGGGAATTGTCGATATGATAAATCCCTGCAGTCTCACAGCCTCTCTAAATGTTTTGATAGCAGAATATGATGGATTGTAAATCAGAGTAGGCCCATCTTAAACATTTGAGAGCACCTTATTTATTTATGTGACACGTAAAACCAGAATTGATTCATTTTTCTTTCTGTCTCAGGGAGATTTTTTTTTTCCTGCTTTCAGAAACACATCACTCTTCCCCCAGCCCCGGTTTTCTGTGTTTGTGGGTGTGTGGGCCTGTATGTGGTGGTGGCTGTTATGATTCTTTCTACCCAGAAAAAGGATGCTTTGCCTTGAAGAAGATGATAGCAACAGGAACTAACTGCAAAAATAATGAAGCCACTTTGCTTCAAAATATGTCTTAATCTTGTTGCTTTTTTTTTTTCCACAAGATTATTGCTCAGAGAAAGAGAGGGTGTAAAGATGCTACAATGTGATAGATTTGCGATATGAAACCCAGGCAGACACATACAGAGACTATTTCCCAGTTGTCCTGGCTTGGATCTACAGTCATGAAGTATCAAGCCCCTCCATGGGATCAAATTAAACTTGCCTTTGTCATACTCTTTCTACAACACTAATTTCTGCTTTATAATTCACCACAGTGGTAAGTGTTGGATGGAGCCTCGATTCACACCCAAGTCTGTTCTAATTCCAAAGCTAGTAGATTTACCCACTCTGCTTAACTGGCTTCTTAAGGACCAGTTCAGCTCAGAACACCTTGATCCCATGATGACATTGGGGACAGACAGCCACCCAGCAGAACCCATCACCCCAACACAACCACCTCTAGGAGAAACTTCACCCACCTGCCTGGGCAGATAGGCCATGAGACACGGGGTCCTCTCGCCATACTTATATCCTGTCCCTTCCCAAATCTCAAGGTTGGCCTTACCTAACAGGCAGGCCTAGGTCACCTCTACGAGCCTCCCAACTCTGATGCCCTGTGAACCTTCTTGATTCTGGTTTTTCTCCTTTGGCTTCCCTCGTTAAAGGCAGAGAATGGCATTTGGGTGCAAAGTCTTTATTTATAAGCCATCAAGATACTGCTTCATTTTGACTTCAAAAAACCATATGCTCTTACAGGAAAACATAGGAAAAACACTCTTTGACATAAACCACAGCAAGATCTTTTTTGACCCACCTCCTAGAGTAACGGAAATAAAAACAAAAATAAACAATTGGGACTTAATTAAACTTAAATATTTTGCACAGCAAAGGAAACCATAAACAAGACAAAAAACCATAAACAAACAAAAAAAAAGGAAACCCTCAGAATGGGAGAAAATATTTGCAAATGAAACAACAGACAAAGGATTAATCTCCAAAGTATACAAACAGCTCATGGAGCTCAATATCAAAAAACAAACAATCCAGTTAAAAACTGGATGGAAGACCTAAATAGACATTTCACCAAAGAAGAAAGGCCAGAAATAAAGATGTAGACATAGAGAATGGACCTGAGGATACAGGGTGGGAAGGGGAAGCTGGGCGAAGTGAGAGTAGCATCGACATATATACACTGCCGAATGTAAAATAGTTGGCTGGTGGGAAGCAGCAGCATAGCACAGGGAGATCAGCTCGGTGCTTTGCGATGACCTAGAGGGGTGGGATAGGGAGGGTGGGAGGGACACGTGTGTGTATATGGCTGATCCGCTTTGTTGTGCGACAGAAACTAACACAGTATTAGAAGCAATTATACTCCAGTAACAATCTATTAATAGAAAACAAAACCGTATGCTATGGTTTTGTTTTTTAATCCACTTTATACAAAGTATTCCTTGTGATTAAAATTTCTCTTACTACTTGATCTAGACTCACAGGTGACTTTTCCCTCCCTCTTTTTTGGAGATGTTTGGAGCTCTCAACTCATCTCATGCTTATCTATCCCTGAACGGTCCCAAGTAGGGAAAAGAACTTTTTCCCATTATGAAACCATCGAAGAGTTTTGTTTTCATGTTAGCAAGTGAAAAGTTGTACTTTTCAATGCAGCTTTTTAAGACCTTTCCCAAAAAAGTATTTTGAGAGGGAATATAATTTTTAAATAATAACTGAATAATTTGAAAATTACTTTGCAGTGAACATCAAATGTCACAGGTAGTCAGGGAGTCTCTGCCTCTGTTTTCATTGATACTCGTTACTGTGTCAGGTTTACTGTTTCTTGATATGAAGAGCTCAGCTTAGATGTCCTCTCCTCAAAGAGGCTTTCCTGATTACCTCCTTGAAAGTAGGTCTTGGGGAATCCCTGGTGGGCCAGTGATTAGGACTCCAAGCTCTCATTGTCAAGGGCTGGGGTTCGATCCCTGGTTGGGGAACTAAAATCCCACAAGGCAGGTGGCACGGCAAAAAAAAAACAAACAAACAAAAAAAAGAAAGTAGGTCTTTAAGTCACCGTCACAACATTTTTTTTCTTTTTAAATGTATTTATTTTATTTATTTATTTTTGGCTGCGTTGGGTCTTCATTGCTGCATGTGGGCTTTCTCTAGTTGTGGCGAGCGGGGGCTACTCTTCATTGTGGTGCGTGGACTTCTCATTGCGGTGGCTTCTCTCGTTGTGGAGCACGGGCTCTAGGCACGCGGGCTTCAGTAGTTGTGGCTCGTGGGCTCAGTAGTTGTGGCTCGTGGGCTCTAGAGCGCAGGCTCAGTAGTTGTGGCGCACAGGCTTAGTTGCTCTGCGGCATGTGGGATCGTCCTGGACCAGGGCTCGAACCCGCATTCCCTGCATCGGCAGGCGGATTCTTAACCACTGTGCCACCAGGGAAGCCCCCATCACATCATTTTTAAGAACTCTTTGCAGAGTAAATACTTAACCACTATCTACAAGTTGTTTTCAATTTTCTGTCTCCCCCTCCTAGATCATGGGCACCTTGAAAGCAGGAATCTTATGTCTTATTTCCTGAGTATCAAAGCAGTGTCTGGCATAGAGCAGGCACTCAAGAAGGAATGAAGGAATGAATGAATGAGTGAATGAATGAATGAACATCTGAGCTGTGTTCTCTTTTCCAAGGTCCATGTTTCTGCTTCCAAAGAATAGCTCTTCTGCTGTATTTCCCTTTTAAAACACCAGGACTGCTGTAGGACAGGAATGGAGCACTGAGGTGAAATTGGGTGGCAGAAAGCACTGCTCACAGCCAGTTCCCAATACTCCTAAGGAGGTTTTGAAGATGAGGATGACATGGTCAGATTCACGTTTAGAGACATGATGTTTAATCATGGCATTAGTTGTGACATAGGCAGTGGCAAGAGATCTGTTTCTGAAAACAGAGCACTGACGTTTGTTTAGGATGTACTTTTATTGATTAGCAAGGACTCCAGGTTAGCCCTATACGAATGGCACTCCCGCTAACATGCTGAGATTCTTTCTTAAGGGAAAGAGAATGGTGTGGAATGATACCCAACATGACAAGAGTGAGAGAACGTTGCAAACGGGCATGTCACCTAGCACGTCTACCGTCAGGGAAAGACTGAGGATTGCCGTCTTAGAAAGAAATGGTGGCAGCAAGGAGGTTGGCCTGAAACCGTGTCTGTCAGGACGTTTTCAGTCATAGGTGCCAGAAAGCCCCATCAAACCGGCGTACACAAACTGCTGGAAGGGTAGGTCCATGCGTGTGTCAGATTCAGGCGTGGCGGCATACAGAGGGATGTGATGGGGACTCTGCATCTCTCAACTCAGCTGGTTCCGACCGCCCCACTCGGGTCATCAGGCCACTCCTTAAATCACTCACTCTCGTGGGGGGACATGATGTACTGAGTGGTCAGGACCAAATCACATGCCCACTGCTGGAGGATCCACAAGGGCCAAGAGTGGGTGGGGGTCTTTCTCTAGAAAGAAGTGGACTGCCCTGGCCAGAGGAGGAAGGGCTGCCAGACAGGTAGTGCCTGCCACAGCCAGGTGAAGCCCAGAGGCCAGGCCAGGCTGTAGGGAGTCACTGCAGCTGCTGGGAGAAGCCAGGAGGGGGGACCCTGCCTGGAGCGGAGGAATGAAGGATGCGGAGCCATTGTGGAAGCAGAGTCGGGAGGGCCTGGGACATAATTAACTGTGGGGTGGGGAGGGAGTGGAGAGCAAGAGGAATCTGGGTTTCCAGCCCGAATGACTAAGAAGACCGGGATGCTTCTGTCGGGAATGAGGAGTGTTACGGAAAGATCGGGTTTGGGAGATGGGTGGGGGGCTTGGTTCTACACGTGTTCAAGTTGAGGCTCCCGTGCGGGTCAGAGATGCACAGAAGCCACACTCAGAAGAGGCTCCAAGACCAAATTTCCTCTTCAGAGCCACCTTCCAGGTGCGGGTGATGGAGCAGAGTCTGTTCAACTGAGTGGGAGTGGATTGTGCATTTTTTTTTTGTTTTGAATTCATGTATTATTTTCCTTGGTTTTCATGAATCATCTTGGTCTTGTTCAAAAAATCGTGTTTCAGTGGAGAGTGGCTGCTCCAGCGTTTGTCCGGTTACAAGTCCATGTAGCCTGTCCTCGCTGTCAGCTAGAGGTGGGAAAGGAAGGTCTGGGGCTCTGCGAAGAGGAGCCGGGGCTAGAAAGGCTCGTTTGGTAGACGTCTGCAACGGTGAGTTTAGCGCTTTGGGATGGGTGAGATCACCAAGGACAATGGAGAGGAGAGGGATGAGAAAAGGCCCAGAGCATGGAGGTGACAGCAGAAAATGGATGAGGAAGCAAAGTAGGAGCTGCCAGGAAGAGAACAAGGGGCACCACCCAGGAGAGCCAAGGGGAGGCGATTTAAGGAAGGCAGTTTGCCCCACAGAGGCAGTGATGCGGGATTTATTTGGCAGTTTAAGAGAAAAGCGTCGACAGAGCAAGGAGGACAGAATGCGCAGAGGTGAGGGATGAACGGGGCAGTAACAGGAGGGGCGGGCAGCAGCCATCTCGAACTTCCTTTGAGATATTTGATGGTTACATGATTTTAACAGCAGGTACCGTCCCTGTGTTGCAGGCTCAGAGCTTATTGTATTTGGGGCCCGGAGGCAAACACTGTGCACAGAGAGCTCACTGGATACTCTCAGCACCCCTTCGAGCACCCCAGCACCCCATGGGTACCATTTTCATCCCCAGATTACTGATGGAAAGGCTGATGCTTCGGAGGACGGGTGTAACTTGTCCAGGCTCACATGCCAGTGAGTGGTGGCACCAGACCCAGAAGGCCAGTCTCTTTCACTCGGGAGCCTCTGCCCTAGAAAGCAAGAGTTGCATAATAATGTGTAGACGATGGTGGAATTGAGCAGCTTTGGGAACTTTGATGTTGCTTTTCATGTTTGTTTTGCTTTTGTCTACTTTTTTAGGGAAATGGCAAGCTGAGGTGCTCATAACCCAAAGGGAAGGGGATCCAGTGAAGGGAGATAAGAGTTGAGGGAGCCAATGAGTGCTGGGCTGGGGTCCCTGGGGAGCAGAGGGCAGGCCTCGAGGCCAGGTGGATGGGTTAACTTATAACAGGGAGACCCGCTACCTCCTCCGACGTAGAGAGAAAAGAGATGAGTGTGGAGATGGGGAAGAAAGTGACCTTGATCTTCTCAGCAAGATAGAAAGCAAAATCTTCTACTAAAACAGAGAGGGAAAGTTGGGAGAATTAAAGATATTGGCACAGTTGCCATAGAAATTTCTGTGGGTATGAACAAAAGATGAGTATGTCGGAGCAGCGTGACTCAGGTGAGATGAGCACGTGTGAACACACAGCACCTGGCACGGGGACTGACATCTGAGGGGCTGTGGGGGAAAAGGTCAGGATGCTCCAGTGGGGCCTGAGAAGGACGAGGGGCAGAACGGTACCTCTGAACCGCACTTTGTCAAGTCCCTCATCACTAATACCAGCTCACTCATTAAAGTCACCCTTTTAGGGAACCAGATCGTACCAGCTTTAAAGCGTCTCATTCAGTCCAACCCTGCAGGTGGAGATCCACCCATTTCAGAGACGCAAGGACTGAGGCTGGCAACGGTGAACGAGCGTGCTGCGGTTGGTGTTCTCCAGGCCGCACGTGGGTTCGGGACCTGGGCAGTGGGCATCCCAGCTGTGGCCAGAGAAGGGCAGACTGCTGTTAGTAAGTGGCAGAGCCAGGATTCAAACCGGGAGGCCTGGTTCCAGCCTGTGGCCCCTTCCATCCACCACGTGGGCACTAGTGGTGGGAACTAAGGGGGAGCAGGACAGCCATTGGAATTCATTGCTTTGAGTAAAAGTAAATTCTGAGGGCTTCCCTGGTGGCACAATGGTTGAGAGTCCGCCTGCCAATGCAGGAGATGCGGGTTCATGCCCCGGTCCGGGAGCTCACGTGGGCCCAAAATGGACCTGCCTTCTCAGGCGCGGCTGGCTTTCTTTGTCCCTGCGTACTTACTACCCCAGCTCAAGTCACCACTCCTACCCACTGCTAGCAGGACACCAGCCTCCTCTCAGAGCTCTGTGTCACCTAAATGCGTGATGACGCTAATGTCACCATTTCATTTCATGAATTTCATTTCATCCACTGAAAATTTTTGGCTGGAAGAGACCACGCAAGCTTTCTTCCACCTAATAAGAGAGCATCTCGGAGTAGCAAGTTGAAAAAGACATTACAATTCAATTAAAAGCTTACTCTTTTGAACACTCCCAGTGGGGAAGAGCCACTCAGAACTTGTGAGAAACCTAATTTATAGACCCAGTGTCAGGAAATGGAATTGTTAACAATTAGCAACTGTGTGTTACCGGGACCCAGCAGTGGGTGTAGAGCCAAGGATGATCGGGGCTCCACCCTCCTCAGCAAGCCAGTTAACCTCTCTGAGCCTCAGTTTCCTTATCTGTGAAATGGAGAGCATCACCATCTGTGGGTGTTGAGGGAATGATAAAGATTATGCATGTAAATGGCATCTTGTGACTACATTATCCTGCCTACATTTGACCAGATCAGCAAACCCTTCTTTACTTCAAAAAAAAAAGTCTGCGAAACTGAGCAGTAAAAGTTAAGCACAGGGCTTCCCTGGTGGCGCAGTGGTTGAGAGTCCGCCTGCCGATGCAGGGGACACGGGTTCGTGCCCCGGTCCGGGAGGATCCCACATGCCGCGGAGCGGCTGGGCCCGTGAGCCATGGCCGCTGAGCCTGCGCGTCCGGAGTCTGTGCTTCGCAATGGGAGAGGCCGCAGCAGTGAGAGGCCTGCGTATCGCCAAAAAAAAAAAAAAAAAGTTAAGCACAAACAGAGATAATGGGAAACAGCTTCTTAAAGCTCACCTCCCCAGCCACCGACTCTGCTGCTATGTACCCTGTTGTTTCTAAAGCTGTCTTACACTCCATTATCGAGTGCCCTGTATTCTGTGTTCTTTTCTCTTCCAGCATCGTTCCTTTGTACAATTCTTCCCCCATTTCTGCATCATCCTCCGAACTGTCATTCCCCGGGGAGCACGCTAATTTACTCTGGTCCAGCACAGAACACAGCGAGGAATATTTCCCATCTTCACGGCGCAGGGTTGGCCTGAGCCCAACCACTTCGGAATCAGGAGAGGCCAACTGATGGCTTCTTGCCAAGGCCACTGAACCTGGCTGCCCATCAGTCATGGTGGCTGCTTGTTAAAAATGCAGATTCCTGGGCCTGCTCCTGGATGCTTGGGATTAATAAGTCTGGACTGGGGCTCAGGAATGGGCATTTTTACAAAGCACCCCAGGTGGCATCTGATGGTTTGGGGGCCACCCTATAGGCCCACCCCCAAAATTCAAGTTTAGATTTCAGGTAAGCTTGGGAGAAATCAGTAAAGCTCAGGAATGAACTCAGGGTCACCAGTGACACTTCAAAAGCCTCTCCCATTTAACAGTTGGGATAAATGGAGACAAGGATGGAGACAGATGAGGAGAGAGCTGGGAGCTTAGAGCAAAACCCAGGATCCCTGCATCCCATTCCTTTCTCCACCTATCATCTCCCCGCAACCATCACCATCACAACATACATGCCCATCAGAATTCCTTCTTCTGGGGTGCAGTGCAGTGAGGACAATGTTGTGACTTTAAAACATAAAAGATCACACACACACACACACACACACACACACACACACACACAAAAGATCTACCCTTGATGAACTGCCGCAGAATCTGTTAACAGCTCTGTCAGAAGACCCAGCAAAGCTAAAAGCATCCTTCTGGGCTTTGATGTCTTGATAAGATGCTTCCTTTGAAAGTTCAGAGACAGTCCCGTTATTTCCTCTGACAGCCCCAGTGAAAAGCTCTGAAATCAGAAGTGGCGTCCCGCCGGAGCCTGAAGGTGTGATTCCTTGAGAGTGGCACGTGTGCCCACCCA